>NC_048415.1:19293486-19339703 GCF_013103735.1 Etheostoma cragini
TTTGGAAAAAGGCTGCAATGAAACAAAGAGTGAAAAATTTAAAGGGGTCTGAATACTTTCCGTACCCACTGTAAATCATACATTCAATGTTTTCTTTTAATTATTACTATAGTATGTCAGTGTTTCTCAGTGAGTTGATGCTTGGTCAATATCTAGTGGACAACAACGTGCCTTGGCGCCTCAACTGTGACTTCTGAACAGTTCTTAAATGAGTCAGCTACCCGGAGCTTTAGGTAAAATACATCATGTATTTATCAGTCTTACTCTGTGGTTGCCCAGTACGTAGAAGATGTGGCCCAGCAGAACCAGGGAGCAGGCAGTCAGTCGGTTCAGATCCTCAGCATTAGACATCTTCAGGGTTTCTCTTAGGAAGCGTCTGCAACACAACGATATATACATGAATACGTATGTACAGGCACAGGATGGGTCTGTAGGTGTGCAATTTAAGGTTGGACATACTTGGCCTCGTTGTAGCGTCCTTGAAAGAAGGACAGGAGTCCCCTGATGTAGAAGGCTGCAGCCCGGAGGCAATGGGAGCTGAATCCCAAACAAAGACAATGGTTACATAATTAATAATCTGAACCAGTTTTAACAAAATGCATTGCTTCAACGTATTGTGCTGTTTTATATATACACACACATATTGTATAAAAAATAAAATAAAAAGGTATGCCTCTTACCTTACTGGGAAGTTATGGTCGGGGTTTATTCTCTCTAGGAGGCTATACAGCTGAAGAAGAAATAAAACAGGAAACGTTTTTAAAATCAAACCTTTCTATTAAATTGAACCTTTATATTAAAAAGGTTTGTCTCTGCTCATCTTTCCTTTATCTCAAATTTCTTTTATTTTTTATCAAGATAACTAATCCACTGACTGTTCTAGGAAGATAAGGATCCCTTAGATTTGGTTATCTAAGTAAGTACTTACTAGTACTTGTCCTGAAAGAGCCACTAATCTTGCGCTCTCTAGTGGACGAACTATGCAATATCAGCACTGTTTCTAATCTACAAAACAAATATGCCGTTAATTGTAGCCTGGGAAAAACCCTGGCAAACTTCCGGCAAATTAGAGATTTGCTCTGCAAGTCCGTCTGGCCAAGAGCCCCTTCAAGCCCAGTTCGAATTTTTCCCCAAATCGAGGCACCAATCATTACCGCTCTGCAACATGCTCGCTGGTTGAGATGTTTTTCCGTCAGTCTGCATACTGTAGTTTATTTGGCTTTTCCTGCAGCAATTTCATTTTACTCTGTGGCCAACATACACACCAAGTATTGATTAGGCTCTACAAAGACGTAAAACCACAAACTTGATATAATGTATGCTTTTACCCCTTTCACACCAACGACCAGGGCTGAACAAGGGTTATCCGAGTAGGGTTAAATCCTTCTTTTGGAAATTCAAACCAAGCCAGTCAACACAGGCTGATCCCTGGTCATGACAATCCACATAAAACCTGGGTCACAACCCGGGAGCAATGCATACCAATTACCTCAAGTCACATTCTCCACTCCATCTGTCCTCCACCAGAACTAATGTTTTGGTAGCTACTTGGATTTGTCAATGTACAGAAGAGAGAAAGAAAAAGGAATAAAGCTTATTTTATGATTGTTTTGCAGTGATTATGTTTTAAAAGCACAAATAAATAACCATCAAACACTGATAATTTGTTGGACACAGATGATCTTTTCTCCTCCTCTGCATTTCATTCATTGCAGCAGTAAACAAGGAATTAGGTCTACTCAAGTATTGATTTATGACCATTTTAAGAAGAGCGGAGAACCTTTTATTGTCGTTTGATCTCGTTAAAAGTAAGGTTAGGCTTTGCTGACAGCTTTCCGGCTCACTTAAAAAAAAAGAAGAAAAAAAAAAACAATGACAGCGGGATAGTCGCATGATCCAGCAGCCACACTGAACTGCAGAAGCGTGTCTCAGAGTCAAATAGAAAAACGGGCAGACTAGTGAACATCCGGACACTCACTGTGACCGACTTTGCTCATACACAGCTGTTCTCATGGGGAGAAAATTGAACCGCTCCACTCTGCTGGTAATAAAAAATGCCTGCGATAACCCAGCATGAAGCACAGTGAGACTACGGGTGGGTCTCAATACAAAATGTAGGTTGTTGTTTTTTCAAAGAGTGCGCCAACCTCTTGAGAGGCGTGATTGTGCCCCCTCCCCCTCTCATTTCTAACCAATCACGTAATTTGCCCGGCCCTGGCTGTAAGTAGCTCTGTTTGTGTGCATATATGATTGAGCCTAGTCCAACCCATACCTCGAACTGGGTTGCGAAGCAGAGTTGATAGTAGAGCCATACTGATAAAGGATTTTTAAGGCCAATATCGATACAAATATTTGGTGGTTTAAAAATCTGATACTGTATATCGGCCGATGTATATACATATAAAAATCCTGATATGCGTAATAAAACATAACTGGTTTTCCTTACAATAGTTATTTGTAGTTATTTATGAGCCCTCACTAAAATAATGATTATGCGGTTTAAAAATAAACTTTATTTTGTTTTATTGTCACAACAGAACAGACGAACATCAAAAAATATTCTTGTTCTCATAAATAAAATGCATAAAAATACAAACAAGTTATGAAACTTAAAAGTCCTTTGAACAAAAACACATTAACAAAGATGTAAAGTTTGCCAACAGGGACACTCTAGAGCGCCCTCTTGTGAACAAACTATGCAACACCAACACTCATAACATAGGGTGTTTTGTCGGTTATATACAGTGAGGAAAATAAGTATTTGAACACCCTGCTATTTTGCAAGTTCTCCCACTTAGAAATCATCGAGGGTCTGAAATTGTCATCGTAGGTGCATGTCCACTGTGGCAGACATAATCTAAAAAAAAAGCTCGGGAGGAGCTGGTCAATGAACTGAAAAGAGCTGGGACCACCGTTTCCAAGGTTACTGTTGGTAATACATTAAGACGTCATGGTTTAAAATCATGCATGGCACGGAAGGTTCCCCTGCCTAAACCAGCACATGTCAAGGCCCGTCTTAAGTTTGCCAGTGACCATTTGGATGATCCAGAGGAGTCATGGGAGAAAGTCATGTGGTCAGATGAGACCAAAATAGAACCTTTTGGTCATAATTCCACTAACCGTGTTTGGAGGAAGAAGAATGATGAGTACCATCCCAAGAACACTATCCCTACTGTGAAGCATGGGGTGGTAGCATCATGCTTTGGGGGTGTTTTTCTGCACATGGGACAGGGCGATTGCACTGCATTAAGAAGAGGATGACCGGGGCCATGTATTGCGAGATTAAGGGGAACAACCTCCTTCCCTCAGTTAGAGCATTGAAGATGGGTCGAGGCTGGGTCTTCCAACATGACAATGACCCGAAGCACACAGCCAGGATAACCAAGGAGTGGCTCTGTAAGAAGCAGATCAAGGTTCTGGCGTGGCCTAGCCAGTCTCCAGACCTAAACCCAATAGAGAATCTTTGGAGGGAGCTCAAACTCTGTATTTTATATCTCAATAGATATTGTCAGGTGTTCAAATACTGATTTGCAGCTGAATCATTCAAATAAATAGTTAAAAAAAAAAAAGTACTATGTGATTTTTTCTTTTTTTTAATATTATACTTATTTTCTCACTGTATATAAAAAATATATTGGCCATTATACATGTGAATACCAAAATTTAGGAAAATGCCTAAGATTGTCCGCCGATTTATCGGTTAAGCTCTAGTCGATAGACGAGGGTTAACCCTTTCAAAACACACAGCCAACCCTGGTTCATCCCTGACTGAGCCCTCGGTGTGAAATGGGTATAAAACACTTTTTTTGAAGCAATTCATTGCATTACATTGTTAAATAAAGACGTGAAACGTTATTACTTCACTGACCTCCTGATGTCGGTTTCCTTCCCTTATGTAGACGCTGGCCAAGTTGGTTACGATATACGTCCACAGCTCCTGATGTGTGGTGAGCTGAAACACAACAAACATCTTTGAGATAGGAGGAGAGATCAGCTGCAGCAGAGTAGAAGAAGAGAAAAGAAGAGGCAAGTAAAAGAGAGGAAAGAGGAAAATGAGATACAGGTGACATTATCTGAGGAGAGGCAGTACTCACCCGCAAGGCTGTGGTAAACTGTGCCTCTGCATTATCCATACAGTTCACTGAGATACAGTACAGACCCTGGGAGATGACAAGAGCAAGAGGAGTAGATGTCAATTTGTAACCAAAACAGTAATGGAAAAACAAAAAGGTGGTTTCTTCAGAAAAAAGCATTTGGAATGTACAAAACTGTGTGTTTTGATTGGATAATTCCACAAAGTTTTCAGAAGTTTGATTGTTTTACATTGTTATTGTTATTATTTGTTTTAGAGGATATTACAGGGACACACACTTGTTTTAGTGTAGTGGAACTTATTTTACTTGAATATATGACCATGAAACAGGTTTTTATTTTTCGTATTTGCTTGAGATAGTAACCCTGCGGCACACACAAATCTATAGGTTGAAAATACTCACTAATAGCGTGTGAAGCTGAGCAGCGTGGTTGGTGAATAACCTGGGGGACTGTTGGCACAACTGACACACCTGCGAGATCTGGAGGGACACAACAAAACCTCAATGCCCACTTCTTTTTTGTGACATGCTACAAAAGAAAGCTGCTGGACCGTGTCTTTTTCACACTGCCACGTATTAAATACAACAAAACCATGGGTGCAGAAACAAAATACCTCTTGTAATGCAGTGGCCTTGTGGCCCGTGACAAGTCTACACATGATGATGTGTTCCAGCAGAATGACTTGGAAGGTAGAGAGGATGGGGCTGCAGTCCAACACTGAAACATGAAAACACTAAATTACAAAGCATGCTCAAACAAGTCCAACAATTTATAGTTATTAATATAGATTCAATATCTATATTTTTTAGAGAAGTACAAGAACCTGTGTGGCAACGCACTTTTTAGTTTCTCTAGTTGCATAAGAGCCTTGTCTGTGTACTTCTGAGCTTTCTCCAGATAGCCTGCTTGCATGGAGTGCATGACCGTCACCTGTAAAATGACAAGGAATACATTCTTTAATTGTTGGGTTTCTGTAAATAACATCAGAGGACGGTACAGAACTGCTCTTTTATGAAAAGCGCTGTGAGAAAACTCTTGTTGTAATGTGGCACTATATAATTAAATTGAATACTCAGCATTGTTCACCAAGTCCTAATAATGTGCATGTTAACCAAATCTCTGCAACACTGCAGTTATGTGAAGCTAACCAGTAGGATAATGCAAAGAAGCTCAACAACTGTCAGATTTACAGTGTTTGTGTGGTTTATTATTGGTTTTCTTTTCATTACAAATCTATTAGATGCAACTTAAATAAAAAAAGAAGACAAGAAGGCCTCTTGTCTTTGTGCTCTGCTCTTCTTATGTGAAAATACATTTCAGCGAAGAGTTAGTGGAGTTTTGAAAAGTAAGCTTTAGTGCCTATTATTTCCAAGGCCAAGGAAATTTAACATGTCCCGGGTCAGCAGAAAAGTGTTCATCCATTCAGAGGATTTGAACACAACCAATGACATAATTTTAGAAGTGCCTCCATTCTTGCATGGTGGCTATTAAAAAAGGAGAATTCTGTTGATAATAATTGCTATAAATTTGCAGTCAATAGAAAAACCCAACCAGAATCGGTGCAGTCAACACGGAGTAGCCGCAGCTATGTATATAAGCTTTTACTGAGCTCAAACAGCAGTTGTCAGTGAAAGTTTTAGAGTGCCTTTGAAGAAGGCCCTAACGTGACAGCAAGATGCGTTTTCAACTCAGACATTGTTTAAATTCACCTACCGGTACCCTCTAGCCTGCTGCTAGCTAGTTCAACTGGCTAGCTGCTACTTGCTAGCTGGCGTGTGTTCAGTCATGTTTATGTGATAATTATCACGCAGCAGTTCCATGTGTTTTTGTAGCTCATCTATTCTGTGTGTGATTGATCTGGTGTTGGTGAGTAGGAGGCTTTGCCGTGTCAATCTGTGTGGTAGTTCCCTTAGCCGCGCTAGCAGGCCCAACCGCATCCTTGCTTCGGATTTCTCCCCACCTTAGTCGCCCCCCGCCCCCGAAAACAATCCAGTGAGTGCCCAGTGGTTTTATCAGAGGAAAGTTCATGCCTTTGCCACAAAAACTTGAAGTTTATTACCCCTTAAAAATAGGTAATTGAACACTGTAGTGGTTATGACCATATCAGTGACTATGTAACTACAAGGAAACGGGCCAAAGGATGTCTGTGACTTGCACAGGGATAGAGTTACTGAAGGCTAGCTGGAGTCTCGCGCCGAAATCCCGGTGTAGCGGGAAATAGGTAAACACTGTGCAGATCACGCCAAGAAGCAAGGATGCCAGTCGGGCCTACTACTACCACACAGACCGACACTCCAAAGCCTCCTACTCACCAACACCAAATCAATCACACACAAAATGGATGAGCTACAAATACACACGGAACTGCTGCTTGATGATTGTGACAGAAGCCTGGCGGAACACACAAGTTTATCACAGACGGCAGATAGCAACAAGCTAGCTACCAGCCGGATAGAGACAGGGTGAATTTACGCAATGTCTGAGTTGAAAACGCATCTTGTTGTTACGGAAGGGCCCTGTTTATGTTGCACAGATATTTTAATTGCATTTTGTGTCTGTTAAGACGCACAAAGGCACTGTAAATCGTGCCCCGTTAACTGTCATTTTAGCTCAGTGGAAGCTCGTAAACGTGGCTGCAGCCACTCAAGTTTGCCAGCACCGAATCAGGTCAGTTTTTTTTTTCATATTGAAAGTACTCGTATATTTATAGCGATCAAGATTAACGATTAAAAATTGGCCGGAATTCTCCTTTAACCTCATGTCTTAAAACCACTTAAGGACTACACCAAGTTAAACCAGAGTCTAGCCAAGGTACAGCAACAAACACATTCAAAAGGTGAAAAACAGGAGAGGTTGTTGTGTTGGAATAACAGCACTGGTGTTGTTTTGGGAGATTATAACGTATGTGGCAAAGCAAGAGAAGTGGCATTACCAAGTAGACAAGCACACACATGTGCTCCTTGGGCAGCCAATGGAAGAGGTCAGCTGGGTTGCTGGGCAGAATCTCATCATCATGGAGTGTTGAAATGGTCTGGATGCACTGCTGCAGCTGCTTCAGACACGGCTTCACACTCTTCACCTGGAGAGACATGGAAATATATACAATCTCAGCTTCAAGTAGTTTGAGGCAACCAGACAAGCTATCAAAAAGGTTATCCCTCCCGAAACTCTTTCTGAAATTAATTATGTATGCATGCATGCTGATCCACAATTTTCCTGTGTGTTAATAATTAGCTATTTAAACCACTATTAACAACTCAGTCCCACTTTATCTAATCCTTTCAGACTGGCTTTCCTACCTGTCCAGCATCCAGGTAGTGTGTGACTTGTAGGACCAGGAAGAACACCCTCAGGGATTCCTTCTGGATGGGGTTTCCCTGCCAGTTTTCTACAATAGTTCCGCACAGTGTGAGCAGAGGATGAACCTCCCCAAGCTTCCTCTCCATTAGCAGCAACTGGAAGGCAGAAAACACCACAATCAAAACTTGATAAAATGTGATGTTCCTTGCTTTTGTTGCGTTTGTTGTTGATGTTTTTTACTATTACTGATATTCCTCAGCTATTGCAGACAAATATGCAAGATAGGAATTTGTGTGGTGATGGCAAAAAAAATGTTCCTGTTTCTGTAACAGCACAAAAAAAGCACAACAAAGTAAAGTAGGGCAGATGACTCACCATTCCTTTACTGAGGAGAAACAGTGCCCTAAAAAAACCAAGAACACATAGTAAGCTTTTAAACCATCAAGTTCTCACAATCCATCCATATTTACAAACACATTATGCCACAGTTGTTCTGGTAGCAAGGGTGCACCACTATTAGTCAGCACTGGTGAAACATGTCTGTCACAAGAGACGGGTGCGTTTGTTTGAAAACTTTAACAAGAACATTTGACTTGAAATGATTAAGAATTATTTGTTTTGTATGCAATGGGAAATGTGTGATGTTCTGTCTCACTACACATTAAAGTGCTCATATTATGGTCCTTTCAGGTTCAGAAATGTACTTGGAGGTTACATTAGAATAGGTTTATATGGTTTAATATTCAAAAAACACTATTTTTGTTGTACTGCACATTGTTGCAGTTCCTCTTTTCACCCTGTGTGTTTAGCTTTCTGTTTTAGCTACAGAGTGAGGCATCACACTTCTATTCCATCTTTGTTGAGAGTCACCTAGGCAGTACTGAGGTAAGGACTACTAGCCAGTCAGAAGTCAGAACAACAAAACATGTAAAAAACATAAGTTAGATTTAGGATATAAACATGCAAACTGAAAGGGAGAGGCTCTGTGAGGGTGTTATAGCCGGATTTAGGCTACTTCAATACTACTCAAAAATTCCTTCCAAACAAGCGCTTTAGCACCGCGGCAGAATTAATCTCTAGTTTTATAAAACACGCCTGACAACACAAACCACATGACCATTCTGCCGTTGAAAATCACAGATGTATAAATTGAAAATACAGAAATTAGTTTGGAGAAAGTCGTCGTTTCAAAAGATCTCGGTTTCTGCATGTCCAACGCCACCACGGAATTGTCCAACTTAAATGGGGTCAGCACAGTTTCCAAAAGTCTCCGGTTTAGGGGAGCAGTTTGGCCGCGAGGCATAAATGTAGCAAAAGACGATGCTTTTTAACAAAAATTAATCGTGTGAATGTAGCCTGAGACTTATAAATGACCCATACTTGACCTTGGTTTATAGCAATTTTGTTTTTTGTTCTGAGAACAATGGTAATCTTTGTAAAAATAAAAATAGAGGTGTCAGACAGCCTTAAATATGCAGTCAAAAGAAGATTGAGTAACATTTACCTGGTATATTCCGAGCCAACCACTCGGGCGTACTCTGCTCCAACCCCCAGCAGGTCACATGCTGACACCAAGTCTTTCTCCAGTGTATGAAGTTGCTGAAAGAGGCAATAAGAACATTCCCGCCATTGTTGGAGACTCTTTTACTATCTGCACACAAAGTCTGCAATCAGAAACTTTCAAAATGCGGTTAAAAAATACAAAAGCATGGTATAAGTGTGAGCAAACATCACACTGACTAACCACTAGAATTACAGCTGTTGTAAATGCGTTCTCATTTCAACTCAAACACTGTAGGACCAACAATGTCACCCCTGTTCATACTATTGCACTAATACATACCGCCAACTGGAACAACAATCTGCAGTGCCAGTATGGTGTTTGTTGTGAAATCTGAATGGCCTTGCGAAGAAGGGGTTTTGCAGAGTCCACCAAATTCTGAAAGGATCAATAGTCGTGAATCATAAATAACAACGCACAGTCTCTTCTAGTACATGTACTACCATGGGATACACAACTTCTAATACCTTCAATTTCGCTTCGTGTTCAGTAGTAAATGTATGGAGCCAAGCTAATGTTACTTTTACCTCAGAAAAAAAACTAAAAACTTGAGTTACCTGTTGGCAGAAGAGTTCTGACAAAATGCTGGCAGCTTCGAATTTGACATCTTCAAACTGAGGGACTTGTTGCGATATAAACCACTGCAAAAAAATGATAACGTCACATGTTAGCGGCATCAGGTTGTCGGTGTTTGCTATCTTTATGAACCAAAATTATAAATACCAGACAGAGGCTTATTTGGCTAGCTAACATTAACACCAGGGTAAGAACGAAAGCGGCCGACTCGCTACGAATGTTTAACAAAACGCATAGAAATCTAAAATGTCAGCCTCTGTGCAAACGTAACGTTCCGAATTAAAGAGATAATTTAAGATTTCCGTTTGCTCTTTTCGCTGCCTGAGGCCTACACCCGTCCCCTTCTCCGCTGCATCCCCGCTCTTTCCTAAATCAAATGTCCCTCACCGCTTTCTCCAGGTGGCTGCGGGCCAGCTCGCTGTTCTTGGTGTGATGGTAGAGAACCGAGCCCAACTGAAGATGTGTCCGGGCCTCGATCCTCTGTGGAGGCTTGAATTGAAACACTGCCTGTAGACAGTGCACACAGAGCCGGATTTTTGGCGGACTTGAGGTTCGGAAATGCTCCGCAAAACCGAGAAGGGCGAGGTACCAGCGCTCCGGGGCCTCTACGTTGGACGCCATTTTCCCCGACAACAACAAGTTTTTCAGCGCTATGGCCAGTCTCCAGTGTTGCCAGGTTTGGTCATGTAAAACCCACGACCAAAGCGTCCAATGTCCCAATCAATCGCGCTTGTTTGCTTTTGTGTATTTAATAACGATTGTTACGCGGTTTGACTTTGTACCTGTACATTTATAGAATAAAAATGACAATGTGCAAATAATTTCTTCAGGGGCTGCAGGCTGCAGCTATTTTATAGTGATACACTGGCGCTCTGAATATTATTTTGTGAGACATTATACTCCTGCTCAATTCATTTTAATTGAGAAATATATGATTTTGGATTTACTTATATAAAATAAGATTGTACGTGCAAAACACAGTAAACCCAAAATATCCTAAGTTTCAACCAACCATATGAAGTACTATGGGTCACACAAAACATCAAAAGTTATTGTCCAACATGTTATGTCATCTTCTAAAATGGGTAATTTTTTTAAATAAATAATTTTACATTACCTAGGAACAACTCATAACTTCTAAGTTTAGTCAATTAATAGACGCATGTAATGTTCAACTTGTTGTATTTATTTTAGGTGAGTAATTGTTTCCTTTGAAACTCAAAATGTTCCACAATCGGTACCGGTAACCACAGTTTGTTATTTTTGCGCAAAGCTGGCAACCTATCGTTGTGGATAAACTCGCGAGATTTCATATCAATAGCGGGAGTCTCTCATGGGTTTTGTAGTCCAAAATACACAGTCAGTTCTTTAAAACCTTGACAAGCCCAATAAATCTTGTGCGCAGAACCAGGCAGTGGCAGAGCCATATACAGAATTTCCTCGCAGACGATAGTTTATGAACAACACACACTCTGCTGCAGCTTGACACCTGTCTTTTACAATCATCTTCAAACACGTCAACAACGTGAACGACGTGGAGACACCTCGCAGTCGTATCGAGTTGCAAGTTTCAAGACCAACTGACCAGCCTTCAGCGATCAATGAAGAAATGCGTGCAAGAATGTGCAGGGCAGGCTGGCGACGGATCATATCGCTTCGCAGACTTGTAAACACGGGGTCCTTTTAAACTCTAACAAAGGTAAAAGCATGTAGAATTTAATCATAATGAACACTTGATGTAACCGCAATAACGATGTATATAGCTATAGCCTTTTTATTCATCCTTTGATGAACTGATGATGCATGATTCGCAGTTTATTTATAGGGTCACTAACATATTATCTGCTCCCATTTACTTTAGAGTAAGTATTTTAAGTGAGCCGGATTGACGACTGACCAATATAAACAGTGTATTTGTTTCTGTGCTGGAGAGTTAATGTGGGTTGAAAAGCTTTTGTAATGCAACACCCTGGACTTGTTTACAAGCCAGGCTGTTCAGGGTACGCGCGAGTCACCACGTCCCTGCGTCATGACGAAGATACCCGAGGCAGTGCGACAGGGCGCGCTGTTGTTCTGTGAAATAAAGTGTCCTTTTAATTGCTCCTCCGTATTTTGTCACATAGTTTCCTCTTCAGTTTGTTTTCCGGAATGAGTGGCTGAGCGTCTGACAGCCCTCGGTAACCTGTGAAGGGCACACATGGCCCACAACCATCAGAGCCCTCTGCCTGTGGCCAAGGCCACCGTGCTGGCCCTGCCACCCTCCAGCCAAGCTAAGGTGAGCTTTGGTTCTCTTATAACTTATTCACATGTTCTGCGCAAGTACAAATGATTAAATATTGCACTTTTATGGTATATTAGATCACCTGGGATATGTGGACACAAGCTGTATGGACTACATTATTATGACCTTGTTTACAAAAGCTTCAGTTGGATATTGTGTCGAAATCAGGTCAAAGATAAGAGAGTAATAAAAACATTTCCTGTCAGCCTAAGTCAGCTATTTGTCAATCTCAAGTGTTATACTTTTAGGCGGTGTGGATTATTTTTTGTAATGTAGATTTTTGTGCATTTCTACACAATGCATTAACATTCTCAGTCAACAAAATAAATAAATAAATACATAAAATAAAAACCAGCATCTATGCTAGAATAATCTTGCATGGAGACAGTGTGCATTCTAACATTGCATTTAAACAGAACATACTGGTAATTCACTTTTTTTGTTAATATAAGGCACCGTTTGTGAAATTGTTACATTATCCTATATTGGTTCGATCACTTTAAGCTCAACCATAAAACAAACCCTACTGTGCGACTCCTCTCAGTGTAATGGAGCTGTTTTCGTGACACAGTGTAGAGCCTTCCTGGAATTACACTTACTTTTAAAGGACATGCCTCGACCAGTAAATTGCTCAAATTAGCAGGCAGTTGCCAGCTTATCCAAGCTGGCCTTAGTTAACAAAGCAACAGTGTAGGTAGTATTAAATAAGAAAAACTATGACATATGTTTACTGTAGTTTACAGTAATGGTTTGTTACTAAACAAAACTAAATTTATCAAAACTATTTGTATAAAACGTAAGCTTATATTATTGGAACATGTCTCTTTTTTCCTTTTTTCTTTGTGGAGCATAGGTCTTTCATGACTTTCTCCAGCTTGTTTAGAAATAATAAGATATATATTCATCCAGTGTACCAAATAATTGCACATTTTCATTTTTAAACTTCTAACAAAGTTGCAGTTGAACTCAGACACAGAATGAAATCCCAAACTGTATTTTTTTCCTCCTCTGTTATGAGTTGGGAAGTTGTGTTTGTTATTCATGCCAAATGCTCCTCTTATTAGTTTGGCGGATGGTTTATTGGGTTCAACTGTCCCTTCCAGTGGGACACGCACACATTCCGTATCTATGTAATCCAGGACACATTCACCCACACAAACGTCTCTGCTTCAGTGGAGCACTAGTTGGTGTTATCTCTTTTGATTCTGTTTAAACAAATAAGTCACTCTGGCTCGCCACGTGCAGATTTCGCTGTTCTGTGGCAGTAACTTTGCTGAATGATGAACACGATAGTGTGTGTGCTGATAAGCATGTGACATTTGTGCTACATAGATAGCATGTGAGGATCAAACAGTGACGTGAGAGATCAATGATTAAACTACTACTTTATTTGTACACATTTCACAGAGTGTAAGGTTGTGACGATATCTTGAGTTATCTTAAAGGATCAGTGTTGAGCTGTCAGTATGTGTCAGTGTAGTGTGACAAAATGTCTTCTAAAGCAATGCAATGTGAACGTGTCTGTGTGTCCAAACAGGACTTGAGGCCCAGATGGACAGTGCTGGACTCCCTGCTGTGTGGGGCATTTGCTGGAGCTGTAGCCAAAACAGTCATTGCGCCTCTGGATCGGACCAAGATCATTTTCCAAGGCAAGAACAACGCTCCATTTCCTTCCAAATATAGAAGTTAGTGCAGAAAACGGACTACTGTTAATTCTGTTCTGAGTATTTATTTATTTTCTGTGTGTAGGCCCACAAAAGTTTCCACTGACCGTTGTAACTCATGTCTAATCCTCTTAGTAGATGTTTAGCCTGCATGGGAGAGTGTGTTGTTTAACCATTAGGTTCACTGATGAACCTAATTTTTGTTTGTTTGTTTTTCTTCCACAGTGTCCTCCAAAAGATTCTCAGCTAAGGTGAGCTAAGTCTAGATTTCTTTTCTAGACTGAAATAGATCATGTCTTCCAAAATCTAGATTTACCTCATTTAATATGTAGCTACACTGGCAGCCAGGACACCGTTAAAAGGCAGAACGTACAGTATTTATGCTGGAAATTGATTTTTGACAATTTTGCCAAGTACAAATGATTTAAAAAGAAAAAAACATTTGGTGGGTACAGCTCTTGGTTACAGATTTTATAATGTTCTTAATTGAGCATTTGTGTATTTTTGTGAATGACAAAACAAGCAAAACAGACAGAATGAATCATTTGAGGTATCTGTTAAGACAGGAAATGTTTGACTTTTTGACATTTTATTGAATTAATTAAAACAAATTATATCAATAACAAAAACAACCTTAGTTGGAGGTCTAGAACGTCTCTGGTAGATCTTGGGTCTAGTATTATTTTGTATGCCATTATGTCACCGGCACACTCACACACTTTCCTACGCATTCAGTCGCACATTACACCTGATTGTGCACCTTGAAAATATTGAGATTGTCATGTTAAATTATTAGATGAGGGAAAACAAGAAGGGCATCTACATCTCCGCTCCTAACCCCATATACCCACCCACCCCCAGGAGGCCTTCAGGCTCATCTACTGTACGTACAAGAAGGAGGGGCTTCTGGGTCTGTGGAGAGGGAACTCTGCCACCATGGTGAGGGTCATACCCTACGCTGCCCTCCAGTTCTGCTCACATGACCAGTACAAAAAACTGTTGGGGAACTACTACGGCTACCAGGGCAAGTGAGTAGAGCATTTGTCTATCAGCTGTAATGAATTTATTTGAAGATGAAAGGGATGACAATGGTGGTTGTTGGATGGGTCGCTCCACCACTTTGGTTCAGAATGAATTGTCTACATCCTTGACGCCAGATTTCACTAATTCAGGCCAGATATCCTTTGTGTGGGTAATTTGAACTCCGGCCGATTTATGAGAACTATGTTTAACCTTTTCTCAGATCACTGCAGGGTAAATCCAGACAACTAGCTAGACTATCTGTCCCATCTGAGTTTTCTGTTGCACGATTTAAACAACCTTTAAACGTACACAAGTTCCACCAACACAAGTCCCTTCTAAGCCTATTTTTCAGCGGCACCGCGGCTTTTCTCAAGTGCTTAGCGCCACCCAAGATGATTTTGATTGGTTTAAAGAAATGCCAATAAACCAGAGCACGTTATTGTCCCCTCCCAGAATGCGATGTGGACTAGCCAGACCCTCCTCCAGCGTGCTTTGGAGGAGGGTCCGGCAAAGCAAGACTAAGAATGAATAACATCAGCATGTTAGCATTGTTTTTCTTTTAACAGCATAAAGAATAAATTTTGGGGTATTATTATTATTATTATTTACTACAGATTACTGTGTTGTTTGTTTTCAGAGCTCTGCCTCCGTTCCCACGCTTCCTGGCCGGCTCTCTGGCCGGCACCACTGCTGCGATGCTTACCTACCCTCTGGACATGGCGCGAGCCAGGATGGCAGTCACAGCCAAAGAAATGTAAGCACCCATCCCCTTACAGTCCCATAACACGCACCACTGTGTACCGACGGGCTCTCTGTTGTCTTGCCAGTACAAATAAAATAGACCATTGCAATGCATGAATGTTACTAAATGTCATACATTACCCCTCATAATGGTAAATAGTACAGTTAAACAATTGTTAAACAATGTGTTGAATGACGCTTTTTCTTGGGACAGGTACAGCAACATTATGCACGTCTTTGTGCGGATCTCCCAAGAGGAGGGTGTCCGGACCCTTTACAGAGGCTTCACTCCCACTATCATGGGTGTCATCCCATATGCAGGGATCACATTCTTCACATATGAGACCCTCAAGAAGCTACACACAGGTACTGATTGCTATTCTTCTCCACTAATGCCTACATTTTGTAGGGCTCGGTATTGTTCAAACATTTTTGCTACTGGTACCAATAGCAATACCTTGACTTCACTATTGGTTCCTGGCCGATACTTTTTTCAATACCAATATCATAAAATACATTTTATTTCTGTGATCTGATTTTATTTCATTTATTTAATGAACCAAATGAAAATGCAAAACATTGGTCCAGATGACAACATAGAGAGAAGAAGGCACAGTACACTTTTTCCACAATCCTTCTTTGCGATCAAATGTTTCACTCTAAAACAAAGAGAGGAAATACAGGGAGGAGGGAGACACAACAAAAACACAACAGCAAGAACAATGCCCGCAGCTCACAAACAAGACACACAGAAACAGACGCACTCACAAACACACAAACAAACAAACAAACAAGAGGCATTGACAGGGAGACCGGCACAAGATGAAGTGGACCAAACACACACACACACAGACAGAAGTGAGAAGGCTTTAGCACAAATCTATAGCATGGACTTCAATGATCCAGCAATGCTGAGCCAAGTGTCCAAAGTCCTTCCCAGGGCTCCAGCTATGCTATCCGTGGAGGGCTCCGTATACACGCCATCCAGAAAGGAAAGGGTCCAAGTACGAATAGACAAGTCATGAGGTGTTTTCCAATTGATTGCAATCATTCTCTTTGCCGCTGTAAGTCCATCAAAAACAGCATGTTTTTGAGTTTTAGAGGGCTGAAGAGCTAACAGGTTATTCAGAATCAAAACACTAATAGTAACCTGTACAGTATCAATTATCAGGGCAGATATTTTGGATGCAATGTTGTTCCGCAACTGACTGACAGGAGAGCACTCCAAGATAATGTGAAGATATGTACCTTGAGCTTTTAGTGGGCAGAAAGTGCATAAAGGTTTGTTAATTACCTTTATGTGATGCATTGTCACAGGGATGAGATATGTCCTTTGAATGAAATTGTAGTGAATCTGCTGATGGTCTGGATTGCGTGATATTTCTGGAATGTTAGACCATACATCATGCCAGTCAACATTCCAGATCCTTTCAATAGGAAGGGCAGCACAGCCAGATATCACCAAGAACTAATAAAGCCTCAATACCACACCACAGGTTTTTGGCTGCATAGTAAATAACTTCCAGATAGGATGGAGGCAGAGCCCTCTGACAGGGGACACCCTCATGCCTTGAGTGCTGATCTTAATTGAAGGTAAAAGAACAAAGAGGAACATGGCAGATTGAATGCATTTTGTAAGTCAGAAAAAGGGTAACAAGTAGTGATGGCCATTTGAAACTTTCTGAACCAGTGTCTTTATTTTTGTAACCCACTAGATGGTGCTCTTGGTTTAAAAACAAAAGGCCTAAGGCATTGCAATTCAGTGTACTGTCAACCCTTTGTTGAACAGAGAGCGCCATAAAGTGGGCTTGGAAAATAAAGACACTGGTTCACGAAGCTTCGTTTGGCCATCACTAGTAACAAGCCAACCTTGCTAAAAAGGTCTTTTAGACAATGATCTTCCCTTTGTTCCCATTGTGGGGCTGTTATAGGCCTCCCGCCAATCAGGAGCACGACATTGTTGAATAATGGAGAAAATGTGTCACAGTTACAAGCTATATGGCAATATATTTCAGCCAGTCTTCAAGTTTTGATAAGATGAGAGATAACGGGGCCAAAGCGTTTGTTGGAGATATTGGCAAAAAGAACGTCATGGAGTGACCAAGGCTCTGTCAAAGCATTTTCTAACGCCAGCAAAGAGACGTATCTGGGTTGAACCAAGTAAGGAGGGATCTTAACACAGAGGACCAAGAACAATGTTTTAAGTTGGGAATTGAGAGGCCACCATCCTCTTTCCTCCAATGTAGAATACAACTTGTAGAACTTAAGTCACGGCCGTTTTCCTTTCCAGATAAATTTAGATACTGCTGATTGTAATTTATGCTAATAACCAGAAGAAGGGGAAAGAAATAGCATAGAGCTCACAAAATTAATCAAAAACATTCATTTCAACCACTGAGATACAGTTTTGAATCGACTTCGTTCAAAACATTGTTCAGTGCAACAGAATAGTTATGTTTAACAATCTGGTTTAAGCAGGGGAAGACCTCAATTCTCAAATATTTAAACTGCTTAACAATGTGGGTGTTAGTAGAGACGGTTGAATTGCGAGCCGGATCATTTCAGACTTTGACTAGTTATTTTGAAAGCCTGATAAGCTTCCATACTACTCACATAATGAAGAGATTGAGAGAGCTTTTCCAAAAAAAAAAAGGCCAGCGGCTCTAGAGAACTTACAACTAACGGGGCAGCCTTGGAGTGAGGATCTAGAAACTGGAAACAGAGGAGGAGGTGCATCCGGTTAAGACTCAGGCTGAGGGGTTATAATAGAGAACTTTAATCACACCTATGAAGGTGTTACCAAAGCCCATCACCTCTAAGACTGACTATAGAAATGACCACTAAAGCCTATCAAAGGATTTCATTGTGTCAAGTGAGAGAAGTGACATTGAGGTCTTACTGTCTTCTGCCACATGAACAACTTGGAGAAGGCATAGGTTAAGCAGGCTCAGAGTTTGATAGCTAGAGCCCTCTGGAGGATCTTTATCCTTTTTTAAGAGTATGGAAATCAAGGCTGTGTTAACATCCCTTAAAAATTCACCCTTCTCAGAAGAGAAATTAATCATGTTAAGAAGGAATGGGTCCAGTTGTTCCCAAAAATGTGCATATAATTCCGTTGGGTGGGGCGGGGAGATCCCATCAAAGCCTGGCGATTTTCCCTTTTGCATATTCTGTACTGCCAACCTTAGTTCCTCTAAAGTGATCAATTTGTCTAAGTCAGCTGACTTCTCTGCTGATAACTGAGGCAAGTCAAGCTGATTCAACCAGCTTTCACTGTGTTTTTTTTTACAAAGTAACCACTGATTCAAACAAATTGGAATAAAATGTCTGAAAGGATTTATATATTTCAACAGGGTCAGTTCTAATGTTTCCATCTGAAGATATAATAGTGGTAATATCTGCAAAAAGGTCACTGGACCTTATTCTCATGGCAAGTAGATGACTAGTAAAAGTGAAAGTAATAGCGATGTCTTGTTCTCGATTGGGAATTCAGATTTCTGTTTCAGAATGTTTTTTATTTCTGTCTTGACTAGTGATTGTTCTAAAGCTATTTGGTCAGTAAAATTAACTCTGTTGGCTAAGCGGCCAATATCAGTCCGTATCGAATGCGTCTCCTGTAATAATGCAAAGTCAACATTTCTCTTTTTAAGTAGGGCTAGGGTGCTGGCTCGCTTGTAAGGTGTATTTAGACCACCACAGTTAAAAAACCAAAAATTTAAGATCACTCATTATTAAAAAAGCTGCGTTCTAAATGACAGTAAATGTGGAAAAGCAACATGGTACTGATTTTCATTTCTTTAAATCCAAAGTTAAGTCTCTCAACACACAGAACATGTTAGACACAGAACAGAAGTAGACGAGACAGTGACAAAAAGGAACGCGAGAGGAGCAGCGTTATGAGATCTTGGTGGAAGCATGCTGAATGCTTATTGGCTTATTGTCTAAAGTGACATTTTTTATACTTAACTAAGTAAAAATTTGTTGTTTAGATGTTGAACTCTTTTTCTTTTTTATGATCTTTCTCGCCACTCCAGAAAAAACGAAGCGACCCCAGCCGTACCCCCATGAGCGCTTGGCATTTGGTGCCTGCGCAGGCCTGATTGGCCAATCTGCCTCCTATCCCCTGGACGTGGTACGTCGACGCATGCAGACCGCCGGCGTCACCGGCTCATCGTACGGCACAATTCTGGGGACCATGCGTGAGATTGTAACGCAGGAGGGCTTTGTGCGGGGACTATACAAGGGCCTGAGCATGAACTGGATTAAAGGGCCCATTGCTGTGGGGATAAGCCTCACCACATTTGACATCTCGCACAGCCTTCTGCGCAAATTGCATCAGATGGGCTACTCCGCTCACTGAATCATTTGGGAGTGACAGGAGGAAACAAAGAAGCACAGACTGACGTGAGGTAGATCACTTGTTTCACATGGCAATTCTAAAAAAAAGTCTCTGCACTCAGTCTGGGCAGAGCCGTCCTGCTACACAGGAGGGGATGAGTGGAAAGGAGATCTGTTATGCACAAAGAAACACAGTTCGTTCCAAGCTTTGGTTAATGCACAGTCAGGATTCACTGGCAGAGAGGGTGAGGAGACATAAAAAGAAGTGTCTTTAAATTGTTCACATAATCACAACTTTTTCTTAAATCACATGAAGTGATTACCAGTGGGACTGTGGATAAAGAAAAGTTTTGTTTTTTATGGATAATAAGGAGCACTTTGTGTTGTTTATAAGATGCATGCTTGCACTTTATTAAACCTACAATGTTCTTTCAAACTAATCTTGTACTCCTTCCTGAGATACCTTGTTTTTAATGAGTTTTATTGCTTTTAGTTTGGATGGAAATTTTATTTTAATTTTAATCGCATCGTTTCTTTAATCATTTCAAATGGCGTGATTGTGCAGGGGTATGGATTGTGATGAAAGGGTGATTATGCAATATGTTTTGTTTTCCTTTTCAATGTTATGAAAATGTAAAGATGATGGTGTTACGATGAATTGAGATTGATGGAGCCGATGTTTGTAGGAGAGTGATCATGTCAGCAGGACTGTACAGTTTCACTGTCCATCCAGCACTGAGGAGGTGAGGGCTAGTATTAAAATGTCTACGAGAGGCTAATCAAATGTATGAGGAAAAAAAATCTATATTTACAAAAGATTTTTGGTTCATTTACATGTTATTGAGAGGTTTTTGTTGTTGTGCGGATTTCACCATTGCTTTTACACAAGAGTAAGGCGTTGTTTTTCTGGAAAATCTAAATATGGCAAAGCACTAAACTCCGTCATAAGTTTCATGTGAATAAGGAGCAATTATACTTTCACTGCTAATGTACATTTCAACGAAGCAGTATTTTCAAAGAGGTACGTTTACGATTGTAAGTTGAAACTGACTTATCAATAAACTGTCCATTTACAACCATGAGCAATGAGTCTTTTTGTCCACTTGAGGGGGCCATGAGCAAAGCCAATCTCACCAATAGCAACATGAAAGGCCTGACTTAAAGATTCTAAATTGAAAAAGGAATATTTCTATATTCTATATAGGTTTCTACAGATGCAAAGATCTTTAATTTTTTCTTTTTCTTTTCTCATTTTTGAACAATAATGTGGTCTTCATTACATCTCCGTTGTAGGAGGAATTGTTTTGGTGTTTAGCCTTTATTTCCCTCAAAGCTTTAGTTGGTCTGGAAATAAAGTATAAATCAATTAATATATCCAATATCTCATATATAATAATTACTGTGTGTGTGTGTGTGTGTGTGTGTGTGTGTGTGTGTGTGTGTGTGTGTGTGTGTGTGTCAGTAGATGGCAGCATTGAGTAGCTGCTCTTCTCTATGCACTTCATGGCCTGAACTTGACCTGCCCTCTGTTCACTGAGACCATTTTTATTTTAAATTTTATTGTTTTATTTCATTCAAACATTCCATGGACACCTTCTCTTGATTGAGTAGCCAATATTGCAAGTTCACAAAGCCAAATATGAGAAAAATTGAATTTGTGAATTCACATTACAAAACGCTGTAAAGGCTAATTACACACTAAGACGTTGCAAAATGTTTTTTTCTGTCTTATTTCTTTTTCATTTATTATTACACACATGTTTGATGTCAAAACTGTGTCTATAGTGAAATGAAAGGGAATCATATTTATTGAAGTCATTTAGAAATAGAACTCCTGTCCCATCTTTGAACATTATTTGTATTTTTGTATTATTTATATGGACTCTATTAAAAAGCAAGTCATTAAAAAAATACTAGTTGCATAGTCAATAAAAACACCCAGAAATGGGTAGCAATTATAATAATAGATGAACATGGATAAACAAAAAATGATTTCAGCAACACATTCATTGAAAATTTTAATCCCACAGACAATCAGGACGCAAATAGCATTTTGGACACTTCCTTAAAAACTATTAACAATCAAACAAAATTATAATGTCAAAATGAGTTTATTTTGATTAAATATGACTTAACACCACACAATACTATTTAATATTGCTATTCTTCAGTGACATCCTGGCTAGTGTTTATTAAAATAAGATTTTTGAGTAGTGTTATACTGATTTTAAAGGTAGTGTCCTTTTCTGTGCTCTTCCTTTTTAGCTGCACTTGTGTTGTGGTCTAATGTATTGTAGTGGGTATGCTACTGCAGTTGGGGGTGGGGGGGCTTGTCATAGTGGGGGGGGTCTGGGTGTCCCCTACCAGGGAAATTTTGAGCATCAACGGCTTCATTTCCTGTTTTCGGACACCCTTTTATGCACCAATTTACGGTGGAAATACCTTTATGTGAAGATGAAAAACACATGTGACAAAATATATTAAAAAATATTATAGTAGTGGGAATACTGCGTATACCTGCGTATCCCTTAGACTACACCGTTGGCCGTGACTAGATCTGAATACTAGGTTAGTGTGTGCCGGCTCCGTCGCATCATTCATTCACCACTTGAAACTCCTCAGCTTTTTTCACCAGCAGCTGAGTGTCGGCTCCTGAACTTCACATGTGAGCAGCCGGATGGAGGGACTCTGCCTTCCTTCCATCTGTCCATCCCTCCATCTCTCATCCTTTCCTGTCTATATGACCTTGACTGTGAATTATGGGATACCCTGCCACCCCACAGCCAACCAGCCTGGTATTGCAACAATCGAAACAATACCACTGGGTGGATAACATGGTCGGAGGGCGGGTGCCTGAGAGAAGCAGGCGGAAGGGGGGGGTTTGGAAAGATGCTCCTTGAAGGCGCCGTTGCCATAGGTAACCTGGATCTGTGCCAGGAGAGGGGAGTGAGCCATTTGCATGTATTCAAATCTTGCATGAATAATTCACTTTGAAGGCCCTGCTGGAGCGCTGGCAAACAATAGCTGTTCACATACACAATTTCCCAGTAAAAAATGCTCTGTGTTTGTGTGCAAAAATGCACATTTGTGTGTATTTGTGTGCAAAAATGCATACAAGTACAGCCTTCCCATCACACAAACCCAGCCTTATCCTGTGTGAGAAAGGTGAGGGGTTTTTGTTGGGAGGCACGCAGGAAGGAATCAAGCCTTTCTCACAACTACATCAAATGTGGATGCTGGGAGTTGGATTTTGCATGCTTTTGCATTTTTCACAGCTTTTGAAAACACTCTCTGTTAAGATGAGGCCCTCTTTTTTCAAACACCTCTTTTTGATAAACAATAGATGCAAAACCAGGCACAGGTGCTTTTTGACTTTCAGCTTATTCTGTGGATGTTACACCACAGGAGGCAGAGGAGGGAATTTGTAGTAGACATATGCATTTACACACATGTCCACACCCCTGTGGTGCCCTGCACAAAGCCACACTGGCTGGCATCCAGTTGCCTTCAATTTGAAGGCCATGCTTAGTGTTTGCTTCCTCAGCACCTGGCTCCACTGCATACATTCGCCAGTATTACAAGGGAGAGAGAGGCATTTTATCAAACATAAACTAGCCTGTGAACCTGTCTTTCAAAAGCCAAGAAACAAGTGAAAAAATACCAAATCACGCTGCCGTGAATATAAAACTCAGTCAAGAACATCTATAATCGTTCCATGCATGCATGCTGATATTTACAAGCGCTAAAGGAACGTCATCCTCTCTCACAGCACAACCTCGGTGCTCCCTCTCTCCCTAGCTCAGTCTTGTTAATTTTACAAGATCCAGCATATTGCCACTTATCGGATGGCAGCGTTGTAAAAGCTCTGGGGTCAGTGCATTACTGAGCTGCTGGGCTCCACTCTTCCATTAGAGGGAGTGTTCAGGCAGCGCTGGCCTTCACTCAATCAAATACAGGCTACAAACGGCTGCTCCAAGTGCAGATGAGGGGGCACAAACACACACACACACACACATGCACACATACACATAAAAATGGAGACTCCTTCAATCCCTGGTTGTGAAACTATAGCATGCATAAATCTGTGCACATAAATCCAGCCATCTATACACACACACACACACACACACACACACACACACACACACACACACACACACTATGTACTGGTCCTCACTGTTTTGAGCCCGGAGGGGGCAACAAACTCATTTGCATGGAGTGTTTGCGCTTTAAGAAAGGAAATGTATAGGTGTGTGTGCTTGTACTGCGGCTGACATTTTCAGCACTTGGCATTTGAACAGATTCCACACTAAATGAAATGTAGCTTCCCCCATCTCTGGGTCAGGTGAAACAGAGAGGGGAGCGTTGGAGACGAGCAGCAAGCAGGAATAAGAATCAGGGAGGGATTTAACAGAGATGTCAAAATAGAAATTTAAATGTAATTTGCATTTGTCAGCACGTGCGGTACAAAATTATTTCTCACCATCAGTGTGGAAGTTGGGTCAATATCGTGCCAATGCCCGCCAAGGCAGTGTCAAGGTTACAGGAAGTGAAGATGGCATTAATGGTGCTATGGTGCATTCCTCTCTCATGACTAATTATGATGATGGACGGACGAAGGAGAAGGCTCTGACAGACTTTGCATGAGAATGGCCGGGGTCCTGTGAACGTTCTGCTCCCTGTGTCCACATTCAATGGGATCTCTGCAGTTAGCATGACAAACTAGGCTCCAAGTTCTTGGACTTTTTAAAGTGCCTCTCCCCCCCCACACTCCCATTACATCAACCCCAACCATCCATGCCTTGACTCCACCATAACCCCCTTTAGGCAACCCCCTAACCCCATCCTAACCTTGGTTTTCTGTGTGCTCTGTTGGCTATGAGGTTTTTTGGGGGGCTACCAAGTTCAGGGGAGCCAGGAGAACGCACACACACAAACACACACACACACACACACACACACACACACACACAAACACACAGACACACACACACACACACACACACATAGAATTTAGCATGTGAAAAAGTTCCAAATTGGAATAACACTGGACTTGAATTTGAATTCTTTTTACATTTTAAATTTAGCAAAATCAAAACTCACAAACAAAATCTAAAGTGCACACGATCTGTGAACATGCCAGTTTCATCTAAGGTACCCCCCCCCCCCCGCACTCCCGTCATTGGGGTCTGAAATTAGAACGCTTACACAAGAATTTAATTTTGTACGTGTGCATGCTGGGATGGCACACCAGTGGGCCACAGCTAAGCTCTATGAACTCAAAGTCCTTGGATAGGAATGCATTAATATGATGTTAAATAAATAAATAAAGTTAAAAAATAATGGATCACATCATTTCACATACTGTGCAAATCTCTAGTAATGTAAAACAGATTTTTCCACGCTGCTCTAATATTTTTGCCCACCTTTTATCACATTGGAAGCAGTCACACACAGTGTTTGATGTTTTATTAAAGAGCTCTGGCTCCAGTCTTTTTGCCTGCCTGTGATTGTGAGTCAGCATTACATAAAGGAATATGATAAATACACATAATTAACACCGGCCTGTGTTAAGGTAATGGATGCTTCATACTATACTCTTGTGAATCTGAATTGTACAGTATATAATAGTATGTTCTTGCAGTGTTTGTGTAGCGGCCTTATTTTAACAATCACTACTTCACTTTAACTTCACACCATAGTGTCCGATTTTCTCTGTTATAATGGACAGTTAAGATATATTTATCAAACCCAATTTGGAAAATAGAAATGTACCATCATTTGAAGTACTGTACATTAGTCTACACAATTAAATAATTGCATGATTTCTGACATCTAGGACAAGTTACAGGTATTAGGACTACTAATGTCAGCACAATATAAACACAATAGTTTTTACTCATCAGAATCAATGCTTGCATATTTCTTTTCTTCTTCTCTTCCAAATTAATTAAATCTACCCCATTTTCTATAATTTTGTTTTAAGAGCAAATTTAACAAATCAGAGGAAATGTTAGTAAAATAATGGATGCTCCAAAAAAGCATTTATGAGAGCAACATCCTGGGAAATGTTTTATTCTTTACGTCATCAAAATAGCAAATAGCATGATGTAGAAATTATTTTTAACTTTGTTCATGCAAAATAAAACAAAGTGTTAATTTTAAATAAAAGCCTGTTTTCTTGCTGCCTGTTTATTCCAACCCATTTAGCTTGTCATGGTGAAGCTACTCCAAAAGAAATGAAAGAACAGATGAAAGGATCTTCATTGCTCTCTTGTGATAACTCCTTAATTGCAGTTTACACACACACACTCCTCCCTATAAATTCTCTGATTTGTTTTTACTGCTAGCGAGCTTTGTGCAGCTATGTCCTGCTGTTAAAGGCCTTTGTGTTACTAACGGACCGGGATGTTAGTGACTCTCCATCCACAAACAAACTGCTGAGCAATTGAAAGATAATTATTTGACCCCTGAGGGGTTGTTAAGGTCTACAATAGGTGGCTTTTACTACTCAGGGAGCTGTTATGAACTAGTGTGGTGGACAAGTTAGAAAGAGTCCACAAAGCTGTGTTCATAATCATTTATTTGTATGTTTACGAGTTGAAAGCCTCGAGTGTATTTCACAAAACATTACCGTGTTTTATTTACTGTATTTTCTGAGGCACCGGTCAGTAAATGTAGAACAGCAAAAACAGAGAAAATGAACGGTCTTTACACATTTGTGCATTTTTATTGATCAAAATAATTTTATTTGGACATATTAAATGTTAAAAAAAACAAAGAATAAAATAAAACAAACAAGTAATTCTATCTTTCAACACAAGCTAAGAATGTTTCACGCTGGTCTTCACATTTGCCATCACAAGTTGTACACTGTATACACACTGTATGTGACATGATCCGTAACTCTATCTATAGGTGTTATGGTATCATTCCCACCATTAAAGAGGTTTTCCACCTTCCCAATGACCTCCGCCTCGCCTCACAGGACACAGAATACAACCTGATGGCAATGTCTTTTACTGTACAGAGGCTATGCGGAAATGTGTGTGTGCGCTTGTGTGTGTGTGTGTGTGTGTGTGTGTGTGTGTGTCTGTGCATGGATGGCAGGTCACTCCTCGTACAGACTCCAGTGTCCTTAGAAAGCGTCCACCCTGTAGGGTTTGGCCTTCTCCCCGGTGAGAGTGAGGGAATCTAGCACGGCCAGTAAGCATGTATATCAGGCTATCTCACGGCTGGCTGGACACTCCCTGGGTGGCCCACCATGGTCAATACTGCACTGGTGACTGGACACACAGAATAGGATAATCTCCTACTTTCTTTCAGGGCCATGGTGCACACACACACGGATACACACACAAACACACCAGCCTTTTATGCTGGACTGGCCAGGGAAGCTAGCCTGGCCCTAATTTCAGGTCAGGACCAGTCAGGGGGAGGACGAGGGTTTGGGAACCTGGAGCGAGCGAGGGGACAGTGTTGTTGGGCGAGAGTGGGGGGGGCAGAGGGGAGAAGTGAGCCCATTTTAGCCGGAGCAGTGGAGCACACTGGGGGCACTGGGGCATCACCTCTACTGGCTGTTGGGGGAAAACAAAGGGAGGTGTGATCCCCACAAAACATAAAACCAGTGTGTGTGTGTGGTTATAAATGTGTATCATTGTTCAGAGTTTCCTTCAGCTCCAGCAACTCGCTTCAACACCCCTGCTGCTCACATACAAAGGCACCTAATTGACACCACAGATTTAGGCCACTAGGTTTAACTGTTCCCCTTCCAACCCTTCAGCCACTGCTAGAATAATCAGTGAGAACAGGCTCCTATAGCTTCTCACACCAAATATTAGACGATAAACGTCATATAAATAGAAATAATTACTTTGGTTTGGAACTACTTTCAGCTGCGAATTAATACATTTTTGGAGTATTTACGGCACTAGGACAGTAAGAGGGAATGATTTAAATAAACATAAACTACAGTGACCATGTTCATCGTATTGACGGACATTGTCACAGAGAAATGACATGTCTCATGGATGTATTTCTTTGGACAATGGACGTCTGTGGCACAGAGGAATCAGATATCTTAGGCTTTGAACACACAGGAAGTTGGAAGACGCCAATTGTTGGTTTTGGTCTTTTCATGGAATTTCTTGACACTAAGAAAAATAGAGAATATCACCAAATGTATCCTTTAACTGTATAGTTCAGCTTCTGTATAATCGCAGCAACAAAAACATCACTGACATACTGAATATAGAAACAAGAATCAAATAGAAGAGGGGGAAAAAACAACCCAAGACCAATTCTTATATTACAAATTGCTTGACTTTATTGAGAATATATATCATATCAGGGCAACACTTGGGATTCTGGGATCATTTTATGATAAAGGAACTCATTATTCTATGAAAAAGAATAGATAAATATGTCTGTATACATAATGTCCCACAGAAATGAGGAAAGTTAAAAGAGCAACACACTCTTGTCAAACGATTTTCCAGTCAAATACTTGAATGTAAATTACTGAGTAAAAAGAAGGACCCCTTGGGGTCTCATCCAATCTCCGATCTAAAATTCCTCTCAAATATAGTAATTCATATCTAATGAAACTAATTTTGGAAAATATTGCTCGGCAGCTCCATTTTACACTTCAGACAGCAGTAAAATTGATTCAACCTTTTAAACTTACCTTTCAGAAGCGGCTCCAACTTACCTGTCCACATCCACAAAGACTGCAGACTAGACGACTCCCGGTATACTAGATAATCAGACTCTAATGATGTGTGTCTAACTAACTGTTCTTTCAGGTGCAGAGATGAAATTTTCCATAAGTGGCTGAGGAGGCTAAGCGCTAAATATTTGGAGAAATTGACTACAGACAGTGTGCATGCTTTGTTAGAGTAGGGTCCAATGGCCAACCGTTGTTTTCCATCTTCATGGTGGCAGTCCTGACTGGCAGCATCTGTGAAGACAAAAAAATAAACAAAGAGGGATTAGTCAAACGAATGCTCCATACTTCTACTTTGTGCAATTAGTCCAGACATATTCTTCTAATTCTGGGCATTCTTAAAAAAACATTAAATGAAATGATATGCAGTGAGTAGACAGATGTAGCTGTGCACACGCACACTCTGCATTCAGCCAGCTGGGATGACGCTGTTTATGTCATCATCTCTCTACACACACCACAGTGTTAAGGTTTACTACAGAGAGGGGGGGCGGGGGGGGGCATGTATGTGTGTGCATGTGCGTTTGTTTGAGCATCTTATCAGCTGTCTGTATCAATGGTGTGCGTGACCCCTGAGCTTGCAGACAGTCATGGGTCAAAGGTCTAGGTAGAGCCTGTCTGGGCTTCTTGGCTGACCCCAACGCCTGCAGCACAAACACACACACACACACACACACACACACACACACACACACACACACACACACACACACACACACAGGGGGGATGGGTTGCCCCCTGCCAGACTAATATCACCTTTGGGATTTGGATACAGACAGACATACATTGACCCCAAACACACGTGCACGCGCACGCACGCACGCACACACGCACACACACACACACACAAACACTGAGTGTCTCAGACACTGGATCAGCTTGGTCATAAAATGGGACGGTTGCACTGCATGATGCAGAGAGAAGCAGCGGAAATGCTGAGTCTGGGAAGGCCATCTAATTATCTGAGTTAAAGAGGAGAGCAGAGGAGGTTGAAACGCCATGGTGAGCTGCGGAAGCAGCTAACAGTGCTAGCTAGCTAGATTGTAGTGTTAATGCTGTGACGATAGAGGAGGATGGGAAATATAGCCAGCTGTAGTACCTCAAATAATGTGAAATGTTAAGGGTATGAAAATGCACAGGTGATTTAACGTGGACTAAAATGTGAATGAATTGAAATGTTCAAACTGCACCAGGTAAAAGAGAAGAGGGAAAAAAGAGATCCTTTGTT
This sequence comes from Etheostoma cragini, assembly GCF_013103735.1. Classification (NCBI taxonomy): domain Eukaryota; kingdom Metazoa; phylum Chordata; class Actinopteri; order Perciformes; family Percidae; genus Etheostoma; species Etheostoma cragini. Next base: position 19,323,019 of record NC_048415.1, read on the forward strand.
ACTAAATCTTCCTGTCACATATCAAGCAGTTTATCTCTGTAATTGTATTTAACCCTGATGGAGCTGCAGGAAGTGAGAGCCCAGGGCACTAATCTGAAATAAATAAATAAAAATAAAACCACAAATCAAAGAGAAGCGGGACTGCCGGATCTCAGCACAAAGCGAAACAGAAAAAATGTCAAATTCAGAGGAGTTGACGGGCTTCACCGGCAGGCCATCGGGAAAACTCCCCAAATAAGCCCCAGTGTTAAGCCTGCTAATCCCCTGTATTATTGCAACATCTGTGAGGTCTAGAAAGGCTCTGCCAGTGATTAGCAAGACAGATGTAAACAATATCCTGGCTGAAAATGAGAGGAGAGTGCTTGGCTGATCTGGGTAACAGGGCTGTAAGGATACAAAAAAGTAGAGACAGATAGAGAGAATGTGGAGAATACAAAGCAGGTAGGGTTGGAGTGAGTGTGTCAACGGTGAGGAAGCAATGGTGAATTTGGAAGAAATTACGAACATGACAAAGAAAATAAGATGTGAAGAAAGGATTGGTTAGCTTGAGGGTGTTTTGGTCAAAATAAGTTGAGGACTGATAGGATACAGTAGACGGGGGAGGTGGAGGGAGACAGAAGGTGACAGGATGAGGGGAGAAGGAGTAGCAGATTGCTAGACGGCGGACCAGGGGCCAGGGGTGCCCCGACCGGCTGACGAGACACCAGGGAGACGTGCCTAATTTATGCAGAGTTAGGCTGAGGGGCTGAAAAGCGGAGGGTGTCTGGGACCCCTTCAATAGCCCTGAGAATCAAGGGGAGCAGCTATGGGTGCTAGCTAGTATGGGGGAAGGTATGGGGGATGGGGAGACTGTTTTTTTGGAGAGACAAGGGGGGGGGGGGGGCTCCCCCTTCTCAATTGAGGCGAGGCTGTCCTCCTGACGTCCCATTAAGGTTTGGGACAGAGCATGGGGAACGAGGCGATAAAGGGGAGAGGGAAGGAGGGAGGAGAAGAAGTGAGGGAGAGGCCATGGTTAACTCTCGCTTTGCTAGAGATGCACTCCCCCCCCCCCCACACTTCAGTCTTCTTCTTCAGTCTGGCTACCTATTAGATCTTCAGGGCCATCCGTCTGCCTCTCTGCATACTAATTCCCCATTACCACAGCTTTGAACGTGAGCAAAGAACAGAGTCGGACTAAATCAGAGACAAGTAGCCGGGCTCGTGGGCTGCTTGTACGAGAGGCTCAAAGAGTACTTCAGCATCCAGGCAGGCGGATTCATTGGGACATTTGGTAGCGTGCTGTAGTGTGTGTGAAATCCATCCATTTTTTATATAATTTTAGATTTTTTTCTAATTGAAATTGAATTAATTATTATTTAGTAAATAAAACAGAGATTGCAATAAAAAGATATAAATCCACCCTGGAAGACATTTATTAAACATTCAGATTCACACAATGTGCAGTCCAGTGGTTCCAAACCTAGGGGTTGGGACCCCTAAGGCTTCCGTATAAAAAAAGGGTCCCCAGATGAGGAATTACACAAAATTATAACTTTTTGTAATATTTGTCTTGCATAACGGTTTTGAAATTCTTTCAAATTGAATAATCTGAAAAGAAATAACTAAATCACTTTTCAGGTGAACTGCTCACATTCTCGTGAAGAGGGGTCACAAGTAGACGCTGCGTCATTGTAGGGGTCTATATTCTATGCGGGAACTGTGTTTGTTTGTGATTTTACGAAATAAAAATACTGGCACAAGATGTGTGCTATCTGCAGCTTTAATATAAAAAATATCAGTATTAATGTCACCCTTCCAAATATTGTAGTGTGAGGAGACATACAGTATGTGAATCCTGGCTGAAGGCCAAGTGAATATGTATGTGTGTGTGTGTGTGTGTGTGTATGTGTGTGTAGCCCGAGAAGGACCCAGCAAAAAGCAGAATGGACAGCCAGGCAGGGTGATGGTTGAGTCCGGTGATGCAGGCAGACAGTTTAATGACAGTCCTCACCCCTGAACATACAAGCCAATGAGCGCCTGGCACGCTCGCAGATGTACACACACACCGTATGACACGTGTACATATACGTGTGATATATGGTGTTGCGTTTTCTGAAAAAGACACAGGGCGGTGAAAATGAAAGAGAAAGAAATCTCTTGGTGTATGACCCTGGAAATAAATAACTGGAGGGGCTAGAAATGGCTCACAGGCACTTCTTTTGACTGTCACTTTATTCTGTTACAAATAAACAAGAGTTTTGAGCATGTCCCTGTACACATTTACACCTTTCATCTCACATCTTTCAAACATGATTTATACAGATGACACTGCACCAAAACACTACAAAAACTGCCATTAGCTTTGAGAAGTGGAACTTTTGTATACATTCTCAAAATCTGCATACCTGCTTCCAGGGATGTTCTAGTGAAGAACAGTGCAAAGTGGAGAGCTATTCACTGGCTCAACAGAAGCCAATCTCTTTGTGCTTTTATTTTCTAAGTTGTGCCTGGCAATGGCTTTGCATCTTATTTAGCAGGACCTGTTCAGGTCTGGACTTGAATTTGGTGCCATAACAAAGACATAGAGCTACCTCATTAAAAAAACATGTCATTGGATCAGGCCTGGGCCGAATTGTGTGATTTTCCCTCCTACCATGAGTGGCCGTGACTGAGCGTTGGGCTGAATGAGAGGCCAGATAGAGGTCTCCCAATGGAGCGCCACGCTACATCCCTATGGGAACCACCCCCTCACAGAGGGGGGCACATTTAAAGCTTTGTTGGTCTGTTAACACAGCTTTTTAAAACGCCTCTTTATGGACTCAGCTAAGCAAACTGCAGCCCCTGGTTTTCTTGCGCCAGACGGAGAAAGTAAAAAAAAAAAGAAAGAAAGAAGGAAACAGTGAAGGGCAACAGAATAAGAGGAGAAAAGAAGGCTGAAGAGGTTGTTTTTGTGTGTTCAAAGGATATAAGAAAACTTTAAAGTAATGACAGCAAGCACCAAGATGTTAAAATAAGATAGATATTAAGATGTTTCTTATGTGGCTTTATGTGACATGAAATGGGTACAGATGAAAATGATTATCAGTCAAACCTAAAATCAGGTTTTAATATTTAAAATCCACCCTCAACACATATTGCTAAAGTAAAGACAATATCATCCTACGCAGAGGACTCCGTCCACCTGCTCTCACTGCACCTGAGCACTGAACTTTGCATTATAGTTGGATGCAGCAGAACTAGGTCCTTGACAAACTGCACGTCTAACGGTGTCCTTTGATACAGTCAGCATACACGTTTACCCAAGGGGCTACAGACATCCTGCTGCTGAAACAAGAGGTTTGTGTGGGCCTGTGTGTGTATGACAAACACAGTCCTGCCTGGGAAACCTGGGCTGGAGACTTACTCAGTCTCACACGGCGCTCAGGATGACAGTGAAATGAATAACAATGAACTTGCTGAGAGTCAAGATCAGAACATTAGAAATGGACCAGAGCTGAGGAGCTCAGTCGTACACAAAGGAACAGTGCGTGCGTGCGTGCGTGCATGTGTGCTTGTGCGTGTGTGTGTGTGTGTATGTGTGTCCTTGTGTGTGCATAACTGTGTCAACTCTCTCAGGAAATATCTCAATATGAGCAGAGCTCTGGTCTCCAGAGAAGAGCACCCACTAAGATGAAAATGCACATACACCACCTCTTCTCGCTCTCTCGCCCCCCTCCCTTACCCATCTCGTCGAGCACATGCAGCAAGGACCCCGTCCTCGCAATTCTATTGCTGTCTGCTGCGCGCCTGATGAAAAAGCAGAACGACATAGGGGGGTGCACATGCCTAAATGCAAGAAAACGGGCATTTGTAAATCACAGCCGCAGTATAAACATAGGGTTTAATAGGGGTTTCTCAGGCGCGTTGGCAGGGGTCCACCTCACCGTGTGCTTCACGAGCCGTGTTGCATGTTTTTCTTTTCTGACTGCAAGCCTGCTACAAAAGAAAATGTGACTGAACAACCTCCACCACCACCCAGGAGAAACGATGGTCTACGGGGCTGAGAATGCATCTGAATACATTTACATAAAGATTGGGCTACGTCGACAGAGCCAACTGCTGAGAATTCAGTGTGCTCGTCATTGTCCCCAAAAATCGGAGTAATGATTGAAATGTAGTGCGGAAGGGAAGTGGGTAATAAAACGGGAAATGGTCACTTTATTCTGGGAAGAAACAGGGGGGAGCTGCGGGGAACTCAGTGTTCCCTTGTCCCCTTTATGTTAATGACATCAGCATATGTACAGTATATAAATCAGAGACTCATGCAAGGGAATAATACAGAGGACCCAATATAGCACTATGAGACCAAAATAAACGAGACTCCAGATGGTTGGAGATTTGATTAAGAATAACTTATTATTTTATATTATTTAGATGAAGAAGGCAATCACTTTACCTTAACTGAGATGCTAAAATAAACAATTTGCTGACAAATGTGCAAATGCTCAGGAGACACAAACCCAAAAGCTCTTTCTCCAAAAGGGAAATTTGATCTCTATTCATTACAATAAGTATCTTAAACACAATGTAATATTGCCGGTTTTGTTAAAAAATGATGGTAGAGAATGCAAGGATATGTCCAAATGGAGTAGCTTATAGGAAAAATTTGAGCTGAAGAATGATCCTGGCTGATTTGTTGGGCCCGAACGCCGAGAGAGGCGAAGGCCCTTTAGAAACTAAAGGAACTATTATTCCTTCTTTCGACAAATTAATTGCCTTTTTGAGGGGCTTAACATACTCAAAACCTCACCAAAATTGGCGGTTGCATCAAGTCTGGTAAAAATGTACATGTTTTAAGTTTTTTTTTTAAGGGTTTGAGGGAATAGGCGCACAAAAATGGCTTACTAGTACCCCTAAAAAAATAAAGATGTTAAAATAAGATAGATATTTGCAGTACATTTAACGTAGACTAACAAAACGTGGTGCACATATGTAGCATGTCAAGATGTCCAAAAAGCTCATTGGAGCCCTACCCTTAATCCAACAGGAATTCCGCCATTTTGAAATGAAGGTTCGAAATTAGTCCAATTTTAGCCATTTCCACATCTTTCCAACTCTTCTTAAAGATGAAAAGTTATAAAGAGAAAAACTATACGTCATAGGGACTGGCAGTGACGCCATCGAAACAGGAAGTGGGTGTAACTTGACTGTACATCGTACAATTGAATCAAACCATCTGAGGATTCATAAGAGTCCAACCCTGACAACATTTATACACGCCGATGTTGGCTCAAAGTCATAACAGCCCTTAGTGGCAACAGGAAGTAGACCCAGAAGTACTTTAACAAACTCCTCCTAGAGATTGTAATTCTGTAGCGATGAATGAGAAAGTGGCTGTAATTAGGGCTGAACGATTAACTAAATTTGCCATAATATCGCAATATGTTACAAAACGATTTCTTAATCACAAAGAATGCGATTTGGACAGATGACTCGCTAGAGCAAGTCCGTCTGCACTCCGCAGAGAAAGCATCAACTTTGTATGCTAACGCTACGCCGTACCCAGAGCTGAGTTCTGTCACTCAAACAACTCTGAGTTGTATTTTAAAACTTTCACAGCTATTTTAATAAAGAGTTTTATTCTGGCTCGAGTCCATACATGCAGTTAATGGATAAAGGCACGGAGAACTGACGGCTCTGTTAGCAACGATTGGCTCTGATTAGCGGTTAGCTCCGGTTAGCTAGCTAGCTCAGTAATAATGATATGGAGGGAAGGAGATGCCACGGAGAGGGTTAACAACCAGACTGATAAATGACGTTCAGGGAGCTTTCACAGCAGCGTGGCCGCTGTGTTTCGACGGTTTTATTAGTACAGTTAATCCCACGGCAAGACCACAAACAGCTGTTGTGTCTATGTGTCTATAAATATAGTATGTTTATTACAGTAAATAATCATCTAAATCCTATTAAGTGTGGTAAAGCCACATATTAGTTTTTATATTTCGGCAATCTGAACTTTAATTTGTGGGATTTGTTTCTGGCTTTGATATAAATGTTTGTTTACACCAGGCTTGATCAGTGCTCACTATACTTCTGTGATTGAAGTAGTTAAATAAAATAAAAGAGTTTATTCATATAAATTCATGCATCACCTAATTTCAGACATACCTGCCTGGCCTCTACGAAAGAACAGTTTGTTTAACTTTGTGTTTATACTAGACAATAATTTATTGCTTGTCTTTGCTGAATAATACAGAAGACAAAGAGCTTAAAAAATAATCGCATATTAAATTGCAATATTGGTGAAATATTTATTTTCAAAAATTGTTCAGAAACCACAATCAAAGGGTCCAGGCCTGAGGACATATTCAGGCCAATATTGACTTTTGGTCATAGCGCCCCCAGCTGGCAACAGGAAATCAGCCTTATATGACAAACAACATCTAATTTACATGAAACTTATGTGTGGTCTACTTGTGATACTGAGCAAGCCTGTATACTTTAACCACGCCAGTGTATTCAGGCCACGCCCCCTGTTATGGCTTTCGACCGTTTAAGGTAGAGTCTTGTGTGAGTACCCCAACACAAGCACAAAAGCAAGCGCCCGTCCAATGCTGATTGCAGCTTTATTTTTTATTTTTGGCTTCCCTCTGGGAAAATTAAACCCTGCAATGATATTTAGTAATAGTCTAGACTTCAAAATACTGCAGATATGAGACCCTATTCCGTAACGCACAGCATAGATATTTCGGCTCCAGATTTTATTAGGAGATAAACTGACCAGATTTTACTGTAACAAATTTAGAGGATAGGATTTCAGTACTTTAATCAAATAGATGGAAAGTAAAGGTGAGCATGGCCTAAGGTATGAGGCGGCTTTTGTAAAAAGCACTTTCATTTTGAAAATAAAAACAGGTAGGCAACAGTGGAGCGCGGTGAAGCCCTGTGATAAACCTCTTGAAGATATAGTCAGCTAGCCAAACCATCCTGTCAGATCAGTGCCTGAGGAGAGGCAGAGGGGGAAAGAGAGACGGCGAGAAGGGGAAGAGAGCAAAACACGGGTGAAAAGGGTCAGCGGGGAGGAAGGCTAAACCCCAGCAGCAAGCAAAAGATTGTGTGTGCAGCGCATTTATATTTCAGCATGGTTGTGTGTGTGTGTGTGTATGTCAACCCCAACTGGGCAGACATTTACTTGACATGCTGATAGGGATTTAAGCAGTGGGTGGGTGGTGTGTCTGACCAAGGTGAGTGAATGAGCAGAGAAGGAGAGCTAGTGGGTATCGGAGGAGGGGGGGGGGGGGCAGACCAGAGGCGAGTTGAGACGATTAGAGTTGAGACGATTAGAAGAAGGAGGCAGAAATGAGGAGGAAAACAGGGAGGTGAGTCTTTATAGGAGAACCCTCCAGGCTCAGCAAAGAGAAGGGGGACTAGTCTATTGAGGTGATGAGGGAAAAGTGGGTCTTTCTTTCAGACAGTCTAATGAAGCACAAGTCCACGACGAAGAATGGAGGCCGGCTACCGCAGGGTGGGTTAGCTTGTGTTGCTGCTCCCCTCCATTTCTCCCCTTTTTCTTCGTTATCTCTCCACCTTTCTCCTCTCTTCCACTGCCTTCTCTTTACTACATCCCCTCTTTCTCCTTTCCCTTTCCTAAAGTGCTGCAGTCCCTCCTCTTAAAGGGATTGCACAGTTTATTTAAAAAGAGGTGTAACGTGTCGCAAGCTCGCGCACTAGCCTCTCAGATGATTTGATGAAATGGCAATGATACAGTGGCCAGCTGCATTTCACCAATAAAGAGGATTACTATTGCTGGGCAGCATCATCAAGGAAATGTAACACGTAGCCAGGCAACATTTGAAATTATCAAATGGCCCAGCCTCAGCTGCACTGCAGCACACTGTATCAGCACAGAAATTTGATCTGAATTTTTAAACATGATTTAAACTGATATCCTTAGGGATCCCATCAAAGCATTCAAAACAGGTAAAAGTAATGAGTGACAGATTTCGAATTGTGGCGTGCACATACAATGAACCCTGAGCCGACATGTTAAATTACAGGAGGCAGCAGACTGAGACAGACAGGGGGGCTGTCAAAGTGTCTGACTGGATTTGACTGGGTTTGGCTGGGGGTTGTTTGACCAGGGGGTTGACTGGGCTGCAAGACTGATTTCTGGCTCGATTTAGCTCTGGGCTGACTGGAGACTGGCCAGAGGCTGACTGAAGGGGGTTGAGTTCCCCCCAGCTCAAGTTGTCCCTGAAGCAAAGCAATAAGAAGCAGCTTATAATAAGCAAACACAGAGGCAGTCAGCCAGCCGGGGATGAACGGCAGATGAAACACACACACATACACACACACACACACACACACACACACAAACACACACACACACACACAATGCTGCATTGACACCCCCACCCCACATCCCTGACCTTGACCCTTGAGGTCCCTCCTAACCTGTTTCTGAATGGAAGTCGGTGCAGCTGGGGTGTCTAGCCATGAACTAACCACAACCCCCTCCGCTGCACAGACCCCTCATCCTCTAATCATCCAGCCTGTTCCCACGCTTGATGACTGGGATGCGGTCTCTGCATCTGAATGGTGCAATTTAATATTTCAGCGGCCGCCATTGGTCCCGTCCGTCTGTTTAACTGAGGGTAACACCAATCCCAGGATATTCTGTGGTTTGTATGAATTACCTGCTGAACATTGATCTGATTGTTTTATTTCCAATTCAGGAAGCTTTTGTTTGATTCCGCGCAATATTACTCCTCTCTGCTTTACATCTCAACATGCATCTGCAGTCTGTCTTAATGGCTCAGTCACATAAACCATTCAGTCTGAGCACATATGTACGCTGTATAATGTATATGCAAGGGTGTGAAAATGTAAGTGTGCCATGTGACATCGAGGGGGTTCAAACCCCTCCATCTTCAAATTTTCATTACGGCCAAATCTCAGGCCTGTGCGACAGCAGCGTGGCCTTTTGCAGGCGAGCAGCCAGTTTAATCACACATACAGCACTACTCCATTTTCATTTCCTTTTCATACAGCCTCCATTCCACTATGGCTTTATAATTCTCCCCTCAGAGCTGCCTGGCCTGTTTGAGTGTTTGCAGCCTGTTGAAATGACATAATCAGTGACTTGGATAAATGCATGACTGTTTTCCCTGAGTCTATAATCAGACTTGGGGCTCAGTGTTGCAGCTCCGAGGGAACAGCAGCAGCAGCAACACTTCACTCAGGAATTAGCTTACTTCCTTAGGAGATCAGTTTCACATAAGGAATTTGGTTGAGTATCAATGAAATGAATTGGTCAAGTGCATTTTGACAAATAAAATGGTTATTCTTACTTGCTTTAGCAGGAAAAAGGATTTGCTTAAAAGAAATTGTCAGGATTATGGCAAAGATTACAAATACCCAAATGTCAAAACACAATGTGGTTTTATTGCAATGCAAAGATAATGAGCTTTGTTGATGATATATTTGCATGTGAAAAATTAAAAAATAAAAGGTCATTCAATCTCTTCCAATTAAAATATCAATACCTCCACAGTTAGTGCGATGTTAAAGTCTTATTAGGAAAATCCTCATACGAGGGAGTTGGCCAATTTGCCTTTTGTTCTGCATTTAAATGATATCAAGTGTTTTCAAGAAAGAACTGATCAAGTCGGATTTGTCTCAAAGAAAGAAAGCCAGGATGAATTGAGCGATGGCTGTAAATGCTTTCAGCAACTATTACTTCAGTGGGTGGAACACGTTCAATCAATACATAAGCAAATAAAAAGCAATGGGCAGTCTGAATGCTGCAGCGGACTGGACGACAATCACACACACACAAATGAACAGTCCACATTCATGCTGCTCAAATATTCTTAATATACCTGGTTTAAAAAATCTTAGTAAACTGACAAAGAGTTCAGGCCATATCCACATTTTGATCTGCATTTTTCCTGTTGGGAGTTCACTTCACTCTAACTAAATGCAAAAAAACAAAGTTTTTAAATCATGCATCTTATTAGAATACCTTTTGTCTTTCACAAAAGGATGTTACTATTCTTTCATTAATATTCATAATTTAGAAAGACGCCCATCCTTCATGTTACTCACGTACAAAATAGGATTTGTGTAGTGTAGGAGGCATGTGAAAGATGTGGCTTTGCTGTAGGTCTTTGGACTTAAAGCCTATGAAAGTAGAAAGAGTGAATATTGCCACTCTGCTCTGACACACACATAAACACTCCTATGTTCACTCACATGCAGTATGTCCACATGAAGCTAGGTCTACTGTGCCATCCTGCCGGTTCTCTTTGCGTTGAATTATGCATAATTGCAGCAGCGTAGTAACACACATGGCTATAACTGGTATTAGCATAAAAGCTTTCTGCAGGAGATGGTGTTGGGGTGCATGTCCCTTTTTTTCCTGAGAGTAAGAGTGAATGGAGTCATTTATATCCGTGCAATTTGGATTGGCATGCAAGTATGTGTGCACGAGCGTATATGTAACAGTTATTGTGACTAGCTTACATGGCCAGGTATTACATTCACCTGATGTTTCATCAAACATATGGACCCCATATTTGATCTGAATATGCAAACAAGGAATTCAGCGGCTCCACCCAGTTCATCCCCCATCAACAAGGCAAACTACACTTTCTACACTTTCTAATCTAAGTTAAAGGACTTAACACCCACCTCCCTGGGCTTGTCCTCCATCCTTCTCCCTCCCCCAGAAACCCACCCTTTGATGGTGTCCAAACACACACATCCACAACAGTTTTTAACTGTTGTTTGCCTGTCTTTTATTTTCTTTCTTACACACTGTCTTTTTGTTGTTGTTATTATTACGAACCTGTTATATTTTTGTCTCCTGTCTTTGTGAAACTTAGCTAGTGTGCCACTGTAAAGCAAAACCTTCCAAATCTTCCAAACATCAGCATTAACCTTGGAACATTTTGCTGAATTAAAATACATGAGTCAGGTTACAAAACAAATAAACGTATAAATGGAATCAATTCAATTGAGCACGTCTGGACTGTTGTTAAGAGCAGATTCCCCAAAACATGATTCGGAAGCCTGCGCCCATCCAGGCTAACCACAGCTAGTGTTGGCACTTCGCACTAACCTTTTCTCTGCTTTAGCCTCATCAGTGTCACTATGGGTTGATTAGACAGAGAAGCTTGATTAAAACTGCCTTGACTCTGATAGAGAAGACGATAACAGGGGTGAACTGTGTCTTTTGAGGCTTGGTAAATGACAGCAGCGGTTACCACACCACTTAAAAAGATAATTTATTTCCAAATCCCTGCATGGCTTTCAAGGACAAAACATAGCCATGTAATTTGCTGTACTGTACGCAACTATTTAGAAATATCAGCCTTTTGTAATGGGCTCTTTCTGTAGGAGAGAGAGAGAGTGTGTGTGTGTGTCTGTGCATGTGTATGTGTGCAAGTGTGCGCGTGTCCCCTCCTACAGTCCTTGCTGTGAAGTTTAACGCTGCACTGCTACAGACTGACAACAGTGCAGCATGCAGCAGGTCTTCAGAGCAGATGATAGCCTATTTCCAGGACACAGACAATTCACCAAATCGCTCTCTCCAATAATTAGCACTGACAGGTGAAAACAGCCACGAATGCCATGGGAGTTCACAATGAAACGGACAATTCCATAAACACACTACTATAGACCCCAGAAGCACTCACACACAAACACAGACTTCCATGCACAACAGCAGCAACAACAGAGGCTCCGTCTGCACAGCTAACACCACATTAAGACCATAAAGCACCAATACATCCCCTGTTCCACGTCCACAGCCCATATCCTGCTGCTTCTGCACTGATACCCCTGATCCCCCTGCGCTTTGACAAGGCGTAATAAAGCCTGTATGAAGCGCCGCATTGTGTGGGGAGAACACAATGTTGCCTGCTGAGTGCTGTGAGAAGGGCGTACACCGGTGGGTCCCACGGCGCAGCAGCGCACCAGGGCCTATAGCAGGGAGTGCTGAGCATGCTAATGAGGTCATTATGTTATGCCTCTCCCTCGTTCCTTCTCTCCTTTACAGTGTGGGCTTTGCCTGTCAGAGGAGGCAGGGTACCCCGCTAATGCAGCCAACCACAGATGTCACATATGGCACAATGAGTAGACACATGAGCGTCTCCGAATGAGCCACAGAGAGAAAGTCATGGTGACGCTCCATTTTTCAGCCAGCATCAAAAGCAAGAACAGGCATCTATGGATTTGCATAAGGTGAGCTCGAAGAAAAGTAAAGAGGAGGGCAACAACATGCAACATTCATTTGCTAATTGTTCCTGCTGTGTATTCAATCAGCAACCGTATTTTTTTCCCTTTTTTTTTTTTTACGCTAGCGCTATTATTTACAACCGAGGCGGAGGGGTTAAATATCGAGCACATGCAAATGCAATTACAAGATATTTGCATAGCCGTTAACTATTAGAGGGCAGATGGCAAACAGCGGGCATAAAAAAGCGGCCGAGCGCCATCTTGGCTGAGGAGACAGCTGGCAGACAGGAATCGGCCATTTTGTAAGCGTGGGTCGCTGCCAGGCTGAGGCGTAGAGAGGCGCCAGTCTCTCTCTGTGTGCCAGGAGATTGGCAGCGAGCGGGAATTGTGCTTTAATACCCTTCCTGGTACAGGCAATAACACCGGATTCTCCAACAGTCAGTGACAGTATGATCACAGTCAACGGCTCCTGTCTAGAGCTGACTGAGATCAATTATAACATCACAGACTCTGATATTACAACTCTGAGCAGAGATGGCATCTTATCTTAATACTGTTACCAGGGGTGGGGATATTTCTTATTTCTATTATTCTCCTGGCTTAGTTCAATATGGCTTACAGAATCATTTAATTGGTTTCGTTAAAACAAAAAGGCAATTCAATGAAGACATCGTACTCACCAAGAAGTAGGAATCCTGTGCAAGTTTTCATGCTTGGAAAACTGTCCATCTGTCCTGTAATGTCCTTCCAAGTCCACAAATATCTACAGTACAGTACATTTTGTAGCATGACCTCTTAAAACCTTTTCTCAGCCGGATGTTTCTACCACTGCATGAAGAAATTCTACTGAAGCCAGGTTTTTTGTCCTTCCAGAAGATTTTGCCAATTTTCTTTAGTCACCACCAATTCTGCAAAAACATCTGAAGAGCAAGTCTCTTTGTGTGGAGAAGGACTTTTGTAAAGGTGGAGGAGAAAAAAGTCAGATGAAAAACCGAGACCGTTTTAGACAGGGGGGGGACACTGAGCAGGTACAACTACTGTCCTTTTCATCTCTCATTCAATTAGCAGCGATTCGCTTGTACTGCCATGGGATCCTTGCTGCACAGCAGTAAGTGGACTTCAGGTGCCATTTCCACACCCACACACACAGAGAGAGAGAGAGAGAGAGAGAGAGAGAGAGAGAGAGAGAGAGAGAGAGAGAGAGAGAGAGAGAGAGAGAGAGAGAGAGAAAGAGAGAGAGAGAGAGAGGTATGAAAAGCCCAGGCCCACCTTCCTCTCTTCCACCTTACAGATCAATACTGCACTGCCATATCCTCTGATGGGAGCTGCTGTAGTGAGGGTAAGAAAATCTAAGGCAAAAAGTTCAAATTGTCCTTTCATCCTGACTCATGAGATCTTAGGAATATTGTGCACTTCGTGCTTGGAAGTGGGACTGAGACGAAATGTCCTGTGTACCGTCTCCGATGGATCCTTATCAAACAGTTAAGGTGGAATGAGTAATAAGAGGGAGGGAGCTGGAAGAAAAGCGACCTTCGACGTCCTGTCTTATTCTTCTTCCGTTTCTCTCCCTCCCTCGCTGTCTCTGTGTCTCTCTGACAAAGTTTTATCAAGTGGTATTGGACGCAGAAAAAAACCCTCCGGCTGACCACACACAAAGACTCTTCTCTCTGTCTCTTCCCTCTCGCCGTTTCTATCTATTTTTCTATGCACACACACACACACATGTGCACCTACTGACAAACACACTGCGTGTGGGGCGGTTAGGGCCCTGGCCCTGGCTGGTGCTGGGACTGTTGGAGAAAGATAGAAAGAGAGAAGAGCTGGGAGCAGTGGTGGTGTTTGGTCCCTGGGCTCCGTGGCCTGCAGGCGGTGCTGGGCAACCTCTGCTAGCCTCTCTCCTCTGTATTGATTTCTGCTGCTCCGCTCTGCCGCGGAGGCTCCTAGCCGCCGGGGATGAGAGCTTGGCTCACCCGCTTCACCTGCCTCTCTCCTGGCTTGGTTGGCCTAGCCTGCCCACTCTGCCGCAGCATTGGCTGGCCCCTGCTGGCTCCCCGGGACCCCTGTATGCAGCGCCAAGGCCACAGAAGGAGGGCAGCCAGAGAGCCCTTGGCGATCCACAGCTGTGTTCACCTGCTCTGGGTTCACCCGCTTCGAACCACCTCCTCGAACTGCTTCTATCCTTCTCTCCTTCCATCATCCACCCACTCTGCTTCTCTTTTTCCTTCTCCACTGCCTCCTCCTCCTCGTCTTCCTGCTGTACACTAACAACCAGAGACAGAAAAAAACAAGTTAATCTTAACTTTCAGCATTTTACCCATCCTAAATGTCAATCCTGTTCTTTGATCAACAAAAAATCAGGGGTGAAGATTCTGGCATCCTTTCTCAGCCGTTAATGTGGACCTGTTAACCTTAGAGAGCAGAAACTGCAGGGATTGAAGGCCTGAGAGTTAAGTGTGTCAGGCAGAGAGATACTGTCTGCCTGACAGGGGTAGTCTCAACTATTAGATTCTGATGTGCTGCAGGTAGCAAAATATGGCAAGAGTGGGCCGATTATAAAAATCCGCACCGCAGCAATAGAATACATTAAAAAGAAATTACAGGAATTGTTTCTACTCAACAACCTCTTTTGCTCTCCTTGAGCCACACCAGACCACTGAGTTGAATATGGATTTGCCATTAATGGTCAGAAATAACAAAAGCAACATTTAAAACAGAGGATATCTCAAACTTCCCTCGCCCCTCTCTCTTTGCGCCCTAGTGAGTGTGAAGGAATGGAAATGTTTTGGCCAGACCAGTGGTGCTCTATAGAAACTTTGTCAAAGAAAACATCTCAGCTTTTGTATCATCCAGAATTATTCAAATGGGTTCAGCAGCCCTCTTCTTATGATAATAGCAGTTAGGGGGACATTTCTTTGAGGATTCATGGTCCCATTGTGTTCCTCAACAGAGAAAGAGCCATGGCCATATTCAACCCCCACCACCCCCACACTGCGCCAACCACACGATCTCTTAAACATGCTTGCCACAGCCACCAAAGAGCTGTGACAGCCCTTCTGTCCACCTCTCTTCACCCCGCTGCAGGCCTGAAAAAGAGACTAAAACCCACGGGCCGACTGCCAGGGGAATAGAGAAGTAAAGTGCGGAGATTTGAGAGCTGGTGGGCCGGCAAGGCTTTGGGAGTTAGAGCTGTCTGTTAAGGAAGGAGCGAAGGGGGCGCAAGAGGGGTTACGCAGTTGGGACAAGAGAACCAAGTTTGGAAGAGGGGGGCGAGTTGAGTTAGAGGGACATGGATGGGGACTGGGGGTGCGGTGCATGTCTCAGACACAATAATACTATTCATTGGGCTCAGACATGGGTGTTAACTCCCCTCTGACAGAGCACAATGGGACTCGGCGGCATTCAGGCAGCCTTGGTGATATTGTTAGTTCAGGGCTGCATTCTCCCTGCTGCAGGATAGAGCGGCCACATTGTACCCATCCGGCAGGATGGATGGAGGGAGGTTTGAGAGGTGAAAGGCAAAGAAAGAGAGAACAGTACGTTTGTCTATCTGTCAGTGCTCAAGGAGCGAGGGGCAGAGGGAACAGAGGGCGGAGAAGGTGGGGAGGGGCGGCGGAGGTGGTGGTGGTGTTGGGGGTGTTTTGCCCCATGGCATTGGACTTGTTTGTTTCAGGGGGGAAATAAAAAGGAGAAACTGAGACTAAAAGAGACTGTGCAATAAATATTACTCAAGCAGCCGAGTGCAGGGCTAAAGAGGCATTAAAGGGGGTGGGGGCACAGACGGAGCGAGGAAAGAAAGGTGGCATTTTTATACAGAAAAACGTTGCAGTTTTATATGCTGCTTTAGAGTTTAGGTACATTTTGTTCATACACCTCAAAGAGAGAGTGGAGAAGAGTGGATGAAGGGAAATGACAGAAAATGAGAACTGTGGAGGTTGCTGCTGTTCGTGACTCGGATGAGGTGACATCCAACTACCACAAGACCTACTTTTCCACAAGAGAGGAGAAACAGCATATAATTGCAAGGGAGAAGAAAGAGAGTTGAACCAGCACAGTAGGCATAGGGGAATTCAGGCTGTGACTACATGCACGTCAGGTTTCCAGCTAAATGTAGCACAAATTGTAACTGAATTCACAGAACATCTGCAAAAGTAGATGCAAATTAATGTGCGTTTAGACTAAATGTTTATATGATTAATCAAGAACACATATGTCAATGAAAATGATCATGCAAAGGATGAACGTATGCTCAACTTTGTTATGCAAGTGTGTCTTCCTCATTGACATGTCATGTATAAAAGGCAACACTATGTTGCCTTAAGACATCTCATCAAATTCCTTTGGAATCTGCAGTCACTGAACGTTTACCTCCCACCGAGGACTTATTAAACAGCAGATCTGATATCAGCAGTAGGTATTGATGAAAAGGACAGAAGTATAAAAGGATGCAGTCTGCATCTAATCACTTTACTCACTAGACATTTCACACA
>NC_048415.1:19339803-19346621 GCF_013103735.1 Etheostoma cragini
GTGTGTGTGTGTGTGTGTGTGTGTGTGTGTGTGTGTGTGTGTGTGTGTGTGTGTGTGTGAGGGGGTGTTGGAAATATGAATCAAGAGATCTTCTTAATGTAGCCCAGACCTCAATCTCTGATGAACTTTGGATGATTCTGGTTAAAAGTAAAAAGCTCAACTTTCAGCCAGAGCATTCACACACGTTCCCCTATTCCTGGACATCTGCGTTCTCTCTCAGCAGTCTGGAGTCAAACTGCCCTTCTTAGAGAAGGAAAGAACCAGTGGTGTGATGCTGGGGTGTCAGGCAGCCAGGGGCACAGCTCTCGTCAGGGGGCTAATGCCCTTCAGGGGTGGCTGGGGTAGGTAGGGTACTGCCCTTTGTCCCTGGTGGGGGATTACATTGGTCAACCAGCACAGACAATGCTCCCCCCTCCTGGGATGGGAGGACCAACCTGCTCTCTACCAATGATAGGGGCAGTCAACTGATCACTAACTTAATTAAGGACAGAGGAAATTAAGAGAGGAGGAGGAATGGGTGATGCAGGAGACAGAGAAAGACGATCAGAAGAAGTAGAGGCAGTGGTGATAAAAAGGGGGATAAAGAAAAGAAAGTGAGAGGCAAAGCAAGCAATGCAAGGTGCACACGGACACGCTAAAATAAGAACAGGCATGGAGTTAAAAAGCAAGCAATGGGAAGCGGAAGAGGGGCGAACAGAAGGCTTCTCGAGCACAGGATTAGGGGAGGGAAGATGAAAGGATCAGGTCTAACGGAGGACAGGAAAAAGGCCGGGATAAGTGGCCAGAGGAGGGAGGCCAGCGACTTAAACTCAAAGTAAGGAAATCAAGTAGAACAGCTGGGAAGAGGAGAGCCCAGGTGTCTATGACCTTGAGCATTCATTGTAACAGATGCACAATATGAAAACTCCCTCTCTGTTCCCTATTTATGCCACAGCACACACACCTATTCAGATCCAATGACAAATACAGCAGATAATTCTATTACAGAGGACTTTATAGAGGATATTTAGGGGACAGTTAGCGGGCCCAGGTAGCATAGCTCAAGCCCAGCGCAGACAGATATGGCTCTGCAATACTTAACAACAGGGATTTGGCAGCACTGTTGATTGAACATGCCAAATCCCATTTGTTGGAGGACTGTGCGCATTTGTATCGACACTCTGTAACCTTGTGGCTCCGTAAAAGGAGACCTCAGAGTGTGTGTATGTGTGTGTGTGTTTTCCTGGCGGGCAGGCAGGTGGGTGGCACAGTTTTAAACTCCCCTCCATCTATGCTCCACTCCATCCCTTCATCCTTCTATCTTTACTTCGCTGTCTGCCTCTATTCCCTCTCTTCACAAAAAGGGGTGACAAGAAGGCGATAGAGAGGCTTTCTCAACACTCCTTTTCTTGTTTTTCCTCCCTCCCATCCTCCCCCCTGTCTCCCTCCGCTCCTTCCATCCCCTATGGTAGAGCTGCCAGACAGGAGTTCTCAGCAGCTCTCCGAACGTTATTGATCCTGAGAGCAAGCCGGCCAGGGAGTTGGTGTCTCTCCCTCTCTCTCTCCTCCCTCCATCACACCCTCATCCCCCACCACAGCCAGCAACTTTTTCTTCCGCCGTTCCTCCCTCCCTCCCTGCCTCTACTTCATTTATCAAGGTTAAAGAACTCTTATAAAAAAGGGAAGAGGGGGTCGCCTGGATGTTATCTGACTTCATGAAAGAAATCCCTTTAGGCCACTCCACTAGAGGAGGATGCTCTTTGCCAGACCCAACTCTACACAGACACACACGCAACACACAGTGGCACCAACCAGCGGCCCACTCATGGCCAGTCAGAAATAGAAAGTAGCATGTCCATAATTTTGGTACACAGCAAAAGGACAATCAGAAATAGAAATAAAGAGGATGGATGGCTGGACAAGGGAAGAGGAAATTAGAAAATGAGCTTTACAGACCTACTTTTTTAGGAGGCACAATTTAGAGTTTATATCTGTCATAAGCCACTAAAAAGAACAACTTTTGGGTTGGCAGGTGCTCTGAATGCTCTTGTTTAGAACGTAGTGGTTGAGTGGTGTGTTTGGCTAGTGTTGCAGTATGTCATCCTGTAGGAGGAACAACACAAGAGTGATTTTTCACAATCTGGCAGCACAAATGTTGTTTTCAGAGCTGAAACAATTAGTCAATTAATTGACAAGTCAATTGACAGAAAATAAATTGGCAAAATTTCAGGTAATCAATAAATCTTTTACATTTGAAAGTATAAATGCATAAATATGTCTTTGCTTTCTTTTTATGATAACAAACTGACTAAGTTAGCTTACTCACTTAGCCTCATCCCATTTAATTGAGATACCATTGCATATTTAAGCTTTCCAATCTGGCACGTTGCCTGATATGCAGTTTACAATGATGATAGTTGCAGATTTATCACTCTGAATTCTTATTAAGTTTAAAAAGATAATGGGTCCTGACTCTAAACCCAGATAGCCATATATAGCTGTAATTACATTTTGACTAGGCAGAATAAAAGTTACAGATGTCTCAAATTTCAGATATCTCTAATTAAAATGTATTTCAAGATCGCTATACCTTGATAATAGATACTGTATCTACTATTACATTATGAATATCCCTTACTCCAGTTTAAGATATCTACAACGCCATTTTGACTAGTCATAATTCCAGTTACAGATATCCACTACGCCATTTTGCCTAGTCAAAGCTTAATTTAAGATATCTGAAAAAGAACATATAGATATCTTAAATTGAGTTGAATAAAAGATATCTTGAACTGGAGTTATGACTTGTCAGAATCATACTGTACCTATCTCAAACTGGAATCAACAATTCAGTTGCAAATATCCATAATTCAGATAGCTGATATTTGCAACTGAATTGTAGATATCTGTAATGATAAATTCCATACAAATGAATGGCAAAGGGGACGTAATTTGGCCTAGGACGAATGTAGTTGCGGATATCTGAAATGTTCTTTTTGACAAGGCAAAACTGAATTAAAGATATCTCCAACACATATCCAGTCTAGCTCTTAAATGTTAAAATGGCTTGCCATAGAATTGTGACTGGCAACGTTAGCTACCTAGCTAGCTTCTAACATTAGCTAGCTAGCTAGCTTAAAAAAAGAAGAAAAAAAGCTAACGTTAGCTCTCTGAGTTTTCAAACGCTGTGCGCCGTAACCGGCTTACTTTAAAAGGTTTCCAGCCGACCCTTTTAGAAACACGACCCCTTTTACACACTATTTAATCCATTACTTACACTTTTGTTCACTCCATCAAAGTATTACGGCCCCATGCACACCGCTGATACAGGTAAAGAAATCCAAAGCTTGACAGCTAGGCTGTGTACCACCTAGCTAGTAGCTAAGCTATAATTGGACAATCGCCGTTTAATAGTGAACTTTGTTAAGACGTGGAAATATTAAATCTTAATCATTAGTTGTAGCCCTCTTTTTTATTTAAGCATAAAAATGATAATGCTTGATAATATCAACTATCTCATTACAGGACACCTCATTAGAAAATGGTTCCAAAAGCAAAACTATACAAAGATCTGAAAAGTTAGCTTGCACAAAGCCATAAGCCCCGTGGCCCACAGTTTAAATTCCAATTATTCTTCTGTAGAGGTAATACAGTTTCTGCATTTCCAGTCTGAGACTGTAGCGGCTATTGTTCCAGTTTGTAAAAGGACTGGAAATGGCTCTACATGTGAAGTACATCCTGTCTTCCATTGTTACTGCTTTCACTCTCCCCTATAAAGACCTGCCTACACTCCAGGCTACAACAGCCAGGCAAATACACGCAGCAGCACATTACAGAGCCATACCTTCCCCTCCCTTTGTGCTCTGTAATTGCCACAATGCATCTTCTCGTCCAGTTAATTAAGTGAGTCTTTCCCATTGTCTCCCAATACTATCACCTCTTCACACAGCCAGAGAGAGAGAGAGGGAGAGAGAGAAAGCCACAGCAAGAGATGGAAAGAGCAAAGGGGTGGAAGGAATACAAAGGCAGTGGTAGGCTACAAATAGAGAAAGCATGAACGACAAAGACATGTGTCTGTGTCGTAGTAAATGTTTACCTGTTGAAAAAGGTGCCTGTTGTCTGTGTGCCGGTGAGCGCATTACTGCTGTCAGACACAAATCTTCCTTCTCAATAAAGCAATTTCGGGAATCAGGTGGGGAAAAAAGTCTCAGTATTTAGATTGACAGCAATGCATTTTTAAAGCGACAACACAAGGCCATAGCATTAAAATAACCAAAAGTGGAGTGTCATGATGAGTTTGAAAATATAAGGCTGTTTTTACTTTAAGCTACTGTAGGGGGAAAGCATATCTGCACCTATATTATATCTGAGTTGAGCATGTGCATATACGAGCACAATTTTTAAGATATCACACCTAGTTGGGAAGCCAATCATGGTCCACTATTTAACGTACAGAGCAAATGGGTTTTATATATATTATTGTGTGATATCACCTAGTTCCTTCATGTTCATTTAGTCTTCCTAATTCAAGAAGAAAATGTCTAAACCTAGCCTCACTGGTCTTGCTCATTATACACAAAAAACAAGAACTATTACAGTACAGTTTGACTACATTATGAATCTGAATAACAATCATTCTTATAATGAAACACAAACAGGAAGCAATCCTGGAACGGGTCCAGGAGTGAGCCTGGGTGTTTAAACTAAAATTGCCCTTGCCTCCCACATCTAAAATAAAAAGAAATATAAAGGACATATTAATCATTTCACTTTGAAGCATTGCCTACCACATAACTTCACAAAGATGTGAATTTGCTCAAGGAGAGCACTGAATTCAACTTTTATGTGTGATATCCTGGATATTTCCTAATATCACCCGGATGCATTACGCTGTCTGTTGCGATAGTTATAAGCTATATAAGCTTCAAAGTGTCATGACTTCACTACACAAAGTGCAAAGTTGTGGAAATACTTGATGGAATCCATAATGAACAAATAGAGAATACAGGTGCTTTTGTTTCCTCTTCTTCTTTCTATGCTTAGACCTTTTGTCTGAGCCGAGGAGTTTGAACAACT
The DNA here is from genome assembly GCF_013103735.1 of Etheostoma cragini. Classification (NCBI taxonomy): domain Eukaryota; kingdom Metazoa; phylum Chordata; class Actinopteri; order Perciformes; family Percidae; genus Etheostoma; species Etheostoma cragini. The sequence goes on from NC_048415.1 coordinate 19,344,859, forward strand.
GAATTATTGGAGGACATAGTCCAACAGACTCATCTAAATTCCACTTCTCTTTAGAGTTGCTAGGAGAGCCCCCTCCTCCAAAACACGCACACACAGACGCACACTCGCTCCATGCTCAAGTCCACTCGCTGACCTCTTAGGCCAGACACTCTTCCCAAACCCCACAAACTCTCCCTCTAAAACTCCTTGAACCTCTGCCACCCCTAACTCCCCCTTCCCATCCTGAACGCTTTTCCTTCCCACACTCAAGTTCCTGTCAAGGCCCTGACAAACCGACAGACAGACAGAAAGACAGACAGACAGACAGACAGACAGGCAGGCAGGCACACAAGTAGGGTGACATCATGGTGCAAAGGGAGAGAGAGACAGAGGCAGGGGGCTGCCTGCCTGTCTGCCCCGGCACCCACACAATACAGCAGGGCATCTGGCACTGGGGTGGTGGTGGGGGACTGGGTGGGGGTCTGTAAGGACAAAGCGTTTACATCCCCCTCCCTGGAATATGATTATAGTTTGTAAATGTTGGCTAAGACGTAAATGTGTGAGAAGAAGAAAGGAACTGAGATGCGTTGGCAGGATTGTTGGTGGATGATACTGTAACGGGCGTATACAGTGAAGACACCAACCGATTTACTAGTCCAAGCAATTGAGGAGGGTTTTCTGATGTTCATATGTCTCTATGGAAAACCTAGAAATGAAGCAAAACCATCAAATCTGCATGTATATTTTAAATTTTCCCACTACAAAAATGTAAGTTTGTCCAAAAACTGATATTGAAACTGTTGAAACTAGCAGGTGTATTGTTGATCTGTGTGTGTGTGTGTGGTCACTTGCAGCTTGTTAATTTGCAGAATCCAAAATGAAACAATGGTGGCAACCGGATAGAAATCAGTGTAAAAATTCTCTTCTCTCTCTCTCTCTCTCTCTCTCTCTCTCTCTCTCTCTTTTTGCAGCGGCCCCCACCTCTGTCTCTGTCTGAGAGGCTGTCTCCTCGCTGCGTGCATACAAGTGTCTGTGTGCATACATAAAATAAATGAGCTGTGCGTGTGCATTGTGTGAGTCCACAGGCCCAGTGTATATATTAGAAATGTGACTTGACCCTGGCAAGCTGAAGCAGGGTTTCTGCGTCGTACTGGGCGTGGGAAAAAGGGGAGACCTCTTTTCACAGCTGCTCTGGCCGTTGCATTGAACCAATGGAGCCCCCCCCCCCCACCCACCACCACCCCCACCACCCCCAAACTGCCTTCACTGCTAATGCCCCCCCTCCCTCTCTCCCTTGCTCGCCCCTTTCCTATTCACTCTGCAGCCTGCTGCCTTTCAGCGGACCCCCGTCCCTCCCTCCTGCACTCTGTTCGTCACCCTGCTGCACCCCACCATCACAGCCACCACCGACCTTTGATACAGCCACCTCCCCATTCAGACAGCGTGCACTGAGATGCCAGAGGCCTCTGAGCTTTAAGGAGGTAGGTACAGAAAAACAACTCAACTAAGTGACTAATGAAATAAAGCAGCTAATACCAATGCAAATTAAGTAACTAACAAACCTAATTTGCCTAGGCATGTTTGTACTGACACACCACAACTCAACATGAACGCTAAAATCGGCCCCCCCGTCTTATTTTCCACACTTCTTCTTTCTACGTATTTAAACTCTCTTTTTTGTTCATCAACTCCAGTTCTATTTTCTCACTCTCACATTTTTTTTCTCTTTGCTTCCCCGAGGACCTCTGCAGATACTTTAATTTATGTTAACATACGCCACAGCT
>NC_048415.1:19346631-19364075 GCF_013103735.1 Etheostoma cragini
CCCCCCCCCCACACACACACACACGTTCACCACCTCCCTCCATCCAGTGTATTCATTTGAAGAGATTTATTTCCTATCAAGCTGCATAATGCAGAGGGTATAATTCAAATAAACTTTAAAGAACCGCCAGGCAGCGCAGTTCATGTATACAAATCTAAAAAGCCAAGTAAAAATAATTTCTGGTGTAACGCAGATTGGCAACTCTAAGACACCATGGGTGGGCGGTGGGCAATGGGTGTTTGGTTTGGGCATTTAAGATAACCTATTACTGACAAACCTCGCAATCAGCCCGTTAAAACACATAATGCAGGCGTCTTTTGTTTCAGATTCTAGCTAATCTGACAGTATTACCATACAAAGGCAGGCTCAGAGTGGAGTCATGAAACACACACACCCACATGCAATTTTTAGAGAAACTTTAAAAGGTCACATAATGTGCAGAATAACTCCAACCGATTCTCAGGAGTCCTATAGTGCTGTCTAGCTACCCTGCTGATACGCCAGGCGCGTTGAGGAAATGTTGAGAAGCGGCGAGGGGGCAGCAACGGGGGAGGAGGGAGGTTGTAGCCGAGAACCTGAAAGGACTCCATCTCCCTTGGCCAACATGCCATGACGGTGTGGAGCAGAAGTCTGAATTGGTTTCTGTGGGGTGGCGGAGCTGGAGAGGTGATGGCAAGATGAGCCCGAATGGGGATGGAAAGGGGTGGGGGCTGTGGGGGAGGAGATACGGTACACCAAGGTATGTGTGTTTGTGTGTTTGTGTGTTTGAGAGAGAGAGTATGAGAGAGTAAGAAAGAGAGAGAGGGATTGCAGACCAGATCTGAGCTACAATAAATGAGCGGATTACCACTTCCCTCTCTTCAAGTCTTTCCATATACATGAGAGTGCTCGGCTGTGAAGCAACAATGCTATGTGTGAAATCACACATCCTCCAGCCTGCACTTCCTATACGTAAATGTTAACAAATGCACATATTGTATGTGGCTCCTGTAAGGGTAAAACAAGGCGTGAAGGCAGACCCATGCGTGCTAGCTTTTAATTGCTGTTATGAATACAAAGAAGATGTGAGGAGTGTCACTTCTGGATTGATGTATCTCTGTGTCAAATTTAGCCTGTAGCTATGCCTCCACTTCTAAAGCCTATGTCCAACCGAAGCTTGTTTGCATCGATTTATCTAGTTTGTGGATATAATATTGACTAAGTAGACCGCCAGCCCTTATCGAGTTGAGGCAAAGTGAAGGAGGTTTAAGAGGTGGTCGAACACTATGAAGGAGGATTGCCACAGGCTGTGAAATCTCCTCTGATCTTCCCTTGTCTGATTCTCAAATGCAACTCTTTCTCTGGGCCAATGTCACAGAACGCTCATCTAACCCTGGAGGGGATTTTTTTTTCTTTTTTTTTTAATTCACTTTTTCTGTTTCTCCCCAGTGACGGACCTCACTCTCTGCGGATGGGGCTTCATCTCCCTCTCCACGCCTTGCCAACGCTCCCTCCATCACTCCGTCTACTTTGTTCTCCGCCCGAGGTTGAACATGCGCGAGCTGAGCAGCATTCTCGGCCGTGATGGCCCACTACGGCAGCTGTTAGGATAGCGAAGGTAATCTTTAGTCGTGTCACTCAACACTGAGAGGGAAGCTAAAAGGGAAGTGAGTGAGTCACCTAGTTCCGTACTAGCTTCAGCCCGCCCATCATCTTCAACATGATGTGCTGTTATAAAAACCCACAGCTTACAAGGTTTTGACAAGTACTGTAGTTAGCAGAGTAACTATGACAGGCTGTGGTGGAAGACGTATTCAGATCCTTTACTTAAGTATAAGTACTAATACTACACTGTAAAAATACTCAGTTACAAGTAAAAGTCCTGCATTGAAAATGTTATTTAGATGTAAGTATATGTTTGTAAGTAAGTAAGTAAGTATCATCAGGAATACGTACGTAAAGTATTACAAGTAAATGAACTCAATGCAGACAAATCCTCACATTTTACAAACTGGATACAATCCAAACAGTTCTGTCCATCAATTTAGTGTTTAATGGTCTAATTGTTTCAGCTGGACTGGCCGCTATATTGTTGGGTAGTTTAATTTATAACGAAACCTCATATTTAATAAACTAAGTGTGTTTTGTATGCAAACATTTTAATTTGTAAAGTAACTAAAGATGTCAGATTAATGTAATGGAGTAAAAAGTACAATAATTCTCTCTGAAATTTGGTGGAGTAGAAGTAGAAACTGGCATGAAAAAAAAAACAGGTACCTTAAATTTGTACTTAAGTATAGTACTTGTGTAAACGTACTCACAGGAAAGTAAGTGTTTGGGGGGGAGTTCAGAGGGGGGGAATTAGAGGAGTGAGGGACTTAGCCACCCTGGCAGCCTTTCCACATGAGCACACCTTGTGCACACACCAAGCCAAGCCCCCCCCCCCCCCCCCCCCCCCCCCCCCCCCCCCCCCCCCCCCCCCCCCCCCCCCCCCCCTCAAACCCATGTATCCTTAAAGGGATAAAAAGCATGGACAAAGGAATTAAAGTATAGATTACACAAGTGGCCACTCTGCGTCTTATCTGCCAGAACCGTAGAATCTAACAAATTGGATCAGATGTTCTAAAGCTGAGGGCGAGAAGCCGGCGAGTGAAAGAGTGAGGGAAGCTAAGGAGAAAATGTGAGCATGTAAAGAATGAGAGGCAAGCTCTTTTTTCATGAGATCAATTATGATGAGATCCGGATTTCTTAATGCACACTTATAATAAAACGGTGTGACTTTTCAGGCCTCGAAACTGTCTGAGTGCAATTATTTGAAAGTACTGTATAAATAGTTCAAGTTCAAGTGTGTTTTTGGTGTGAGTGTGAGCAAACCGAGGAAGATTATTTTGAAGTCTCACCTGTAACTTTATAGTGATGAAGCCTGTTTTGACCGCCTCTGACCTCTGACCCTTAGAGCAGGAGGTGGTGTGTCTCTCCGTTGACCTGATGTCCTGCAGATATGAATTTCTGTGTCTGCACTCCACAGATTGCTGCAAAAAAAGGGAATAAAGCATTATGCTTAGATAGAGGGTCAGTAAGTGTCTGATTCACCTTCATGGTATCCTTACACAGTGCTTTGAGCAGAAATGGATGTCACCACACTGAACATTTTGGCCCCATTTGAAATCTTCTATAGGAAACCACAGAGAAAGATGCTGATTTAAAAATCAACTTACATGACATTGACATTTTGACTTAAAGATGAATGATGAAATGATAAATCAAATGTGTCAAATTCAAGTTTTAGTTTATTGTTTTTCAAATAGAGAGGCAATAATAGATACTTTGGTAGCCACTTCCTTATATTATCTGGGCATCTATACTACATAACAAAATTAAAATGTATAAATTAAACTGGAAAACAGTAAACGTCAAACAAATACATGTACTGTAGTTCATGACGATGAATTTCATTTGGACCTATAATGTAGTAAGAAAATAATTGAATGTGTCCAAACAGAATAAAGAGGAGAGTGCATATTGTTATATTGGAAAATAAAAAATGCACCAGTGTCGTGTTGTTAGACTTAATCTGTGGAAAGTTTCTCATATATCTGTCTTATAACTGTCAGTGGTAAATGCATGACAATACCAATCTCATCAACACAAACACACACACACACACACACACACACACAAACACACACTAACAAACACACTTCACAAGCGATTACACAAAATACTCAAAGATTACATCCGCTGAAAACTGATGTCCTTTACGGGTTTAAAGCCTGCACGTCAGCCTTTCAATTTTTTTTTTCTCTTTCCATTGCATGGGTCAGAGGCTGTTGCTAGGCTACCAAATCCCAGAATTCATAAGTTCAGAGAAAAGGTTTATATAGGCCATTGCAATTCAAGGTAAAATGATAATAGAAAATTGATAACACTGGAATATATGGACTTTGGTGATATGGAATTAAATAGACCATGACCCCAAAATAGTTTCAGATCTGAACCAAAGTGTAATAATAGCAATAACAATAATAATAATAATAACAATAATATTAATAATAACAATAATAATAATAGGCAAGTCTATTTAGCTTAAATAAAAAATGTTTTAAAAAAATAACAAAATGAAGAAACCCATGAGAGAATGCATTCCAGGAAGGATTAAAAATCCAATTCTGTAATTTTCTACATAAACACATTACACAAGCAGCTTTTGGGAAAATACAAGTTCCACACTCTGATCTCGATCAGTTTTGCATTTGAGTGAAAAAAAAAAAAACTGGGCTGCCTAATTCCACACTGTGAAAAGAATTCTGTAATTGACAGTATGCTGAGATGCTCATTATACTCTGTAGAGAGAGAGAAAACTAGGCACTGACGGGTAGAACATGTAGCAGCACACACGTAAACACATGCAGAGCAGCACATGTACAACTGTAAAAGAAAAAACATGTGCACACACACACTCATGCACAACCGCAACTCGGCAATCTAGTGGCCAGGTGTGACACACACAGGTTAACATCTACAGGATGGTAGATTGGAAATGCAACAGGGCTGTAGACCTAAAACAATGGCTCTCCTGTATCATTATGGCCGCTTTGTTCCAACATCTTTGTCAACAAACATAATTCGCACCTATGCAACAACCCAGACGTGGAAATATTTAACGTTATCAATACAGTGCACCAGTGGCAGGTGGAGGACGAGAGAAAGACGGGGGGGGGGGGGGGGGGCATCCTGTCATATCTACGCTATCTACTGACAGGTTGGTTAGAAATGCACGCCTTGAGTGCACATCTCCTCTCCTAATTTCTCATCTTCTCATTCCTTTTACATAATTTATTCCCTCTCTTGCCATACCACCTCTTTTTATTATTATATGGTTGTTAATTACTATATGACAACAGCACGCACATAAACCCCAGCTGGTGAAACACAACTGTGCAAGACAATGGGAAGTGTAATGCAGCCTTATGGCAGGTGTTGGTAGACTAGACGTATGCCAGACTGGGCTCCATCTGGTGTTGAGGGCCTCATCCTGATGGGGAAGAGGGCCCAGACAGACATATATTAATGTAGGAAAAAAAACGACGTCTAGTCTGCCTCTTAGACTGCATTTCAATCTCAAAGGGCTCTCCCCATATCCTCCATTTATTACCCTTCAGCAATGCATTAATTTCTACTGCTACCGGCTGAAAACTCAGAGGGTGCTGTTGGCGTGGCGGTTGGTGTAAGTTGTAGCACTAAAACGCCATTGTCAAATCAAATGGAACTGCGCTGTATTATAAATGTTTTGGCTTAATATCAGAATTATTCCTTAAAAGGACATTTGTAAATATTGGGCACATTTTGCACATGGATAGTCCTGAAATCAGGAATCTGCTTTTATGAAAACATTGTACCTGTGCCAAAATGACTGCCACTATAAAAACCACAAGGACTGTTCCAGCTGAAAAAATACAAGCTTTTAATTCTGTGTGTTAAAAAATGCCCCAATGGAACATTTACCTGCTCCTATAACACTGAAATGAAGAGATGGGAACCCTGACGCTACTGCAGTGTTTCCTTGATAAAAACATTATTTTACTCCACACTCTATTAAACTATCAAAAGCATAACTGCACAGCTCATACTACAATTACCATTACTGTCATAATTACAACAGCAGACAAATGAGGTTTGTAGCCTATTGTTACACATCACACATGACATTGGCATGTAAGCACAGTATGTATTAACAAATACAGCATAGCAGCGTGTTGCCAAGCGTTTCCGTGCTCGGCCTACGGCAGCTTCTTCTCCACCTGCCCTGCTCTGTGACGCAGTAAACTGGGGCCTACTGACAGTAGCAGCCGGCTATGTGCTACACACTCTCCACCGTGCAGGGCAGAGCCACCATGCAGAGCAGCACATCCACCTTTAGCAGCTAACACAGAATTGGCTTGTTTGAAATTCAACAAGCTCCACTTCAGAGTGCAACCTATCACTCAGGCAGAGCTGGAACCAGACAGGGGCAGCTCCTCTCGGACTCGGAGGAAGAAAGAAGAAGACGATGTGCAGCCCGCACAGCATCATAGAACAGGCTCAACATCAGACCGGTCTCTGGTCTAACCAGCTGACCCTGTCCTCCCCTACTCCAAAATCTCTGCTTGGCCTGCTGCTGTACATCGACTATGGAAACATGTGCTCATAGGTATCATCATATTGGTAACCTGCTTTTTAGCAATCATAGCTTTTTTTTTTTTTTTTTAATCATACATAGGTGTACATGATGTTACCCTGACGTGCCGCAGGCCTCTTCCTCAGCCGTGTGAGACATTGTTTGTTCTGTCCTCTTTGTGCATGAGGCCTGACGCTGCTGTTAATAAGCACATCAATCAAGCTAAATTCGGGGATTACTGTAAAATGATCCCTTTGATAAACACTTACTCAATCACAATATTGTCTCCTGGTTCACCTCATAACCTGGGACACATTACTATGATAACCAACTACACATTCTTCTGATATTTGCTGTACCTGCTGTACAGCACCAGTCATACACACAGTACTCAGCCCTGAAGGTGCACCTGATAGTGGGATTATTTCTCACTTGATCCAGCAGTGGCACATGTATGCACCAAGCCTCTCTGGCATGGCACAGTAAAGCTACCACCATCAACTTTTTAGAGACGAAATACAGCAGCATGCATTAGCAGAGGCCCAACACAAACAAGTGCATTAGCTTGGATTGGTAAAACTCCTTTCCTTTACAGAGAGAGTGTACTGTAGGCCAGCATCATGGGGATATGGGGGCTACTGGTTGAACACGTGACTCCCAGGACATCGTCCAATCAGGTGCTTTTCCAGCTACAAGCCGTATTCATCTCACCTCTTGGCTATAAGCATCCAACTAACAACCCAATCCACAGAAACACATCCGAAACATGCTGCTTTTAAGCTGCTATCTTGTAACTAAAAGGCAGGTATATTCCGTTAAGAGAAACAGCAGAAGCACCACTACCGAGTCGCCCTCCTCTCATCCTCATCCTCATTATTATCATCATCATCATCTGTCTATGAATGGAGCCTGTCTCTGGTTGCTAACTACAGTACTACTGTCACTCCACGCATCCCTCGTGAAATGAATCTAACGCTATCAATCCGTGTTTTAGGGGGGCGGCGTTCTCCTCCGCACCGGTATATGTCCAAAGGGAAGCAGGAGGCGTTTCTCTGTGCGATGCACGGACGCTGCCGCGGGCTTCCAGTTCTCCTCCGTGCAGGCTGCATCCATCCATCCATCCATCCGCTCCGGCAGCACCTCTCCTCCACCATCGGTCCCGGTTCCGCCGTGACGACTGCAGAATTAGTTTATACATTCGGTTCTCTAGCTTTATGATATTGCATAAACTCATACAGCTAGATAACCAAAGAGAAAAACTAACCCACGTCTCTTAAAGGGCCCGCCGCCGCCGGAGACTGCTTGTGTTGTGGTCACATGGAGCCATTGCATTCCGCCTGCATGCGTACGTCTCTCTCTCTCTCTCTCTCTCTCTCTCTCTCTGTCTCTCTCTCTCTCTTTCTCTCGCTCTCTCTTTCTCTCGCTCTCTCTTACTCTCTCCTCTTCTTTTGCTTTCTCTGTCCTCTCTGTCTCTCTATTTCGAATATCCTATACACAACTGCGCGTAAGCACAAAGCCGGTTATAGATAATACCCTGTTGTATTATTGTTTTTACGCATAATGCGTAATTTCATAAAAGGCTGTATGTCCTCAGACTGCTTTGGAATAGCTTAGAGCTGATGGGCGATGATGTAAAGGATTACCTCAATACATAGGCTACAAATGTATCATTTTCAACAACCCTTCCTATAGGCTTATTATAGCCTACAACAATGTAAGATGATTCCGGCCATGCTTCTTTAAAAGCAGCGGTGAACTTCCTCCTGAGTCCTGACAAGCATCTGCAGGGTGAAGTCATCCAGCTGCAGGAGAAGGATGACACATTCACCTGTCATCCCCGAACATGCGTAAAAGGAAGACTCCATGCCACTGTTCATAACCTTAAAACAGCGTTCATTTCCCCAATGACTAAACCATGTCCAGTTTAAGATGCTGGCGTTAACACACCATCTGATTTAAGAGATAGTGTTACTTCCACTGTCTCGCAACAAGATCACACTACAGGCCCTCACAAACAACCCTCTTATTGTTGTTTTAAATGCCAGCTCACATCGACCCATTTCAGAGCACAGAGCATAGTTTCCGTGTTGAGCGAATTAATCCATGAATTGTTTGAAAGCATGACAAACTACCAAAAGGCCTATATAGCGCACAGTCCTAAGGCACCACGCTAAATGTCAACAGCATGATCTAGTGGAACAAGTCCAGCCTCACTGGCTTTCACAGTGTACTTTGGATTAGTTAATTACATGCTGACAGGTAAACCGGGGCAAACTAGCCTATATAATCCTTTGTAACCACAAAGGATTATTATTATTATTAGGCTATGCTCAATAAATATGTAGCGTCGCGACAGCTCTAATGCTAAGCCTTTAAATCGAAATTCCACTGCAGTAAAAAAGCAGATCACAGATAAGCATCAGGAAAAACATCAGGATAAAATCATCTGACATCTTCCTAAACATTTATATATCTGCTGGCACATGTCATTCTGTAGAGGATAGTAGCGTGCAACTCACATGGTATCATAGAGAAGATACAAGCAAATTAAAGCAGGTAATTTTACATTGTATTCTTCCTTCAATAGGCTACGTTGTTCTTAAATGTGGCTGAAGCTGCATTTCATATTAAATAGCTCGACCTCAGAAAAACAAGTCCTTGAATTGAGAATAGACATACATAATACTTACATAGTCAGTCTATTTGAAAAGGCAGTTTCCATAATCGGACACTTATGGGTGCTTCTTTATGAATAGGACTGAATTATTCAAATCCACAACGCTTTGCTGAGGCCGAGATATTCTTCTAGACTCATTCCGGGATGGGAGCCTCTCTCCCCGGCTCTCTCCAGCCGTGATGCTCCCTGTCTTCGTCCATGTGGGATGTCGGCACACATGCGAAGACAAAGCCCATTTTACGCACAGTGCCCCACCATCGGTGTACGCATGTGAATGCTTAGAAGAATAATCGAGGAATAACGTCTAATCCGGGCTGTCAAAAACACTGCAGCAGGGGCCGAGGAAGCGAAAATGAGAGTGAGAAGAAAGCGCCTCGGCTATCAGAGTGTCAGATGTGGGGCGCAGGAGGCGGAGGGCCGCCCGGGGGGCCTCGGGGTCAGACTGCCAGGGAAGACGCACGGAATTAGGCATGCTCATTGGCACACACACACACACACACACACATGGGTGAGCACCAGAGATATGGGGTGCACGTAACAGTGAAACGGAGAAAAACAAGCTAAAAAACAACATGGACACTGGGAGATTCAGAGAGACGAGTTGCCATCAAGTTTCTAAATGCTATCAAACCTATCCACTATCATAAGCAGGAAAAAATGGTCGTTGTATCTCAATTTGGGGTCCTATGAGCCTTCTCAAATGCCCCGAGGGGGTCTCCAGTGCTCCTCAAACAAAATGAGGAATCATTTCATATTTCTATGATCCGCTAGAAAACATCCACTTAGAGAATGCAGCATGCACCGTGTTTCCAGTAGCCTTCACTCATTGACAACATTCAAATTACCAAATTCAATTATCACCATAATACCGTCGTCCTAAATAGAGGTAAAGAGTGCAACAGTGTGCACAGTCCCCTGAATGAATAGGCCTTTGGCAATGCATCAGCCAACCGGCCATGTTTAAGGATTTGTTAACAATGAACATCCGTCTTTCAGCCCCAACCTCTCTGTGTTAATAAGGACAGAAAGTTTGTTCCCATAAAGAAAGACTGAGCAAGCAGAGTACTGAGCCTGACAACTTAAAAGGTTACAGCACAGAGCACTACAATGGATACACCCTTTTTTTTTTTAAAGTCTAATTTATTTTCTTTAAGAAAAAAAATTATATTTGTATTTCTGTATTTTTTTCTGTATTTTCCTTATTGGCGCAAACGAGTTTAAAAACATTTGAGCCACATTTATGTTTTAATTAGCAACTTCAGCGAGTCTAATGGAAACAAGACTGACTGAAATCACACTGATATAACTGTATAAGAAGCCTATGCTGTGTTGGCGCCTTTAGTTGTAGGCTACATGTTAAATGGAGCCCTTTACAATTCACACTGTAGGCTAAAATTGTATAAATAAATTATGATTTTAATTGAGAAATAGAGATGCTTGTTATTTCAGACGCGAAATAACGAGCCTCTTGTCGCAGGCCTACCTTTTTATGTGTGCATATTACTGTGTGCATATTACTCTGTGTGTGTGTGTGTGTGTGTGTGTGTGTGTGTGTGTGTGTGTGTCCTGTTTCTATTTGAATTTAATCAGCCAGTTTTCTGTAGGCCTGCGAATAAAGCTGCTTCCTATGCGGAGGAAATATTTCAGGATAAATAAATAAAAAAGGCTTTCTTAGCAGCAGACACATAGGACATATTTTTGATCTTTTCAAAATAAAACTCCATTCTCAATAATGTCATAATTACGAAGGCAATTATTAAGGATACCTGCAGTCCACCGTTGTTTGAGAATCTAAAAATAGTCTACAGGACAGAAATCTCATTTTTCAAATTATCTCAACTTCCATTGAACGCCACATAGCCTACTACTATAAATAAGACTGACTAGCTAAAGCAGTTTTTTGTAAAGTGTGTGTGTGTGTGTGTGTGTGTGTGTGTGTGTGTGTGTGTGTGTGTGTGTGTGTGTGTGTGTACTGTATCTACATTAAACCTGATTGACTCTCTCGCTCTGCCTTTCATCAGCCTCACGTGAATTCTTCAGGATACGCCCCCTGACTACGTCACGTCCTGACAGACATCCAGTTCAGTAAGGTGTGCACAAGTTGAACATACCGACTTAGAGTTTTCTATTCTCTATTCTATTACAGTCAGTGCGTGTCGTGTTCACGGTCTTCTTCCCTGCTCATATTTGTCTTAGAGATGCACAATAATTAATTCACCTGCCATATTCTTTTGTGTATTGTCAAACACCAGTGATTCACGTCGGAAAAGAAAGGATTCTTTCTGTATGCATAATTGGAAAAAAATGCTTGATTTTAAATATATGAAAACGGTGTAATGTATTAAAGAAAACTGTAGAGACTGTAGAGTTCAGCCCCTGATTGTGAGAAATACAGTCACTGTCCATGGTGCTGAACCCAATGCAAATTAACCACGGCTCTAAGTTGAAATCGAAAGGTGAAAAGGAGGATCATTTTTTAACGGTGAAAAGGAGGATCATTTTTTTTTAGAGATCAAAACCTAGTAGGATCTAATTAAATGTGATTCTATACTTTTTTTAAATTAAAACTGAGTAACCCTGTCAAAAAGGGAACAAATATGTTTCCCATTGTGATCGGAGTCCCACCTCAGCGTTCAACAGAAACACAACCGATTCCCCAATGTGACACTTTCCCGGTTTTTAATGAAAAAATGAAATAAATGAGAATGAGAAGGATGACCTCAACAGATCTCAACAGGCTTCAAGAAGCAAAAACAATGATTGCGATATTGTTCTCTTTTCACACATTAACACACACACACACACACACACACATTTATAGCCTATATATAGAGAGAAAAGATCATATATATGTATGAAGAGAATAATATGATCAGAAAAATAAACATGATTTAACTATATCTAAATATCAGATGTATATCCGTAGAATTTTACATCTGATGATATTAGTTGATACACTGCTTTACGGTATTCTGTTTATAGCGGAAGTGTTTGGACTAATGTTAATTTAAGTGTAATCTCATGAAACAGATAAATCAGCTCAGAATGAATACAGAGCCGCTGTTGTGCTGTACGTCTGACTGTATGTGGCATGAGAAAATGTTTTAAGTGGAAATGAAAAAGAGGCTAATAATAGTCCAGTGCTGGTAATTCACTTTAGAGTAGGCCTACACCTGTTGCACTAAAGAAAGAAAGAAAGAAAGAAAGAAAGAAAGAAAGAAAGAAAGAAAGTGTATCTATTATCTTTAAAAAATCTGCTACATTTATTTAGCTTTTCAAATAAATTAAACTATTATAATGACAACATATTTCATTAAATATATTAAAATATTACCGTTAAATATAATACAAAATATCAGGCCTAAATATGCAATCATTTGATGTAGGGTTACTATTAATTTAAATTTTGGGAGGGGGAAAGATATGAAAACGTAAATCCATCCCCAAAAAATCCCATAAGTGTCTTTTCTCTAGAACGGGGTTCACGAAATAAACGTTAACACCAACTGGCGAAAAAAAGTGACTTTCAAAGAATGTGATGGCTCGTAATTGTAGTAAACTGCAAGCGCCTGATTCATTAATTTCACACTGCAGCTCCGAAGAAGATTGTCCCACAAACAAGTGACCAAAAAAAAAAAAAAAGACAGAAAGGAAAATAACAAAATCGCCCAAAGAAAGAAAGAAAAAAAGTCAACATCAAGTTCAACAACGTGCTGGTGCTCATTAGCATCACAATGCTGTCTGGGAGCTCACAAGTCTTCTTAACAAGAGGCTCTGGCGTCAAGTCCCTCCACCCCCCCCCCCAGCCAAGGGGACCTTTTCCCAGGCTCTGCTAACAATCACACAACTGTTTGCTTTCTAAACGCCAGCTCTGGGGCCACTCGGCCCGCCTCATCACCGCTCAATGGGGCTCCCTCTAATATGGGACGGACCAGCCTGCTGCCAATCACCACTGCAGGCTTCACGTTGTAGGAAAGTGACATTTTCCTGTTAATTTTAACCATATTGCTAATGGAATCTTATACTAGCCGTTTTACATTACTTTTGTAATGTCTCATGACTTGTTTTACTACTACTTTAAATTGTTAATAAGAAAATCATTATTATAGGCCCATCCACCTTTCTAATAGCCTAAATGTTCCAATCATAAATCAAATTCAAACATTCAAAAATCATACTTACAAGCCATAAACTTTGAATAAATTCCGCCTCTCCGGTTCAAGTCCATTGAGTGTTTTTAACGCGAGTTTGCATCAGCATCTGGAAGTGGAAGAGCCAGAAGTCCAGGGAGAAACCCACGCGTTGCACGCCTTCACTCACTGAGATTAAACCTGCACAATGAGTTGATCCAACCCACAGAAGTGTTTAAAAAAATAAAAATAAAAAACACACTGGCATTACTTTTTGCTTCAGTGACCAGAGACAGCCCGAGGCCGAGGCGATACTGCAGCCAGCATCCAGACATCTCCTTGGATGACAGTGTGCGCGCGGAGCTGCTGCGTCGCGTCGCTGGTCCCCTCCTCTCTCTGCCCCCCCTCCCCTCTCTCTCTCCCTATCACACACACACTACACACACCGGCTGCTATGGACGACGTGTACAGAAACCAAAACACATTACGCACCGCTTATGCATTGACCATTGTGAATTGGTATCCATTGTTCGCTTGGAAGGACGCGTCTCCGTCTTTGGTTGCTCCCCAACATCGTTTTTCAGCATTTGATAGACGTGGTGAGTGACGTGCAGCTCACGGCTGCAGCCTCTGTGGCTGCGCGTCGGTGCAGGAAAGGGTGCAGGAAGGCACCACTGAGGACCTTTGGGAGACAGATCCAGCAGACCCCAAATGTCGAGATCTATCGGGTGGAAGGAAGAAGGCATGAAACCATCTTTAGCTCGACGCCAAGGCATGTAAAAGATCATCAGAGTGGCTGAGGGTGTTGGTCACACATGTGCCATGGAAGATACCTACACTCCTCATCCCCAGCACACTCCATCCTCCCCCTGTGAGCTGCACACTGAGGTCCCGATAGCACCGAGCAGGAAGTCATTTTTGGGGGCAGTGAAGCCGGCAGATGAGAGACCTCGACTGAGCAGTGATCTCCAAACCTGCACCTTGCTAAAACTGAAGCACCTGAGCCACAACGAGCCTTTAACCAGCCGAGACTCTAGAATTAAATATTGTAGTGTCCTTACGTTTCTGATCAGGCTTTAGCGGGGAGTGCGTAAAAGAGAAGCGATTTATAAGAGATGGGGACGAGCGAAGCACAGCACGCAGCAGAGAGAGAGAGAGAGAGAGAGAGAGAGAGAGAGAGAGAGAGAGAGAGAGAGAGATGCTGTTGCCGCAGCCTCAGCAGCGCCAGGAGAAGCAGATGCTTCCCCGGAGATCCTGCAGGTCACGTTGCTTGTACGTGGTGCGACGTCTGCTTCCTTTCTGTGCGTAACGGAGCGCACGGTGGACATTCATGTGTCAAATGTCAACCATGATGTTATCCAATGCGCCTGCGCGTGGGATCCACGGTACAGGCTCGCTCGATCTTGGGCTCTCAACGTTTTAAGTCTGCTTCACTAGCGCTGACGCTGCATTGTTTTTGTTGTTGTTTTTTAAAGAAATACAAATAAATCTCTTTCTAAAATGCATTTTTAATTCTTAAATAAAGAATTATGAGTGTGTGTGTGTGTGTGTGTGTGTGCGCGCGTGTGTGTGTGTGTGTGTGTGTGTGTGCGCGCGCGCGTGTGTGTGTGTGTGTGTGTGTGTGTGTGAAAACTAGACCATGATAATATTTATGTAAGGACCATAATTCTACTTTGGTGCAAATAACCTTAAAAAACACACTTAATATAGACACAGTTTCTCTTTATTCTACTTTCTTAATTCAAAATTTTAAAGCTAAGAAAACCTCACTATCATCATTATTATTAAAATTATTATTTTTATTTATTTATTTATTTATTCTTTATTTTTTTACCGGTATAATCCAACAATATTAGGACCAACACTCTTCAGGATTAATTGGTGTGGAATCCAGTCTCACACATGAAATTAATAAATAAGGTTATTTTTTGCCCTGCACATTCCAACAGATCTGGGATGCAGGATGAGCTGAGCTGACAAAACGTTTCTAAATCACCACACAAAGCATATGATGGGAAGTAAAATATATAACACAGCAAAATATTCAGTGTCCTTTAGAAACTCCACATCGAAGAAAGCTCAGACAAGAATGGCTGCGTAAACATCGAGTGACAGCGACACCTGACGGCTGAAAGGCAGCACTGGGGCTCGGGCCTGGGGAGGTGCGACTGGCCCAAACACAACACATCTCCGTTAAAAGGCATCAAACATCAGAACAACAATATTATAGAAACACAGCATCTACGTTGGTGCAGTTGGATATACTAAAACTCTCCAACTTTGCGGATAAAGTGTTGGAGTATCTGATGCAGGAAGTGACAGGCCTTTTCAAACTAAAATACATGCTGATAAATTAGAAGGATCTCAAGCGATTATCAGTGCATAGCCTAATGAAAGGGAGGGGTGTAAAGATGAATATTTTATCGTAATCTAGGTCCTAACATAAATAGATATTATCGGGAAATAACCCGTTATAGGCCCAAGATGCAGAATAAAAGTAATCCTTTTAATTATCATTTTAATTGTACAACTTTGCTGGAAATAAATGGGAATCCGCTTGAAATAACGATGGACAGGGAGAAGTAAGTCTGTGAGAGTTATGATGTCATCCAGTCATCGACACATTATTAAAAGAGCGGGCTATAGTATCAGTAATAGTCGCTCTCAGAGCTGTAAAATCATAGAATGTGGAGTAATATTATGGGGTGTTTTGGATTTATTAACAAAGAGGAGGAATTGTGTCTGTTATTTGCCTGTATTTTTATGGCTTTAGCATGAGAGCATTTCTGGTTATGAAAGTCAGGGCACAGGAATACAGGAGTAGATCCTTAACAAATCCCTTAAAGACTCTGTTCAGGGTTTGAGTTTAAAATAGAAATCATGTCGATATGATTTTAGGTTTGTTGTATCATGAAGCTAAAATTAAATCCTGTGATTTGATTAGGAGTTACTGAAAGACAGCTGCATTCTTATCATGTTATATTTCGGATTTCTTTAGCCTATTCATGTGTAAAACTACATTTATGGAATTAATACTACTTGTATTAATGAATACTACTTGTGCGGAAGTAGTCTACAGCCGAATGATTGCATTAATGAAAAGAATTTTAAGAGCAACAGAAACTGTGGTTATCATCCGTTATAGCCTAAGCCTAAACCTAATTTACAGCCTGGTGTAGTTATCACGAAAGCGCTAGGCATGCATTGTTCTGTATAAAATACATTATAATAATAATTGTAGGTATTAGACTATATTTTGATGTTTAAAGGCAGTAAAACGCAGAGATCAACCAAATACACGGTGCCGACCAAACGAATAAAGCATTAAAGAACATCGAGGCTCATCACTTTCTGAATTAGGCCTAATGCAATATTAATATTTTTTGTTGTTGGATTTTTGCTGTTGTTTGTAGCTGAGAGAAGACTTTTAAGTTTTTCAAAAACAGGTCATAGTAGCCTGTATGTATTTTATTCAGTAAATCAATGCGTTTATGAATACATATTCATTCAGTAACTTATTAACTCCCACTCACAGGAATAAAGTTTGGTGCATTTATGAGCATTTTCCAGTGATGTGACTAAATATTCCTAAAAGAATGTTCGTTTTTTTATTTCTAATTCATCTTCTGATTATCTGTTACCTTTTTCGTGAGAACATATAGCCTTCTACTTTGAATCATGCTCTTTCTCACACATCATTTACATCTTTTCATACGTATTTAATATAAATAAGTTGCCACTGTAACACAACACACACACACACACACACACACACACACACACACACACACACACACAAACAAACACACACCACTCAGGCAGAACATTTTGAGTCCTAATTATAACCCTAAATCTCTCGGTCCAAACATGCTTCCAACTTAAAATCATTAATTTATCTTAAATTTGTATGACTGTTGTCCACACCGAGCCTTGTTGGGTTCACTTGTTAATAACTGACCAATTCAAGTGGCCACTTGTGGGAATTGTAATGGCCGCTCTTCAAAGAGGCTTGACCTGCCACAGGGACATAAAGATGTCAGAGGTCACTCATGAAGACCATGCAGGGAGCAAATGTTTGCCATGCCCTCAAAATTAGGAAGCAGTTAATTGTAAAGTTAATATTTTGTTGATGATGGAGGTTGCTTGTAGTGGTGGTGGTACCACAAAGGATTTTAAATACTCAAATTACCAAAAAATAAACACTTGTGAGCTATGAGACCAAATCCGATGTGTGTTACTCGGCTACAGTAGTTTCTTGTGACACGTCTGGAGAAAATTACGGGCCAGGATTTGAACAGCATATCAAGATAAGCAATAACAAGGTGTCTGAACTCTCACAGCTCTCTTAAAGCTAGTCTGGCTTTCTTGGTATTTATGCAAGTGGAACAACATGATACCGATCTGTTGATATAAGAATGTAAAGCCACACTCTAAAAAATAAAGCATTGGGTCTACAAAAAAAAACATGTTAACGTTTTCCACTAGAATATTTAAGTTAAGA
>NC_048415.1:19364175-19391785 GCF_013103735.1 Etheostoma cragini
ACTTGATTTTTTATTTCACAACAATGTATATATTTAAGTAATGACTAAAGGTCCCCTGAATTAGTTTTTAGAGTGCATATTGGTTTTTCATTGGTTTGCATGATGGGAGAATTTTGCCCTGAGAATAAAAAATTGCATTTTTTATGCAAGCCAATTTCCTAAAAATGGCAAAACAAATATAACAAGAAACATATTGTTTTCAGATTATATCTTCAATAGTCATTGGGCTATTGCAAATCCAATTCCCACAAAAGCTCTCAAACAGGTGAGTAAGGAGAATCTCATACTGTCCGCTTGCCATAACCGTGTAAGCACTTAACAGCCTCGTGCATTATAGGCTGACATCATGGCAACACACAACAAGTAGACTGTACTGTACTCGATGATCAATCGGTCTAATGCAAAGGCTCTCAGCGGAGCAACACCTCAGTGTATCATTAAGGAATCAGGTAGACAACCTCCAGAATCATAAAAGACATCAGAGATGTTGCCATGCAGCAAATGTCTCACACATTCAGGCCTACAGGCGGAAGCAAGAGACAAACTGCACGTGTCGTCATCAATTACATATCAACAACAAGGCTCACATTCATGAGCAGAAAGCCAAACTGATAAATGCAAGGTATTTGTCAATTGAAAATGGACAAAATTTGAGTTTGAGTATGTAGATTAACAGCACCAATTACAATCCCAAAAATTCAACTTTAAAATCAATTTCGAAAATATATCCAAAGCAATTTTAGACACTGTTCCAACTGAAGAAAACTTACATTGCAGCAGCTTCTTCTGATGCCCAGAGAGAAAGAGAGAGAGAGAGACAGAGAGAGAGAGAGAGAGAGAGAGAGAGAGAGAGAGATGTTGGTTCAGTCTCCGCCATGTGAAAACAGACTGGTGTTCTTACTGCTTTCCTGGTTTAATTGGGAACAGGCTGAAGTTTATGCTAATGAGCGCTGGCATCAGTCCCAACAGCCTCCACTCCATAAAGGAGAGGAGCAAAGGGCCAATGTCGCGCCTCTTTTCCCAGGCAATTCCACCGGTCAAGTTCAAGCGCAGCGCCAGTGCGCACGCATTGTCATTCAAAACACTTGAACGCACAGAGCCAATTCATTGGGGGAAGTGGGATGCCGGTTTCACTGTAGGCCTGCAAACACATGTACACATAGCTTATCAATTACATGTATAGTTTATCAATTCTCAAGAAGAAGAGTTCACAAAGAAGGTGGTGTTTTCAAAAAAAAAATTTAAACAATTTTACAAGACACATTTTTTATGGTTTCACTTTACAATATCTGGAGCAAAAAACAGTTAAGACTGTTAATAAATGATGGAACGTAGCCATGCTTATATGCGCTTTTTTTACACTTGACAAATGCAAAACTGTTCAATCATTTTTATCCTCGGGGCTTTTTACCGTTCTTGAAAAGGTGCTTTTGGAAATTCAGTGAACAGCTTTTTATAGATGGACACTTAGGTGCGGCCCGTTCTCAGAAATCCTCTCCTGCATGCAGTGCAGTGCCAAAACATGAGGAGCCTCTTCTTTTCACGAAGCAGATGACTCGAGTCAGGTGTAAAAGCCATTATTTCATATATTTCCTGTAAATAAATAAATATATACACCTATTAATCACAGAGGAGGATATGTAAACTGGATGAAGACATTTTTTTTTTAAATAAAAATCAGTGAGAGCTTGTGTAAGGGGGCTGCAATTCACTGATGAAAGACGTCTAATATTTGGTTAATTTAGTGTTTATGATCATTTGAGCAAACATTTTTTCATTTGACGCAGAAATGTAAAAGAAAATAAAAAGCCTTTTGCGTGATCTTTAAGTGCCAAATGGCAATAGTGTATGTATATGTGTGTGCATGTACATCTTCCATCTGCGCATGCTGGATCGTCCATGGCATCATCTATATGCCATAACACTTAGTGAAATAAAATAAGCAGCACACATTTGCGTAATTACGGTGTAAGTGCGCAACGATTCGTGTCGTACAAATCCAGAGTCTGTGTGAGGACGAGCCAAAGTAACGGCTTAACACATCACAGCAGAGTCACACAGCTAACTCCCTTCTGTTTGAATCCGTCCCCAGAAAATAGACGAGCCATGCAGTGAGTGAATATGCAGAGAGGAAGCCTTCATGCAGATAGGCTTCAAATGTATGTATGTTTTCATGTTTTTAAATCCACAGCCTGCAGCTGTACTGTAATGTAGTCCATTACAGAGGAAGCTAACAAAAGGGCTTTTAGGTGAATAACACCAGATTTTTTTTTAAATGTATTGTTGTGGAATAACTTATTTTTTAAGCAGGCCTCTGTCACTGCAGACATTTCAGCATGTTGCCATAGAAAAAGCACAGGTAGAAAAGATCAAATGAATAATGGCTAAATTCCAATTGGTTGCTTCAGATGAGTAATTGTTAATGATACAGAGTCTAAATATCTGCTGTAATAAAAGGCTTACATGAAACTAAGCAACATCTTCTCATTTAAGAAAAAAGACTTGAGGTTCCTGCCTTTTTCTTTTACAGTAGAAACTTAGACCGGCAAGTCCAGACCAACAGTACACACTAACGTTCTTATTGTTACTGTCCTCAGCAAGACATGACACATGCTGAATGTCTGATTAGAAAGACATGAGTCTGTCTGACCCCATCATATCTAACACTTGTGACCCTGATATTTGGTTCGGTTCGAATCATAGACGTATTAGGTTGAAGGACGGTGTATCACCTTTCCAGACTCTTTTCCTCTCTTCCTTATACAGTAAGTCTGTGTCTATGTAATTAGCAGTCATGGGTCGCACTACTAAATAAATCCCTGTGACAAAGCAGATCTGTCCCTCCATAGTTGGTTCCCACAGTTACCCCCCCCCCACACACACTGCAGCAGTTAGGAAAGAGACAAAAAAGCAAAAGAGCGGGGAAAATGAATGGAGACAGGAGGAGGGAATAAGACACGGTGGTGGTGGTGGTGGTGGGAGTTTCCTTTGACGGGCCACCATTGCAGCATTTGCATATATTCAGATCAACCAATGAATACCATGCATGGGGGCAAACAAAGACGAGCCAATGGGAGGGCTTCATCCCTGCTGCGGGCTCCGAAGCAGCCGCCGGGATCCCAGCAGCACCCTGGGAGAGACACAGGGAAGTGGTGTGGGAACCGAGAGGCCCCCCGAGCTGAGCAGAGGGAGGGGAGCCACTTGTAGCCCGTGGTGAATTAGCATTTTATTTGTGTCCATTTACCTCAGTAATTTCTGCCCTGCCACTTCAGCCACAGATGGCTAACATGGCAGGGGGATTAACATTTGTGTCAAAGATGATGATTGTGGAAGGGTTTTTCCACAGAGACAGACATTTCTTCTCACAGTGTGACTGACAGTTTAATGACAGAGATGTTGGACACAGAGTACAGAATATTGAACCTGTTTCTGTATTTTTTTGCTGCTTATGATTTAAAAAAAGCACATGCTGAATGATCTTATAGCAATGAAAGACAAAGCTCTCTTGATCTTGCACTATCCGCATGTAAAGAGGTCGTACAGTTCTCAAATGCTATGGTTTGCCACATCAGTCTATACATGTGGGGTACATTTTACCTTCAGCAGCAGCAAGAGATGGATAAACAAGCACAGATGTGTCTTTAAAGGTAATGTGGACAACATTAGATCCTATTTCCCCTTGCTCAGAATGTCACGCACTAATTGCCTTTGGATATAGACTGCAGTTAGATCAGTAAGACTCATAAGCAACTAACAACCACACAGAGTTTGATATTGAACTGAACAAGTGATTTGATGTGATTTATATTTACAGATGCCCGCCCCCTGGTGCATACATGCCCCCCAGTCATGTTGCTTCATCGCACAAAGCTCCAATTGATCAAAATGCAGAGCTCTCATTGAAATGTCATGCTCTCGTGCGCAAATTCACGGGGCAAAGGATCACACAGACCTTCAGCAGAAGGGGCGTCCCCAATTAGCAAGAAGTGGGAATTCAATCAACTTCTGCAGACCACCCAAATAACATGAACGCACATGCTAAACACAGATTTGAATGTGGTGAATGGTTTTTGGTAAAAGATCTTTTGGAAGGCGTGCGGCTGGAAACACTCCGCACTGTTGGAGGCACACGGGCCTCCGCTTTCCAGAGGATGAGCTGCCATTATAATGCATGTACAGGCCAGTGTGTGTGTGTGTGTGTGTGTGTGTGTGTGTGTGTGTGTGTGTGTGTGTGTGTGTGTGTGGACAATCATTCTTATCCTGAGTGACCAAGCATAGCACACACAGAGGATGCATCAGTGCACAATATTCCCCCAAACACCTGGTGGTTTATAATAAGGCTCAGTGATTATACCACACAGTAAAGCAACACATTACAAACACATAAAGGTTGTCTTCAGGTTTGAAGATAACGATCGGATTTCCCTATTTTTCTTCATCTACATGGAAAAATACAACTTAAGTTAATGATTACATCAAATGACACTGCGTCCTTTCTCATCCTCCCTGGCTTCTGTGTGGCTTAATTCCAGAGAGTAAGAGGAGCATATCTGAGATGTTAAGCTTCACTATTTGCATAATGTTTGTTTTTTTATTCAATGAAATGTTAAGATACATGATGGTGGAAGCATGAAACATGGAGATTATCATTGGGGGGATCTGACAGAGGTGTTAAGGGTTATTGATGTAGAACAAGGAACTAAAATGGATAACCTTTTAATTAGAGATGAGGATGGAGTGTAAGCATGGTGGTGCAATTAAACCTTCTCTGCTGGCTACATTAAAAGGCTACATATACTTATACTTTATTTGGAAGGGAGTACATTTGACTTCTTAATATTTTTCAGATAAGACTTGGTGTGTACAGTATTATTATGGGGAAACATGTTTTTTTAAACAATATTTTAAATATTATAATAATATTTCTTTAGTTAGTGTCACTACGAGCCAATGAAAGCACTGTTCCTCTGTGGATACTATATTGCCTCCATGAACACTGGAAATAAAATAATATTGAGGCTGAGAATAGAGAGCAGTGCGTTTTTATATGCTGCTGTAGGTTGGGTTCATTTGTTGGACATTTAAACAATTTCAATAAAATGGTTAAAACTCAAGGGGCATAGGTTTGGTTTGGTTTCACAGATGAAAGGGGCTCATTGAGTTAGTTGAATGTTTCCTTCATTTATTTTATATTCATCCTACAGATAAACATTATTATGGTTATGGGGCTTTCCAATAATTAGAAATTATTGCAGTAGTATGAATACACTGATGTCAATTAAGATCACATTTGGTTTTTATTACATAAGATAAATATTGTATGCATCTTTAGGACACATGGCACAAGGATAATACTGTCTATTGATGCCTATGTTTTTCATAATCAAGTAGATTTAAGTATTTTGAGAGCACATTGGCTATAAACAAAAATGTAGATCCAATGACTTCTTTTCTGTCAAAAAAAGTGCAAAAGAGGTTTTCTTTTCATAAAAAGTAGCCCCTAGCAATAACAGGAACAGCAATAACTTTCAAACGAAATCAAAAAGTGAAGTTATTATAACTAATTACCTGAAAGTAACAGGCCTAGATGGGGTTGTTGCTAAATCTGACTGCGTCACTGGCTATAGCCAAGTTTACAATTTTATATTACCTAGAGTTTTTGATGTTAAATAGGCCTAAATCATTTCGAAAAGTCACTGCAGCAGTACAATAAACGTGAAACATTTCTAAAATAAAAAATATATACAGTACTTCGGTCATACTAATGGTGTGTATGTAATAAGAGAACGTTTCATGTAGGCTACTTTACTTCCCATCTTTGAGCAGCAGTTGTTGTGGCAGTAGAAATCAAAAGTAGTCAAATTTACAAAGCTTTCGAGGAGCAACTGAAGGCAGCGCGACTCCACTGCCACATCCGGGACATTCAGCAGTTTCACATGTCAGTCGGTGCAGCTGTCAAGACTTTCCTGCATGTGAAGAAGCTCCGGCATCTATTCTGGTTTTGACAAAGTCTTTCTTTTTAGAAAAGGGATGGTAAGTTAATTCACACACCAGTACGCTGGCAGGTCGTTATCAGCTGGCTGGTAAATTCGCCAGCGAGCTCACTTTGCTTGTATATTGCTTCTATAAGAGCTAGCTAGTGTGCTAATGCTAGGTAGCTAGCTAACGTTTGCAGCAGCGCTGACAGGTGGTGAAGTTTAGCTAAATTTAGCACTATAGCCATTTGCTAACTTTCATTCATTTCGCAGGAGCTTTCAACATATTCTGTTGTTTAAGTATGTTGGATTTAGTAGTTAGCGCTTTAGCATTAACGTTAGACTTTGCTATCTTCGTCTACAGCCTGTGGACAAACTTACCTTTCGTGTAAATTAGCTCAAACTAACGTTACCTATTCTTGAAACGTTCTTGTCTTGTAAGCCGAGTCAAAATGAAATATTGTCTGACTGACTGTCACAGTTGTGGATAAGGCCCACATACTCTTTGACCGTCTCTGGCGCATCAACCTACTGACGCATAACGTTACATGTTTTCTTGTCCAAAGATGTTCTTTATAGTTGGATCTCATACTTACACTCATACGTGTGTGTGTGTGTGTGTGTTTGCTCTTGCAGGCGCTGATGGGAATTCAGCTGGTGGTCAGCTTGCTGGCAGCCAGCATTATGCAGAGGATGGCTCCACACTGCTCATTTGCACGCTGGCTAATCTGCAATGGCAGGTATAATACTTTATCACCCTTACAATCAGGTTGTACATTATACACAAACTGTGCTCGGCACTGTATACGTACATGTGCATGCCTTTTTTTTTTTCAGTTTGTTCCGGTTCAAACACCCGTCGGAAGGAGAGCTGTGTGCACTTGCTGGGAAGCAGATGCCTAAACAGACCAGGAGAGACAGGTGCGAGTTGGGGGAGGGTCTAATGATTCAGAAAGGCAATACAGCAAAGTAATGCAGTCCGCAGGAAGAAATTGCCTCGGAAATATTTTAACTCATAACTCTGTTGCCAGTGCTGTACTTTACTTCTGAGAAAAAACAAAAAGACTTATCGAGACAAGCTGGCCTTGGTCTCTCTCTTTTTTTTTCTCAATAACAGCAGATATTTTTTTTTTTACATCATTGTGTCTTCTTTGTTTTATTTCTAGGAGACAGAATGGGGAGAACAAGCCTCTCACTGTGCCCAAAGACATCGACCTTCACCTGGAGAAAGCTCCAGTCAACGCCATTGACGCTCTTGGTAAAATAAACACTTCCTTTTATCTTTTATCAAAGTGAGATTGTGCAAGTACAAACAGTGCTCAAGCTCAGGTATTGACTCACAATGCACATAGAGTATTTGCATTTCTTTTATAGTCCTCTTCGTAAAAAACAATGTATGGATCACAGTTTTAGTTAACAGGTAGAGCACAAAATAATCTTCTGAGCCTACTTATGTTTTTTCCGTCTTGTTTCAACTTTCAGTGCTGCGTTTTTTCCTGGAGTACCAGTGGCTGATAGATTTTGCAGTCTATGCAACAGGTGTCTTCCTGTTCACTGAGTGTTACTACAGTGTTGTGGATGCCAGCAAAGAGGTCAATATCGGAGCCATCTGGTGTGTCTTGACTGTTCTCTTCAGTCTGTATCCTTCAACGGGATAAGTCTGTAAACAGTATTACGGATTGATACTACTAAACACAGTTAACTTGTTCTAGAGCCGCAGTCTCTAAGGTTTTGCGTGAATGATTAATTAACAAACACAATGTAGCATCAAGTCTACATCTTATTATTAGGCTTTGTGCTAGCGGTAAAACTTGATATTAAAAAGACTTTGGATATTTTCTAATCGGTTAATAAACTAAAGATGAAGTGGCCTGATATATGGGGATTGGACTGGATGGTAACTTTTTCCTCGTTAGTTTTAATTTAACCCACAACCCCCAGAAAGACCCTTCACACTCTGATGAGCCACTACTTCCGCTCGGAAGAGGGCGGCGAGCGCTCGGTGTGCCTTGCCTTTGGCTTCCTGTCTCTGCTCGTGGCCATGCTGGTGCTGGTGGTCAGAGAGGACTACCTGGAGTTCGGCCTGGAGTCAGGATTTTCCAACCTCTTTGACAACTTGGAAGTCTTTGCCAAACAGCAGGGCTACGCCGACTGGTCGTAAGTATTCTGTTCCTGCCAAGACAACTTATGACTCCGACACCACCTTGGTTAAGTTCTATGCATGAGCCAGGTTGTTGTTTTGACTCCCTTCAGAATCCCAGTGACCAAGCTGACAGTGAAGCTCATTCTGGCTGCTTTCTGTTCCTACATCGGGGCTCTCCTGGCCTTCCCCGGCCTGCGAATGGCTCAGACTCATCTGGATGCTTTACAGATGAACTCAGACCGACCACTCATCCAGTAAGAACTGATGCATTTTCATACCACAACAAGCAATGTGCTCCCTGTTTTATCAAACACCTATATTAGCAGTATTTCACTCTCTTAGATGTCTTTATTGTTTCCTGCAGGTTTCTGCTGCAAATTAGTTTCCTGTCTCCAGTCATTGTGTTGTTTCTATGGGTGAAACCCATTGCAAGGGACTTCCTGGCCAATGCACCTTTGGGGAAGAACTCTGTTACAATGTGAGTGCACATACTGTACACATGTGCTTATTTTGTCCATTCCACCTACTACTCTCTCAATTGTCAAGACAGAAACCATGGCAATTAATGCAAGATGTCCTCCAAATGGCACATTTGGCTTTTTATAACATTTTGTATTTCTCTCCTAATCTCCCGCTGGCAGTGTTTCCAGTGAAACATTCGACAGCATGCGGCTGTGGATCATCGTGGCGTTGTGTGTGCTGCGGCTAGCGCTGACTCGTTACCACCTGCAGGCCTACCTCAACCTGGCTCAGAAGTGGGTGGAGCAGATGAAGAAGGAGGCGGGCCGTATTGCTGCGATTGACATTCAGAGGAAGGTCAGACAGATTTTAGAACAATGACGGGTTAAACTTTGAATTCAATGCTTTTTGCATAAAGTGGAGGTTTACTGCTGTGGAAAAGTAACTGCATGTGAGGTGTAAAATAACGATAAATGTGCTGTTTTTCAGGTCACACGTATCTTTTGCTACCTGACTGTAATTACCCTCCAGTATCTGGTTCCTGTTTTTCTCATTCTGTTCTCCACACTGGCACTCAAGGCACTAGGTACGTAAAATACCACAACCACCATCATGAACACTGCATGTGAGGAAGAAGCCACTCTTGATCTTTGTGTTTCCCAATGACTAAATTGTAGATTTTTTAAGGGAATAGTTTAACATTTTGGGAAATGTTTATTCTCTCGTGGAGAGTAAGACGAGAAGATTGATTGATCGCTCTCATATCTAAAATCAAAATATTGACTAATTTCTACCAATCCTATAGGGGACTTTTCCTGGGTGGCTGGTGCAGAGCAGACCCCCGGGGTAACGCCAGCACTGGTGATGCCCACAGCAGCGCCTGTGCTGCCCGGGGGTCTCGACGAAGACGACGAGGGCATGGACGATATGGAGGAGGACGTCCAGGTCACAGTAGCACGCCTAACGGAGGCCTTCACAGCGCTACGGTCCGTCCTCACTCCACTTTTCTTCCGAGGTTTCTTCGCCTTCCTGACGTGGTGGGTGGCTGCGTGCCAGGTCATCAGCTCTCTGTTTGGAATCTACTTCCACCAGTACCTAATGCAGAACTAACTGATGGAAACGGGAGTGCCACACTGCCACGCAGCCCTCGGCTGTCTACAGGTATCCTTTGCAACAGCATAACAACAGATAAAGGGCACATTTTCATTAAAAACACACATACAGACAGACTGTACAGACTGACCCTGTTTGTGGCCAAAACAGAAGTTTTGCTCAAGGTTTCTTGAGAGGAGACAGGTGATGGACGCGGTCTGTTGCAAAATTGGCTTGTTGCCCTTAGGGCTTTCTGTGACCAGCAGGATACTGGTACCAACAACACAAATACATAGAGAACTGGGGTCTGTTTTAATAAGCAAGTTCATCTTAGTCTGGTTTAATTTAGTCTCTTAGCGTTACCTGGCTTGGCTGAGTCTTTGGTAACCGGTAACACAAAGCGGGTTTTACCTGGCTCGGTTAACTCTGGGTAAACTGAGCCAGCTACGGGGGGTTCACGTGAAAGAGGCAGAGCTTTTAATTGCATGCAACATTAAAAGAACCAGGAGAGGTTTACATGATATGACACAGAAAAAGTTGTGTGAAATTGTGTTACTGTTTTTGTTAAAAGTGATATATTTAGTATAATTGCACAACTAGAATAGGATGTAAAGCTTTTGGAATAAGAGGGCATATTTCTAAGTTTGGCTATGTAGTGTAAGAGCTGCACGACTTCTTGCGGACAGACTTGGCAAAGCATGAATTCTGACTTTTTACAAGTCTGCATCACAGTGTCATTTCTCAGCTTACTTTCTATCCGTTTAATGCAAGGAGCAGGTTATCTGGGCAGCATAGATCACCATGGTGGTCTACCTTGGCTGAAAGTGAGCCAGCTTTGTGATACCAGAAATCGACTTAAGCCCAAAGACATCCAGCCGACCCACTCATCTTGCTTTATGACACAGGCCCCCTGGTCATCGTCCTGCTGTTTCAATGGAACATTCTTCTGCAACTTTTCAGATGTTTTTATGCCAGTGTTACCTGAATTGTTCTTAAAGCTCCATTGTGTAATGTTTTGAGTTGATTCTTAGCAAAAACCCTTTAGTTCTTTCAGAAATAATGTGCTCATTCACGTGTAATTACTTCCACCAACTAATCAAAGTATTCTCTTACGCATAGAATCCGCCATTCAGAATACATATGAGCGACTCGCTTGTATGTAGTCTGCCATGTTGTGCCTCCATCTTTAAAATACATTAGCCAAAGAGGGACATACCTCCGCTTGTTACGCTTTTACACTCAGTGGCAACGTGACAAATGCCGGGGGGAAATACTCGATCTGCCGGCAGATAAGAAAGCTTGTTGAAGATGGAGGATCACGCTGATACTTTACCTACATTAGTTTGGGAAGCTGATGGCGGATGTCAGCCATGAAATGGTGACACTCTTACACAATGTAGCTTTAAAAGAACATTATTTAAAGGTACCAAGGTAGGTATTAGTACTTCCTGCCTGTGTAGATAAGACGTTTTATTTTTGTGAGGGACTCTTTGTCCCCCTTAAAGAACCGATTCAAGAGTGCTAAATGTTTTTTTGAATCTTTTTCTGCTGAAAAGGTTTTGATTGAAAATGTGTAGTAAAGCTTCTGATCCATCCTATTAAAATAAACGCAGCTGAACGTGAATCCTAACAGTCTTTGTGGCTGTGTATCGGCCAAGAACTAGAGAGATTTTGCTTTTGTCTAAAGAGTTTCCTTCAGTATTCCTAAGTGCCTGGGAGCTCAGGGATTTTGAGTCAATTTTAAAATGTCCATTCTATCTAATCATTCTGTCCTTAGAATGCCGTATGTTGTTTTTTTTGCTTTTAATTTCAAACACTACTCACAGGCAGCATTTTTAGTTGCAGTAGCTTAATTTGCTCACATTGGTTTATTTTGCTGTTTTTACTGCCAACTTGTCATGTACATGTCAGATTTATCATTACTTTTGTGTCAGTGGATTTTATTTATTTATTTATGATGCATTAACTCAAATAACATTTGTTATGTTAAAAATGAAATAGATTACGTTATTCTGTTTGTGGCAGTTTCTGATTTTTAGTGTGTTTTTTAGATAGTAAATTTGAATTGAATGCTCTGAAATCATTGTACTGTGAACTTTATATGGAAAGTGTTAGTTTTCTTCTGAATGCATGGTGTGCAAACTTTTGGCTGTAATCTGACATTTTTGTTTGTGGGGCTGAATAAAACGCATCATTTTCAGTCTCTTTTTAGTTTGATGCTTCCACTTAACACTCCTTACCCTCAAGGAGCGTGGGAGATACAGTACTACCGATAAAACATTTCCTTTTTAAAAGTCGGTGCTCCAAATGACAAAAGCTATCGTGCATGACAATGGAGTGTGTCTCCGCTGTGCTGGGTCCTGATCTCTGACCCCAAACCTCCTGAGAAGATCATTCTTTAATCACTGATAATTATTCATCTGAAAATCTTCCAAATCCTCACCATTTGTCAGTGTAAACTAGATTTGTAGGCTTTATGACTTTATCAAAACCTTCATGGCAGTTGTGTAACAGTTAATGAATGTAACTTTTCACAAGAGCGAGGCTGGGAAGTGTCTGACAGTTGTCATCATTTATTGCTGATATCATTTGACCAAACACCACGTCCAGTCAAAAGCCACATAGGTTCTCTTATTTATGGCGAGGCAGACACCTTGCTGTCTTTTAAAGGTCCCATAACATGAAACTTTCACTTTTTTTTTTTCTGATTCTGTTTAAGGTTTTTTAACATTAATATGAGTTCCCCCAGCCTGCCTATGGTCCCCCAGGGGCTAGATATTGTATGGAGATAGGTGTAAACCGAGCCCTGGGTATCCTGCTCTGCCTTTGAGAAAGTAAAAGCTCAGGTTGGCCGATGTGGAATCTTGCCCCTTATGAGGTCATAAGGAGCAAGATGACCTCCCCTTTCTTTGCTTTGCTCGCCCAGAGAACTTGGTCTATCCATGAGAGAGAGAGAGAGAGAAAGATAACATGGCTTTCAAACAAGCAAAGTGGCAGTTGGTCAAGGCCACGCCTCCACCTTGCCCCCCCCCCCCCCCTCCTTCTCAAAAACTACAGTCTCAGAAATGGCACATACTAAGGAAAGCATATTGTGAGACTGGGTCTAGTAGCTGTAATTCTGTATCAAGGCTAAACTTCAGGAAAAGGACATTAGATATGGTATTAGGGGACCACTAAGGTCTATATAAAAGAGACTTCAGATATGGTATTAGGGGACCACTAAGTTCTATATAAAAGCATCCAAAGACAACCATGTCACAGGATCTTTAATGTGCACTGAAATAGACTTAACTGGAGGCAAAGCCAAGTGAAGACATTTGGGATGGTATCGATTACCAATCTGACATCCCATATATCATGTCTGTTTTATGATTGAGAATTGAGATGTTCTGTATCAATAGTAAAAAAAATGTTTAAAGAACAATTCCCTGGAAAATATTTCTGTTAGTGTTAGAAACCTTTAATCGAGGTGAACAATTTGAGTTTATGTTGAGCTCTGTGAGGGGCCTCGTGAACTGGAAGGTGACAAGGTTGACATATCTATATAATCACATTCATTATGTGCATCTGTGCTGGAGGCCTCAGGCCCCCTGCGTCTGAGCCGTGGTCTGCAGCGGGCCATTGTCAGGAAGCCATGGCTAGCTGTGGTTGCTATAGAAACCAGGATGTGTGTGTGTGTGTGTGTGTGTGTGTGTGTGTGTGTGTGTGTGCAGGACCCAGACATGCCCTACAGACGGGGCCAGCCTAGTCTCAGGGGAGCAGACCAGACATGACCCCAGTGAGAGCCTCTTTTCATTTAGGAAGGAGAGAGATGCATCAGACAACGTTGTGGCATAGTTGCTGTGAGACAACCAGCTGTGGAAATGGACCTTTTTGTGCCTGATGTATTTTTATTTGAAGACATAAAGGTTCCCGGGCCTTGAAAGTGGTCTGTTCTTGTTCCTCTTGTTTGGTGGCTACATGGTGAGTGTGTGTGTGTGTTTGTGTGTTTGTGCGTGTTCAAAAAATGGAACAGAGGTGAATAAGACTGAATCAATCAATCATCAAGACTCATGAAAGCTTGCTAGCCACAGCGGACAGCATTTTATCTGTCTTCAGATTTAATATACATGAAGTAAATTCTCTTCGTAGAATAATAAAAAGAAACAGCAGGGCAAGCCAAAGGTACATATCAAACCGTTTTTTATTTAAAAGGAATCACGACAAATCCGTCTTTGTTCTGTTAGTAAAGCATTCAGCAAACATGTAAAAACTCAACCCAAAAACATCAGAATACTGATCATTTGGTTCTTTATGCTGATATTACAGTAATCCACATGACGGCATAAAAAATAAAAAGAGCAAGTTCCACAACAGCACCTGACTTGAAGACCTGCACCAAGAGCCTCTACAGGGCTTGCCACACATGCATTTGTTTATTGTCTTCAGGGTGAACAACTGAACCTGTGTATTGTCAAAGAAATCCATCAGATTATTAATCCCCAATCAGTGATGATCGGTGATGAATCAGTTCAGCCTGGGCTTCCCTGCGCTGCACCCTCTCCTTCAAATCCAAATTTTGTGACATAAGATGACTCCTTGTGGACAACAAGGGGAAATTCATCCTAACCCAAATTCCGAGTATATTATCATTTGCACACAACAAACTAAAATTGAATATGCAAAATGAAAACACACATAAATCCTGTGCTCAAAAATACAATGCAAGGTACATTTACAGATATAATGAATACCAAACATTCCTCAATAATAAATTAATTTGTGTCTTTGTTTTATTAAATAGCCTATCTTATGAATATTTAGACTCATTCATTACACAGTGTTTCATATATTTCTAAACGTTATGAGACAACGATGGCATTAAGGCTCAATCACTTCTGCAATATGCAGTTACTAATTTAAGCCCTTCATTAAAAAGAAATATGGAAACCATTTTTCTATTACTTAAATCAAATTAGACCAAATATAGACAAACATATCATGTCTTTGGCTGTTGCAGCTTTTTAATGCTTAGGGGCAATATTAATGCACTTTTGGTCTTTATTTAAAGTAGAATGCCATAACTGTGTTAATGGGGTAAAGTAAAAATATGAGACCAGCAATTTTTGGAGGAATAATACAACTTAAGCATAGCGTATCCACAGCCACAGTCTTACAAACAAACATAGAAATAACCATTTTTAAACTTCTCAAAGAAAACATCATCCAAGTCCCTGAGAGGCACCGACGCCTAGAATTGTAGAGGATTGGTTTATATTTTATTTTTAAGTCTGTCTTAAAACAATACCCACACGTCCATATGTGCATTTAAACAGAGATGCCTAATGTGATTTTAATGTACAGTAAGAGACGAGGGACATAATTCACAGTCCTCCTCCTGGTTAAATATGCATTATTAACTGGATCTTGAGGATCCAAAATTGTTTTGTCTTATTCAGACTACTGAAGCCTCCTATTAGCCGGATTTTTAGTCCATCTCCTTGATGTTCTACTTCCGGGAAATTCCCACTGATGCATGGATTTTCCATTTCCTTCCACTTTCTTTGTGATGGAATTTTAAATTTCGCTGAATTAATGAGGACTATTCTTGACTGCTTATAAGAGTGATGCATGGTAAATTGAACCAGCTAGCTGGACTATCTGTCCAATCGGAGTTTTCTCTCGGTTCTCAACTATTTTGCTTTATGTGGAGTGTCACCCATGAGGATTCTGATTGGTTCAAAGAAATAGCCCATAACCCAGAGCACGCCTATTTCCCATCCCCGAATGCTATGTGGAGTAGCCAGACCCTCCTTCAGTGTGATTACAAGAATAAACAATGTAGATTCTGTCCCCCATTTCTTACATTAGAACATCATTATGGAATTATCTTTTCCCTGCTGGTATGGACAGTAGGAGCAATTTCAGTACACTAAAACTATTTCAGTGTGCATTATGGCCATGTGAGAATTGTTTTAACACAGACTCGAGAAAAATGTGAATTCATCCTTTAAAATATCTCAGTGTATTTTAAAAAAAAAAAGGCAAAGCGCCAGTGACTGGTTTTATGTGGGTATACCCGGTCAGTGATTTTGGGCTAAAGGCTAAACATTAAAGCCTATATAAGAGGAGGAACATAAGGTGTAAAGGTCTACTGTACACAGAGGCTAAGTGCTTTCTTCTGGCTGGTGTGATCAGTCATTTTACATCTGCTTTTCCACAGCTATTTCCCAATTTTCACACCAAACCTCAGTGAAACAATGACGACTCAAATATGTACTTGGACGGTTTGACAGCTTTGGAGAAATTCAGCTGGTCCCGATGTGCTACCGTCAACAAAGTCACCAAAACATGGTAAAATTGTATTTTTGATTCACATTAGCTCCACACAGAAACCTTAACCTAACCAAACAAAAATCAAACGTCTGTATGCATCTGTCTCGTCAAGGGATCGATCAAGTGATGCAGAGATCCTTCTCCATCGCCCAGGAGAGACCAGCTCCGTGTGAGGCGACAAAGACAGGCATTCCTCTCTGAGATGATGGGGACAAATTGACCCCATCTTACTATCTTCTGTGTGTGTGGGTGTGTGTGTGTGTGTGTGTGTTTGTGTGTGTGTGGGAGACAGAGAGGACCGGTTTTGATGTAAGATAGATAGCTGATTGAATGGGAGAGGGTGTGTGTTAGACGGCAGCAGCCAGCTATCTCTGCCACCCATCACTTATCTCTAACTGCCTGAGCGGCGGCCCTCCGTCCTCTTCGTCTTGTGGGTAGCCGGGTTTGGCTGGACGGGCTTGTGGAGGAGTCCGGCGGGCCGAATCCGGGTGGCTCATGGGGGAGTGCTGCCCGAGGTGGTGTAGAGCAGGGGAGGTGGGCGAGGGCATGTGATCAGGAGAGTTCCGCTCCAATTTGATGCTGAGGTTGAGGGAGGGCACATGTGGAGAAGCTGAGGAGCAAGACTGAGAGGGGAAGGAGCACCCCCCACTGGACATCCTGGAAACAACAAGACAGAAGAAATGTAGGAGTTTAAAGAACCTCAGTTCCCCAAATATGTTGTAGGTGGACCAGGTGTAGCTTGATGGCAGTTTGATGTAGTTAAAATCAATGAAAATATTAAGTGCAAATGTTGCATTATGAATTAAACAGTCACAGCACTTTCTTCCATATAATCAACATTAAGTCCAATCCAGTAGAGGAACCAGCTGTAACCCAAGAACACACAAGAATTCCATATTTGTCAATAATAACAGCTCAAACCGTCCAGCAGCAGTTCACCTTTACAACTAAACACAATCTTTCCACACCTAATCATTTGATGCATTTATTTTCATATTTTGTATCTATTTTGATATGTATTCATATTATTTTATTATTGTTATCAATTCCTTTCTCTCATTCTCTTTGTTTTTACTTTATATTCCATTGACTTTTATTATATTTCTTTGTGATTCATTTTATCATATTTTAATTCATAATAATTACATATCATTTCATACAATTTTAGTTTAAAATAATACTTGTTTCATTATTTCTATTTCTTATTTCACTGTATTTTCTTGTTATTTAGTATTTATTCATTTTTCACTTTATTTCTTTTGATTACTTTTTTTCACATTTTCTTATTTCCGTTCCCTTGCTCTTTCTTACTGTTAACATTTTATTTTGCATTCCAGATGCTGACAGCTGTTGTCAATCAGTCCTAAAGTCCTTTATTGGGTTCTACACATATAAGGTTGCCTTGGGCTGAAGATTGCCATCATATTGAGACATGTATGTAAAACGTGGTGTTTGTCAGTGCTCTTTTGCTCCTGATGAAGGTCCGACTGATCAAATGGACACACAGCAAGAGTGAATACATAAATCCTTGCCAGAGCCAGGAACAGCGTGCAGATACAACTTTCTGCAGTGATTCCATACTTTATCCTCACAGAGCCTCCATATTACACAATCCATATCCTTACCCTGGGTTTATATGAGGCCCATGGGGCTCCTGGGGCAGATGTGCTGGCTGCCAGGGGTGCATTGTCCCTCGTTGCAGACTAACAGAGTGATAAAAACCAGGTGGGCTGTACTCTGGAAAGAAACATATATATATATATATATATATATATATATATAATTAAAAGATGAAAAAATAGGACACATAGATGGATTTTATTAAAACAGAATCAGTGAATGGTAGATTATCTTCACAATAAGAGGATAGTTTGGCATTTTAGGAGTTAGAAGAGAAGATCGACACTACTATCATGTCTGTACTGCAAGCATGTAGCCACAGCCAGCAGCCGGTTAGCTTAGCTTTTAGCTTAGCATTAAGACAGGAGGATTAAGGGGGGAACAGCTATCCTGCCTCTAAATCTCTAAATCTCTTATTTGTTTAATCCATATGATAGTGAGTTATGTGCGGGACTATTTATTTTATTTGGACAGGTGTAGTAACTTCCTGAAATGTTGACATCACTGTCACTGACGTTGCCTGGCAACCGGTCGAGGTCACACCACTGAAAAGTGAAAAACCACAACTTGTCGTTTTTGTACACGTGCTGTTTACAGTCTTTGTATCCAGATTTTTTAACCGACAGACGTGAGAGTGGAATCAATCCTGTCCCCTAACTCTCAGCAAGAAAGCAACCACGTTGAATAGAGGAGACATGGCAGACGTACCAGAGGCTCCAGGAGAGGGGAGGCCGTAGCCTCCCAAACTGTGACCCAGCAGCCCGGCCTTGCCCATGGCAACCATGGAGCTGCTGCTGTGCAGGCCCTGGTACAAGACACCCCGCTAAGGAGCAGGGAAGGAGAAATCAGTCAACCCATACCATTTCTGGTACTTATACCATTACCAATACCGGGACTTCGACACCAGTTCCTACACAATACTTTTTGTAATACCAATTTTATAAAAGAAAAAATTAATTACAACACAACACATTACGTTACAAATCTTTTAATTTGTTTTTTAGCTCCTACTAAGTGAGCCCGTCTCTGTGTAACATAGCTTTTTTTGTGTGTCTCCACAAATTGTAACCAGTGGTAGAATGTAACTAAGTACATACTCAAGTACTTTACTTAGTTACAATTTTGAGGTGCTTGTATTTTACTTGAGTCTTTTCTTTTCATGCCACTTTCTACTTATACTCCATCACAATTCAGAGAGAAATATTGTACTTTTGACTCCACTAAATTAGTCTGACAGCTTTAGTTACTTAAGAATTTAAGATTTCTGCACATAAAACACATGGAGTTTATAAAATATGATGTGTTATTATAAATGAAATTACCCAACAATATAACAACCTACAAGTCCATCTGAAATGATTGGATCATTAAACACTTTTTGATCGTTTTCAGTTTCTAAAACGTGAGGATTTTTCTCCAATGAGTACTTTTAGTTTTCAATGCAGGACCTATTACAGGAGTATTTTTACAGTGTGATATTAGTACTTTTTCTTAAGTAGTTGATCTGTATACTTCTTTCACCACTGCGTGTCACGTGAGATAGCCAATCAGCAGCATTATTGTTGTTAGATATTGGTAGAAGCATGTTGCATGCTGATTGGCTCACTGACGCTGATGAGATTTTACTCAGATTTTACTCAGATTTTACTCAGATTTTACTCAGATTTTACTCCTTAAGGGTGGAATTTTGGCACTGAATGGAATTTTTTTATACTGGATACTTTAGAGGCAAATTTGGCTGATGCCTAACAAGTTAGGATTTGAATTTGGTACCCAGCCCTAGTTGTAGTTGTAGTGATATAGTGACCTCATTGCATACATAAAATATGTTTATTATATGTGTAAGAAGTGTGACTCTGATACATTTGAGTGCAGCTCACACTGAATAGTAACTTACAGCAGAGTTGTGGTTAGCGCGTGTGGCCCCAATGGCCTGTTGAGCAGCCTCTCCTCGCAGGGTCTCGTTGCCCAGGTTCAGAGAAGGAGGGCTTTTCATCTCCAGAGCTCGATTCAGGTTGCCGTGGGAGAACACGGAGTAGCCGATACCTACACAGCGAAACAAAGGAGCAGGAAGACAAAAAAGAGATGTGACCTTGTTTCCCTCACACAGGGATCATTTATTCTCTGTGATACATGTGATAAAGTGTGATAAGTGTGATAAAAGGGTGATAAAAATGAACTTCTTCTTTTCCTTTGAGTTGATATCTCACCTTTAAGGAGAGTGTGCAGCTCTAGTTTATGAGTTCTAATGTGTAATATATTTTATTTGTGTAATATACAAGTGTGTTGACGAACCAATTTTGAACTTATGGCAAATACTCGTCATTTATTGGAAAACAATGAATTTTACATCTAAATCATTACTGTCAGTGAAAAGTATCTATTAATGACATCATAGTGCACCCAAATAGTGAATGTAAAAAAAGGGACTGACATGACTAGCAGGTGTGATAGATTCTGCACAGAAACCACAGAACCGCTGTCACACTGGTAGAGGGCCAGTTTCACAAAACACACCAACTGCATGTGTGGATTAGTGTGCACACACATGCACGAACACACACTTCCTGTGAGTTCACAGCCAGCTGCGCAGAAGCTCGATACACATGCATTTTGGAGCAAGAATCTAGCAAGACTAAGTGTTAAATCATTTAATCTTGCTAAATCTATTCAAGGCAGACCAACGTTCATTGCTCAACAAATGGTAATTTTCTGTCAAACACTGTCAATTTCTAAAAAGACATGTTGTGAACCTCTTAAGCCTTTGATGCGATTATATTTCAAGTTTAATGCCAGCAATCATTTTTTCATAGTGTCATATTTCTCAAATTATGCACATTTCATTTTGCAATAAAAGTCATGTAGGAGTCAAATGACGGTACTGCAAATGAGTGTAAAGTACAAGAAACACATTGGGGTAATATGTTAGTTTGGTTCACTATTAAATTAACTGCTCTTTCTCATATTAAGGGTAATTTCTGGCTGCAATTATGGCACATAGTATACAGTAATACACACATATACATATAATGGTGTGTCTAGGTAACTCTCCATAATATGTTCTGTCCCTTTGTCATCTGCTGGTCTTGAACTGACATGTCAAATGTCCTGCAAATTTCCGTAAATAAAATGATTCGGGTAATGTTTCATGCAGTATAGGAGCCACTTCTGCTCACCTGAGTGTGGAGACATGAACGCAGTGTGTGCGTGTTGTGCAGAAGGGCTGGAAGAGCCGGGTCTGGAGCTCAGAGATTTAAAGCCTGGAGGTCTGTGGGACGCCACGTTGGATCCGGAGGAGTTGGGGAAGCCGTTCTCACAGCCTGCAGACACCAGGAACTGGGCGTCCGGTGAGTGGAGCGATGGAGCCTGAAGAATAACAATCAATGTACAATAACAGCATAGGAATTAAAGTTAAGAAAGTGACAATATTATATTATGTCTCTGGACATTTCAGTCATTTCAAGCTGTTTCAATTCATTAAAATGATTATAATTTGGCGAATCCATATTAAAACATAGCTCGGTGTGTGTATGTGTGTGTGTGTGTGTGTGTGTGTGTGTGTGTGTGTGTGTGGACTGACATAGAAGCGTTGGCGAGCCACAGAGAGATCCATGCCCTCGCTATGAGGATATTTGTCCGCAGCCACCTGCATGCCCTCCTCACAGTCCAGCTCAGAGCCGTCGAGATTGAGGCCTTTCCTACGCAGAGTCTGATACAGAACAGAAGGCACACGTGGAAAATGACTCACAATGATAGCATGAAGATTCAGAAAAGCAACATATGAAGGGTTTTCTTCCAAAATATAACCCTCTGCATTATTTTTTGTTAAAGTTTGCAACCTTGAATTTCATGTTAATGCTTCCTGAAACATTTTGACTATTTGCTTCTGTCACTTCCTTCCATGGCAGCTTGGACCGTACCTCCAGTATGTCCGTGTTGGTGCGACTCTCATGTGGCTCGCTGTACTCTGTGTACTTCAGCAACACTTTGTCCATGTCTGTGCTGGCGTACTGGAACAGACGGTTGGTGCTGTTGAAGATGATGAGGGCGATCTCACAGTCACACAGCACGCTCAGCTCGTACGCCTTCTTCATCAAACCAAACTTACGCTTGGTGAAAGTCACCTAAAAAACACACAGGGGATGTGAGAAGAGTATTAGTATTTATATCAATCTAAAAATCTAATGTAAACGTAAATGGACTGTTCTTACATAGCGCTTTTCTAGTCATAACAACTACTCAAACAGCTTTTACATAGTACAAGCATCATTCACACACATACACGCACTGTGACCGAGGCTGCCGTACAAGGTGCCACCTGCTCATCAGATAAACACTTACACACATTTATACTCCGATGGTGCAGCATCGGGGGCAAATGGGGTTCAGTGTCTTGCCCAAGGACACTTCGCCATGGGACCAGAGTCAGGGATTGAACCACCAACCTTCCGATTGGCAGACGACCACTCTACCACTGATCCACACCCTCTAAAGTCTAAAATATGGGAAAATGTTTCATTGTGAACTCAAATATTTCTGCAGGAATTAATAATTTGAATAAATACAGCCAAAGTGTGTTTTATCCGAAAAAAAAAATAGATTGATTATTGCTGTTTGAAAATATTACTGCTAAAAGCAGGATTGGGAAAAAATGTATTACTTTTTTAAATAGAAAAGCAAAACACAAAAATCCAAACTGATTGCTTGCACCTACAGTGTTGACAGTCAGGTATGTGTTTTTTATGTAAAGCCTAAAATCACAAGTTTGTCTCAGAAGACTTTACAATCTGTACAGCATACAACACTGTCTATCCTCCAAACACACTGAGTTCAGATAAGGAAAAAGACCCAAAAAACAAACCTTATCACCAAAAAACATTCAATCCCAAAGATCAGATATGAGAAACAAATCATATTTTCCAGCACTCTGAGCACAGGTTTTTCTTCTTGTCACCTTGTATGTGTGTTTGATGTGTGTGTTATTTTTTGTGTTATACATACTGATTAACATATTAATAGGTTACGAGCATGATGTGAACATCTCTGCCACATTGCAGTATCGCACTGACATTCCCTCGGTCTGTGGTGAAAATGTATGTAACTTCTGGCTGTAAGTTGAAGTCAACATCACTCTGTCAGATTCGTCTTCCATCAAACTGATAAAAAAAATAAAAAAATAACTTCCTCTATTGTACTGTCGAATAAATCTTCTTTTTAGGCTTCAAACCATATGTCCTCCTGCCATGTTGCTCTGTTAGAGTGCTCACCCCATTCTGTTCAGTGTGAAAGAGCATACGTGCCGTTACTAACCTTTTGGCACTGAAGAAAATCTTATGTAAACAGTTAGATCTTTCAGAATTTATTAAATGTACGGCAAACTGAGGCGCCTGGATAGCTCACTTGGTAGAGCGAGCGCCTATATATAGAGTTTTACTCCTCGGCGGCCCGGGGGGCGCAACGCCGGCCTGTGGCTCTTTGCTGCATGTCATTCCCCCCCTCTCTTCCTTTTCATATCTTCAGTTTTCCTGTCAAAAATAAAGGCTGAAAATGCCCCCAAAATATCTTTAAAAAATATATATTACGGCAAACTAAATTTACACCTATTCGGCACCAATTTGGCCTTCCAGCAAGTGAGAAAATGAAGCATGAATATTGCAATTATTGTAAAAGGTAACATGTGATTACGTGACCGACTACTCTCTCTTATTCAGTATTAAAAAGTATTCCTACACACATTAGCCCCTGATGCTACTGTATGTAATGCTGCCAAATCCATAAAACACATTGTCATGTACAAATCAGTACAATTGTCACATTGTGTATGTGTTGTTGTGCGTCCAATTACTGAACTCCCCACCTTGTCTATATAGTATGACAATTTTAGGCCATGTTTTGCTGCATCTCCTGCACTCTCTTTACACTAAACAGGAGGTATTAATGTGTATGTATTTACAGCATGCCCTAACAGGCCTTGAGATGGACCTGTGCAAAAAATGACTAAGGCAAACCTACTGTATTAAAAAAAGGTTAGGGTAAATAAATGAAATACGGCCCACCTGTCTGTTCCTCTGGTCCACAATACGAGAAATTTGTATTTTCTTTCTTCCCATTTTTTCTGCTTTCTGACACTTTGACACCTGTAAAATAAAATATAACAATGTTACAGTGAAACACAACATTTTTGAGGCATTCATACTGCTGTGGTATTAAATAGTTTTCTTCTATATAAAAAAAAGTGATGTTATATTACAAATATTTCTTTTGTGTAACATTTGCATGCAATAGCTACTGAACTAATGGTATAATATTGTGTATATGCGTGTATATTCTACAGTAACAACAGCACAAATATTCAATAAAACTTCTCTTCACGCTCATATAATTCTGGTGGGAAAATGTTTGGTTTAAGTGACTCAAGTCCCTTTTCCTTTGGCAAGGGCGGGGTTTTTATTTTTAAAACTATGAGGCGATGCGGTCTAAAGTTAGAGCCCTTGCCAGACCAGCAGTCCACACAGTATGACACCCCCACAGTCTGGGTTACCCCCGGGCCAGCAGCTCAGTGCTCGGCTGCACCGCAAGGCCCCAAGAGACAGGGTTAAAAATACAGTCGATAGCTCCTTTTAAAGGTTCAGCAGGCAATAGATAAAACCAAACAGTAAAAGGAAAACGGTGTGTTTTTGAAAGATGGCTGAAGCTAATAAGCCACCCACTCCTCTCTCATGCACAGCCAGGTCAGAAATACAGCAAGCAGAAGGCAAAGACGTGGATGGATTGTGGTTGACTTGGTCCCTTTTTGTGATACACTCGGCTCCTGTCCCTCATAGAGCTGGGCACAAGAGCAATGTATTTTGCATTATGGGTGACAGCCACAAAGTAACTTTGATGCAAACTCATCAAACACTAAATCAAACGCATACATAAATTTGCAGTACATTATTTCCATTTTACACAACACTATAAGCGTCCAACTAGTGGTGGGTTGACTCCTCTGACCTGACCATACAGTGCATCTCCAAAGCCCAGAGCAGTTTTCACTGGTTTTTCCCCTTTATACTGGACATGTAGTGGACTTTTCTATATTTAGTCCCCTGTCCCTCCTGAGCGGATATGGCGCCTGTGTTCCCACGACCCCTAAAGTTCCCTCAACGTAAGCTTGGCACAAAGGCATTTTGGGCATTTCTGGAAGAATCCACCTCTTTTTTGTCCTTCTTATTACCTTATAAAGTCCTGTGATATCCACTGCACTGAATATGCTGCGGATATACCTCAACCTCACCTCAACGGGGATAACTACAGATGAACCTGTCATGGTCGCTGTCTCAGCGGTAAAACAGGACAAACTGCAGACAAATAGCCTACGCTTACAAGCACAGGGACCGCAAAACCAGTACTGGTCTGTTGACACTTCCAGCCACACCACAAACAATTGAACTCACACTACGTCAAGCTGCGCCATCTCTCAGAAGTGAGACCATTTATCCTCATATCAAGGCATGCTAATGGTGAGAAGAGAGGGAAGTGGGACGTGTTCTAAACAGGGCAGAAAGATCTTTATCTCAGGGGTTTTACAGACAGTTTCTCTCCTCTCATATATAACCAAACGAGGACTATCACAGCAGCTCTG
Source organism: Etheostoma cragini (assembly GCF_013103735.1). Lineage (NCBI taxonomy): Eukaryota > Metazoa > Chordata > Actinopteri > Perciformes > Percidae > Etheostoma > Etheostoma cragini. Next base: position 19,389,404 of record NC_048415.1, read on the forward strand.
GTAAAACACACGACTAGGGTATATATAGCTACACCTCCAGCCAAACTGGTGGAGTTAGCTATATAACTCTATGTGGTTTATTTTGTTGAAGGCCTAAAGGCCAAAACAAGCAGGAAAGGCCCGGCTGTCCTTCACACATCTGCTACTTCTAGATATTTTCCCGCACAACAACTGCGGTTTGAAGTCTGTGAATGCACCAGAACACATCTGCTGCCTGTGACCATTCATGTCTAAGCTCAACTCCTGAACCACCAAACGTGGAAATGAAATAAAATGGCAGACCTTTTTTAACCTCTCAGCTAGTATCAAAAGCATATGAACGACATGAATGTAAAAACCGAATTGCTGTGTGTCCTGTAATAGGGCAGTGAGATTACACACATGCACACTTGCCCCTGGGTCTTAGGCTTCTTTAGGGAAAGAGGACATCTTTGTCAGACGCCTTCCCAGAGGTTAGACAGTGGAAAAAACTGAGCACAGACACACAGCGGTACTGAGCATGCTCTCTGGCATACCCTGGGAGCTTCTGGCTAAACACTGGGGGCATCACTGGGACAACAATGCACATGCAAACCAAAAGCTTGTGCATCAACAGACAAGATCATTTCAATAGGTTCAATCAGTTTAAACCATCAAACCAGACTATTAAATAGATTCAAATTCATGTATTTCACACTGGTGGTTTTTCTTGCTGCAGTGAACTGCACGCATGAATGGAAAGGGAAATAAGTAGGGCATTTCTAAAATATTGGGGGTTCTGGTACGATGGTTTTCTTTCCATGAGTCATTTAGAGCATGATGGCTTGATTATGTGTCAAAAACATGCTAAACACGTGCAAGCATATTAGCCAAAAGAAGCTATACTCTATGATGGGAAAGTAGATTCCTATAACAACCGAGTCAAAGGCCAAAGTTTGTGTTGAAAAGAGAAAGTCAAATGCAGTAATCCGTTTAGTTTTTGAGGTCAAGCATACTTCTGCACCGCTGTGAAATATCATTTTTTGTACATGTATTGATTGTACAATGAAAGCAATCAAAAGAGAAGCTGCATGACTGCTGCAACCCACTGATCTAGTGAGTTCAGAGCAGGACTTCAGCTGTGTGGACGACACCTAACCGGGCTCTGGTGAGCTGCCTTTTTTTGCTGTTGAAGTCATTTCAGTCACTGCCGTGCCAGTCACATCAAAGTCCCGAGTTAAGATGGTAAAATAGGAAACCAGGTCCAGACCTGGAACCAAATTTTGCGTGAACTAAGACAGAAATCCAAAAGTTCTCAAGGGTGATTGCCAAAGATCAAATCAAAACGGAAACCTCTATTATTTTAAGAAGAGAAAGTCTTCTTTGGTGTTCAAGGCTGAAGAATATAATTGTAATATCATGTATCTGTGTTTGTGTGTGTGTGTGTCATCTTCAGGGTCAGACAGTCCATGGACTCACCGGGCCTTTGCAGAGCAATGGTGAGGATATATGTGTCTAATTTTAACAGGAGATAATTGAATTTAGTTAATTTAGCCAGAATAGTAATAGTACACGCAGGCACGATCGGAACATTTCCATGAATTATTATATGTTTCATGACTTTATAAAGTTGATACACTGGGACTGACGTTGCTGAAGATGAGAGACACCTTGATGACAACTGACAAAAGGAAATGTCTGGCAGACGGCTACATTTGTTTGAAAAAAAGTGACATCTTGAAAAATAATCCTATACTACCAAAAATATGAGAGCAAATATTGCACATTTTGAACGAGACCCAGTGAAATGATTGAAAAAGGAAAACAAGTTAAAGGGATGAGAAAGATGGAGGAGTCATGGGATGTGTCTAGGTTATTATCCGAGGCACGCTATTTGACGCTAAAAATAATAACAGTAAAAATAAATTGCTTAAAGAAATGTTAGCGGATAATTAGGCCTGATAAATTGCTGACGTCACTCAAAATAGACTGTTTAAGAATAGCCAGTCTGTCCCCGAGTTGCCGAGCATCCCTGTCTAATATAGCCTCATCTATACGCTGCGTTCAATGACACGGCAACAGGTACTTCACTAACGGCTACATGCCATGAAAATGTCCCCACGGGACTTAACAACAGAGATACTAAAAATCTGAATACACAAGGTTCAGAAGCAAAATAAAACATCTCACCTGCTCTCGGTCTCCTTCTGTCGGAGTTTCACAAGCTGGGTCGTAACCAAACCGACAGAAAAAGTCGCAAATACAAAAAAACAACAAAAATGTCTTAAGGAAGTCTGGTGTTGTGGTCTCGGGCTGATGTGAGATAGATCCACCTGGTCAGTAGCAGCGGATGGTTGAGGAGCGCTGCTTTCCAACAGCTGGCTGCTGCTGCCTGCCTCTCACTGTCATCATGGCCCGCCCCCC
>NC_048415.1:19391798-19404298 GCF_013103735.1 Etheostoma cragini
CCCCCCCCCCCCCCCAATCCGCCTCCAAACGCACCAGTCACTCAAGGCTGGCAACGAAGTTACACTACACTTCACTGTGTTTTTATCAATATATATGGCTACTAACATGATCCGTATTACAGAGCAGACACCAACCATTTGGTAAGATTGTATCCCACGTGGTTTTTTATTTTATTAAGTAGCCTAGTTTGGATTTTGTGGAGAATTTCATTACTCAAGAGTTGGGGAGGGGACAAGTAGTATTGGAAAGTCCTGTTTTGTGATGAGTGATTTGCATCCACACAATCACATTACATTGCAAAAAAATGTCAACATGCAAAGAAAATATGACTAGCTGATCGTTGTTATGACTGAAGATTGAACCATCATTCATTTTAATGAACACCACCAAACGCTCCCATCTCGGCCTATTGGAGGTTCCAGGACCACGTTTTGGAAACCACCACACCAGACTGTCACTGGCATCATTGGTTAAATCCTAATACAGTTTTTAAATGAAATCTAGATTATCAAGACATATCATTTTATTATAATTTTGTAAGATAATCACATCAAAATCAGATTGTGGTGAGATTCTACTCTTTTTAAGCTTCTGTGAGATTATTACCACTTGAGTAATACAACAATCTTCTCTAATTCAAGAGCAATATAAATAGTGCAGTTGTGTCTCATCAGTTTCTTAAAGGGTGGTGATGATGTAATGATAATCATTAAATCATATAAAATGAGGTTATACTGTATGGTGTTTTGGAAATGAAAGAAACCATGAATCCAGGGGGTTTGACCATAAAGATTTTAAATAAATAAATGAGGCGTTGGGTTACTTTGCACTGGCTAAATTCTAATTACTATACAGCTTCTAACTCAACTCTCTGAATCTGAGAGATAACCACCCCCATACATTTGAATATAACCCCGTTCCTTTAAATTGTATCTATGGGAATGTAAAGAGCTGGGAAACAAATGTGGCATTAGAAAACAAAAGTCCCCTGAAATAAATAGAAAGAGTCTTTTGGAAAACGTCCTTTTTTATTTAATAATGTATATACATTTACATAAAGAAAAAAATATTTAAATTTATTTAGGTCTATGGAACTACATTAACTCATGTACTGTATTGGTATTATACATTTATTCCTATATTTATTGCTTGCTTATTTATTTCAGGATTGATTTCATAAGCATATAGACTATTTATTTGTTTCAAAGGCATGTTTATTTCAATGTTGACTAAATGACATTCAACATTTTTGCCAGTAAGCCCTTAATATGAACAAATATCTACTTGCAACCCAACCAGTTTCATGAGTTGAACAAATATATGAACAAATATATGTCATTTTTTTTACAACAGAACTTTTTCTTGTTTCCTACCCTGAAAGTAATCTCATGACCTCTTAGATTCATCTCACGACCCCACAGGGGGGTCTCAATCCCTAGGGTGGGAACCCTTGCCCTGAAGACACAATCTCTTATTACTATTTGAATGGAATTTTGCACCGATGCGAGACATTTCACCATTTGAAGATCCCTTACTGATTGAAGGTTTGAAACTGCACTCAATGTGTGAAATTAGAGGAATTACACAGTTATTGGGATTTTAAGGCACACAAGTGAACTTTCTGTACCTTAAACTAATGTTTCCAAAATTGTTTCAGTGGTTCCACTTGTAACAGGGTGAACGACACTTCTACATCCAATCTCTCTCTACTGGCTATCAACGGCACTATGCAAGTTTGCCAGATCAGGTAGCGGAGCTGTAGTTCCAATGAGACATTATGGGACAATTCCACTTCCAACCTGTAGGGGGACCAAAGTGGGGAAATTCCCCTAGTGTTGCTTTAAAGCAGTTAATGGCAGCAAAGTAACAACTAATTTTTTTTATCTCATCTCACATCAACATTTTCTAAAAAATGAATGTCTGAGTCACTTTATTCTTGGAACACATCAAATGCTTTTCAGTATTGGGTCATTAGATCAATAATGTGTTGTTTATAAAATTATGATTAGACTTACTTTAAAAAAAAAAGTGAACATGAGAGTTGTCTTTAGGGTCAAAAGACTGTCCTCCAATCAAAGGAGGAAGGTTCAGGTAAATTGTCAGGCATTCACTCAGCTGAAATGTCACTAATTCCCTACAGTTTAAGTTAAGTTTAAGTGTCACATACTGCATCTATAATAGTCTCCCAGTAACATCACTATATAACCAGGTGTCTCTCCCCTACATTAGACGTTAAATTCCGCTGCATTCTAATTGGTTGTTAAACTGAACCCCAACCGAAAATGCTAACTGAGACTATGATTGCAATTTAGTCCTCTCTACATACCAGCCTGTTGGTCGGACACAATTACAGGAACACCTAACACTAGGCTATGATTCATTTCAACAACACCACAAGTTACAGCGCCCGGAATAACCCGAGTTCAATCAACAACTCTCAAAGTCTCATCAAACATTCAATACAAGCTTATATTGTGTTCACCTACTGTGCATGTCAAATAAAAAAAAAAGAATTAAACATGAATACATTGGTTATATACAATTTTTCATGTGTGCAAACTGCTGCATAGATCATTTGATGTTAATATGTGTTTATTCAGTTCATTTGCTGTCCCTGGGTACCACTAATGAAACGAATGGTGTGACGGTAAAAGCAAAACAAAGCTAAGACACTAATGGAAAACAGACATGCCGTCAGCTTAATAGATATATTTAGAAGTAATAACTGAATCACTGCATGAGCTGCATTATTGGCTATTTTCGGGATGTGACACAATGTACTCCTAAAAATAATATAGCGACGCATTTATTAGCACAGATCATCTTTGGAAGTGTGGACAACAACTTTGTTTCTCTCACACACTCTCTCTCACACACACAGAGTAAAATATCCCCAAGAGGTAACTCAAACGGTGAATCTGATGCAATGGTTAGCAACATCCCTGCAGACTGCCACAGCCTTTACCTCCAGGATTCATCTGCATGGGTGTCATCAATCCGACAGAGAACAGCACCAACCCCCATCTGCAAGCTAATCACCAGCAGGGGAAATATATATATGTATACTGTAAATACACAAAAATATACATCTTATTTCTCCTCAGAGTTCTATTTTATGCTAGTGTGCTCTTCATACATTTCCTCTGAACACTGTTAGAGCTCCAACAAGCTGGAGACTGAATTACAATCACTGTTCTTAAATATGACAAATGAATATAAGGCAAGAGCCACTAAGTACAGAGATAAAGGTGCCTTTGAGAACTTTCTGCATCAAGTCCATTTTTTTTCTTCATTTTCCTGAAACTTCTCACTTCTGCTTTCGACAAGATCAGCATCGGTCCTTTTCGAGCATGTGGTGAGGCTGTCGAATTCAGAAATAGACTCCATGGTCAGTGTACATGTGTGAGAGCAATTGTTCACATTGTGTACCTTTATAGCTACAGTCTTATCTACATCTCAACAGAATAGAGGGCTACACCTTTACTACCCCCCCCCCCCCCCCCCCCCCCCCCCCCCCCCCCAACCTCTAACAGAACAATGAGGCCTCTGTAAAACACTTCACAGACTTTAAGTGTGTCAAGGTGTTTGCAGTCCAGCAGTGGTATGTGGAGTGAAGTTAACATTAAAATATGAATTCTAATGAATCATGCAGATACTGGACAAGTAGCTTTTTTTAATAATATGGTTGCAATATGTATGTAAAAATAAAGGTACAGTGCACTGTTTCTTGTAAAATAAATGGATGCAATGAAAAAACGCCCATCCCTAATAAACTGCATGTTTCCACGGCAACAGTGAACATGTAATTAGATTTAGAGAGTCTGGGGAGCTTGGCGAAGAATAAAAGGGGTATTCTATAATGAAGTGGACGCTACTGAAATTCCTCAAACGTTTGCTGTAATGCACACCTGCACTGGTCTCATCTTGCACAGGAACAACTTTAGGACTTTCTGGACTTGGAAACATTGGATTTTTCTTTATCATATGTAGTGCATGTCACTTCTTTCTTCTAGTATTTGTGGCAGACAATTAAAACCGCCTGTTCAAAAGGGTTACGTAATCCTTTAATCGCTTTATAAGGGCTATAAAGGCTATCACATCATAAGAAGTAGGCTAATCCCAGGAAATAAAAATATGGATTTCACTTCATAAAGACATTTTTTAGTAATCTCAGGTCTGTTTTTTTTTGGAGCAGGCCCTAGAAGTTAATGCTTCCAGGAAACTAAAGTTTGGGAAAGGTACACATTATCAAGAAAGAAGGTGTTTAATTACGTACAAGTTTGATTAACTTTGTTGTGGGACTGCATCGCTTTAATGGCCTTTGTTCTGTCACTGTGTTTTGTCTCTGCCTCACCCAAGAGCGCGTCAACGCATTGTTTCCGTGGATCCAAGTGAAAAAAAGTCCATTGTTGTTGCGAAGTTTTTAATCTGGGGATTTTAAAGTCCATCACATGCTCAGACTGAGCAGCGGGGCGCTTTACCACAACAGGCAAACTACTGCAAAAATCCATGTTGGAGAGGAAACTATTCACCCCGAACGGAGAGAGGAAGACATTGAATTCACACTGCATTCGTGCCAGTGCACTTTTGTTTGGGGGGACTTTGGGATTGACGGAACAACTTTGTAGGATAAACGTGACGGCCTGAGAAGATGACGCTCAAGTACAGCCAGCGGTCGCTAATAGTTCTGTCTTTACTGGGGATGTTATCGGCTGTCATGTCTGTTTTATCGGTTATTTTGATTTTCCAGCTTCAGTCCCAACACACGGCGGTGAAGGAGTCTCCCCCTTCCACGTCCTCGCTCATACCCGCTCATATCTGGGCCGTCCTGCTGCCCGTCTCCACGGTGCTCTCCGCTCTCTCTCTCACCCTCCATTTAAGCTCTGTGGCGGTGTGTCTTCTCCACAGCTACTTTTCAACAGAGGTCTGCAGAGGAGAGCAGGATACTGAAAGGTATTTAGCCTGCATGTAACGCACCTCTTCTACTGTCTGCGACAGGCCTGCCAGCCGCTTCACTCACGTGCGTTATGCAGCTGCCGTTTCCCCGGGAATAGCTAGCCCGGTGACATGATTAAAACACACCTGGTCGCATTACAGCTAATTGCAGTAGGCTATGACGCACCTGGAAATCGACAATTATGAGCAAGCGTAGTTTTGCTTTTTGCCTTTAAAACAACACGATACGTTTTACAATAATAAAATACCCCAATATTTCTCTAACACGTATAAAGTTACATTTATAAGCAGTAAAACCCATCCTGGTCTGTTGGCTCTAGTGTAGCTAACTGTTGCACTACATTTTAGTGTTGTTGTAGCCTGTAAGTTTCACTTTTTGCTATAGTGGCAACTGTTAAGCAAACGTTACATAATTACACTTATACCTACTTGTTTAAGTGCTATGAATGACCAAGGAGATATATACCCAATGTGTTGTGTTATGTAACAGCCTAATCCAATACAACCCTGTAATAAATCTTTTAACTGGTGTTTTTTTGTCTGTATGTAAATGATAAAACGATCAATATAAGGCAAAACAAATAACAAATAACTACAACATTAAAGATTTGAATCAATGCCTTCCAAAAACATAATGCTTTAAGAATGGTATCAATTCTTAAAAGGCTATGCAACTGCAATGCATTGCATACTAGGCCAATTTTCTGGTTACATAGTCAGTGTACAACACCGTTGGGAGGGGGAACTATACAATTTATCTGGTTAGTGTTCTTGTCCCCACACAATCTTCTTTAATTGTTCTCGGTAAACCACAGTGGACCCTGGTTGACTGCATTACGTTTCATTAAAAGAAACCCAACCCAGTTGTTTAAAATAGCTTTCCTTATGTGTCAGAGTGAAGAGGCCTGCACTGCAACGTTGTTTGCCGACCCCCACCTCTCAAACCCTATGAATCCCATCTAAACAATGGCCTTCCTCTCATTATGCACCCAGCACACAGCCTCTAGCTGGCCCTTTCCCACAGCATACCCCAGGACCTCCCTACTGAAGAAGAAAATGTGAATAATAATGAGCTTTACAAAATAAATAGCATTTAAACATACCCATCTAGTTCATAACCAAATGTTTTAGCACGTATTAAGGGAGAAAGAAGGTGCAGGTGCACTTGAGACCAAACGAAAAGGAATTTTTCAACACAGAAATTGTTGCATAAAATCATCTTCATTCATGCACTGTTAAGAAAAAACAAAGTAGCAGTTTTAAAGTGTAAACATGTCTGACACTAACCATATGAGATCTGTTTCAATAGAGCAGACTGGTTCCTTTTGGATAGCAGAGCTGTACGACACGTGGCTATTGGACTGTTTTGCCTGGGGGTTTCTGTCTACTTGGCAGGTAAGGATGAAAAGCTAGATTTTCATTTTTTGTCAAGATTCTGGATATTCTCTGTAAGAACATGTTGCCCAAACGGGCATATCATATATTTAATTCTGAAATAAAGTAGAACTGGGCATCGGTTTCTGCCTTCTGGTAGATTTTTGGACGTTTTCCTTGGGTAAGTGTGTTAAGCTCTTCTAATTTGCATGCAGGGTACTCTTTTAGACTTCAGCCTTCAACAAAAAATTCACAAAGACTTGAAAACTAGTGTCCAAAGCGGCGCAGCAGAGGCAAAAGCAGCACGGCTGCTTCTCTCCGGCCCGTCCAGCGAGTCCATGAGAACAATGCATTCTTTGAGCAGCGTCCATGACTTAAGTGTTTTTAATGCTGAACCTGGCAGTGCTGTGGTGCTCTGTTCCACTGAGCGGCTTGTACGGGGGGGGGGGGGGGTCACTGGAGGCCGTCACTCCATTGTGATGAGGTGTCGCCCTTATGACCCCACTTCAGCCTCAATCAAGAGGTAATAGAGCAAGGGACTGTAGAAGCAACACCAACATCTCAGGAAGTCCCGTCACATCCCGGAGCTGCTCTTGTCTCCCCCTTCCTTTAGCATGCCCGAGTCCATAGTCCTTTTCCTGGAGATACACATAGGACAACTTGGCTAAGAACAGCTAGCCTTTAAATGACATTACAACAACATTACATACACTTATTTTGTTTCTGTAAAGCATGAAATTGCTATGCTGAGGAAAAAGAAATGTGGAAATAAAAACGAAGCTTAAATTAGGAAAAAAGCAGAAAACCCAGATGTAAGCAAAAAATAAAAAACTTTCAGGTCTGTTTAAAGTAATGTGGCCCTAATATTTGATAAATCAAATAAAAGATGAACACTGGTCATTTAGTGTTTCTGTGTATATTAATTGCCCTCTTCTCTTTCTTGGCAGCTATGTCCATCTTTATGCTCCTCATATTTGAGGTGGAGACAGGCATTGCAAGTGCTTGCGTACTCGCCTCTGGGATCCTAATCCTATTGGTCGTTGTGATCCACTCGCTGGTCAAAGCTTCTTGTAGTGCCAAGCACTATCACAGCGACCACCGCGACACCCTCTTCCAGAATGACCACGGAAGCAGCAGCGTGCCCGTCTCCCGCCACTGCGAGTTGAAAATTGGCGTGGACAAACCGCGGATGCAGCGCAGCCAGTCTCACCTCCAGCATCAGATCCCATACCCTCAGTACGGCAACCAGAGGCAGCAACAATACCAGCAACAGCAGTACTCCCCTGCTGAAGGTTCCCAGGGCCACACTGGTGATAAAGACGGCTACAGCAGTGCTGGCAGTGGTCCCCGAATGCACAGGACCCTGTCTACTGAATCTGGCTTACTGCAGGCGCAGGGTAAACCCTGGAATGGGGTCAACAACGAGATGAGGAGTGTACTTGCACGCAAGTCAGGGATTTCCGCAAAAGACTCTACTCTTGTGTGACATAAGGGAAGCTGAGCTTGTTGTTTAAGAAACTGATGACCTTCTAAGCATCACTAGAGGACTGCTAACACAAGTGTCATCTCAGACCGATGTTGAACTGTCAGTTTGTACCTTTTTACACAAACAAAAATGGGTCAGAGCTTGAAAGGCGTACTCAAGTTTTCTCCATTATCAACTGATTTCTCCTGGTCAGATTACAAAGCATTTTTAATTTGATGAAAACCATGTTGAGCACAAATGTCTGTATGATTTGTAGTGTTTTTGTATGAATGAGTTTGATTTAAATCTCTCCAAGTATCAACTGGCAAATGTATAGCTTTCATTGTAATAATGTCAATACTTTACTCCGCTGTATATAGTGGCTTTTTGCCAAATATTTGTGCACAGTGTGCAGATGTGTTTTGTTCAAATTGATTTCATATCAAGCATACATTAATTAATTTTCAGAAGATATAATAAATATTTAATAAAATAAATACTGTACATCGGTAATAAAATAAATAAAATAATTCAGTTTAAAAGTAGGATATGTTTTGGCACCTAAACAGGAGATTACATTGATGTTCACAAACACCTGTTAACTTTAAATGTCATTTAAATACACAGGTAAACCTTTCTGAAAGAAGGAAATAATACAAGCCTGAATGTGATTATGTCATGGCTGCAGGTAATACTAACCTTGGACCCCTCAGTCCAGAGGTAATGTGGAAGTGGAAGGGGCATGTGGAGCAGAGACAAGGGGACTGGGTGAGGGGGTCACATCATGTAAGCTTCATGCAGGTGCAAAGGAAAAACAGGGCAAATAAAACACACAAAATGTGAAGCTCCCATTAACTACAAAAGAGTTCAGAACAGGCCCGATAAATATTTTGCAGTTATTGGGTGTAATAAACTGAAAAGAAAAAAACACATATTAGCTGATGTCCCAAAATATTAACTGATATACAATTAATAATAAATGGTGGGATTAAATCAAACAAAAACAACAGACAAAGGTATGATATTATGCAAAGAATAAATGTGACTCACTTATGTCTCTTAATTTTACTCTCAAATAAGTCAAGTGTGTAGAGTTTCAGGAAAACATGATGAGTACGATGACTCAAAAGTGGATGGGTGTGGGGAGTATGGCCAAAAAGGTAATAGCCTATAATAATCATCTGACTTATTTAAATATTGGCAACAATTATGTCAATGACTTTTTTTTGTTTGGTAAGTGTAATAAAAGTGAGTGAAAACCTCAAATGATGACTGTCCCTCGTCCAAATGGCTGAAGAAACAACCCTTGTACTGATACAGGCACAAGTATTTAGCCAATTGAGAAACACCCTTAGATTACACTTACACGCAGAGATACGTTCCATTACACATATGTAACCTTTCAGCCCCAAGAGCTGACTTTGCCACTAGACAAATGTTGGTTGAAATCAAAATGTGTATATTATGTGGCTTTTTACCAGAAGGCCTTTTCTTAACACACACACACACACACACACACACACACACACACACACACACACACACACACACACACACACACACACACACACACACACACACACACACACACACACACACACACACACACACACACACACACACACACCCCTCAGTCAGCATGTCCACTGCTGCCTCCTACCTGCGTCCTTGAGAGCTGCTTATCTGTTCCTTCATGCTGATTGCTTGACGGAGGAGGCCGTCAATGTTTTTGAAATACAAGCTGCTGTTCGTCATGCTCTTTACGGCACTGCAAGAGATCAATCAAAGTGTTAAAGGTCCCATGGCATGAAAATGACACTTTGTGAGGCCCCCAGCGGACTAGAAATCCCGATAGGTGTAAACAGAGCCCTGAGTATCCTGCTCTGCCTTTTAGAAAATGAAAACTCAGAAGGGCCGATCTGTAATCTTGCCCCTTATGAGGTCATGGCCAAGGTTACCTCCCCTTTCTCTGCTTAGCCATCCCAGAGAACTTGGCCCACCGAGGAGAGAGACACATCATGGCTTTCAAATGTGCAATGGCAGTGGGTCAAGGCTGCACCCCCAACCCCACCTCTCTCTCTTTCCCTCAAAAGCTACATACTCAAAAATGGCAAATACTAAGGCGAGCTCATTGTGGGACTGGCTCTAGTGTCTGTAATTTTGCACCAAGGCTGAATTTTGGGGAGAACACTTCAGATACAGTATTAGGGGACCACTAAGGTCTATATAAAAGAGACTTCAGATACAGTCTTAGGGGACCACTAAGGTCTATATAAAAGCATCCAAAGAGCACCATGTCATTAGACCTTTAAAAGTCATGACCTTTCCTGCGTTCTGCAAATACTGTATGCAGGTGTATGCTTCTGCTCACCTGCATGCATACTCTACACTGTAGATGGCTCCTTGACTCTGCTCCTCCCAGCTCTGCATGTCTGTCTGTGTGAGTTATGACAACAACAACAAAAACTACCATCAAATATTTAGAAGGTGTAAAACCATACTATTAGTTGCTCTCCAGAGCATTTGACAACAAAGCATACATTTCACCACCAAACACCCGACATCCATTGCTAATGCTGTCTTCTGATTTAAAAGTGGATTGCAACTTTGACAACAAGCACAAAAGCTTTTGAAAACATAAACATTAAACACTATTCGGTTCTATGTCTATGCTTGACAATAAGTCACAAAGCAATAAAAGCCACCAAACCCAATGAGGGGAAATACAGGTTAAATCAGAAGTCATACATGTTACTTCTTTACTATTTTGCATACCTCAACCTCTAACTACTTGATTTAAAAGACTTTGGTCTTTAATTGAGTAGCAGACACACTGATGATGCTATCTACAGACAGGTGATGGTTGTTTCCTGTGTGTATTATTAGTCCACATATTGTAGTATTTGATTGTAGATACACATATTCCGCTCAGGTTATTGTAATAAGACGATTTTAAAACCGACCGCAAAAAATCCCTCTAAATTGCCCCCCGAACAACTATATAATATGACACAGGGTGAATACCTTGTGTTGCACCAGTTCAGGCAGGGACCTTCTGACGTGTTCCTGCAGTCTGTAGAGAGCCACTGACGGCTCATTGGCTAGCACGTACATGCTCTCCGTGAATTTGTCAGTCACTATAGAAACAAAGAAGCACAGACAAATGCAGAGAACACCAGACCAGTGTAAGGAAAATAAAAGAAAAACAGAGGGAAACGTCCAACAGCATGGAACAAACAGCGGCGTAAACATAGCATTAGCTTAGCGGCTAAGGCGAGCTAACAGCTACTGGCTCCGTTGCAAGGTAACAATGAGGTAATTGTATACCGATAAACTAATATTTACCTCGTCTAACTTTTAGTTGCATCTCCTGGTCCTCCATAATGTAGGCTCGGTATGTTATAAACTGATAATAACACAAAGCAGTTGTACGTGAAATGTGTCAGCTGATTCTTGCTTCTTCCGTATTGTTGTTGTCGTGTCACACGACAATATTCCGGACAGAAATAACGATTATGAAATATAAGTTCTTCCTTCAAAGAGTAACGAAGTTATGTGTTACACTGGTTGAATCCAACGTTTACTCGTTTATTTTGTTAAGTAAATGATTTATTAAAAAGATAATCAACTGAGCGACAAGTAATTACGGTACATTTCGTGCACTTCCAGCAAGACCCATCGTGCGATTCGAAATAATTTACTTTCAGTTTGTCCAAAAGGAAGTTAGACTGAAAGGCTGGATGTGGTGAGTGGACAACGTTGCGTTTGCTTTATGAACTAATTGTGGCTACTTTTGAGGGCTGTACCACTTTATTTATTAGCTAGTTCATGCCATGTTTTGATTGCAGTGATGATGCAAGCCAGAGGTGATGAAGATGTTGCAGATGGGCAAAATATTCAGTCATCTGACGCGAAGGTCTGTCCTCCCGAGTCCAGAGATGAGAGGGTCAATGGTATCTATGCCTTTTATTTTTTACCTTTTAATATAAGTTCCCTGCCCGTGAACACTTTCTTTACACCTTATCTTTTTCTACGTAACATCTGTTGTCAACCCGATGTTTTCAGTCTTAAAATAATCAGTTTAACAATGCTTCCGTGCACTGACGTGGCTGTGGTTTATCTGCTTGGGCCAGTCTCTCCAGAAAACATGGATGGGGATGAAGATGGTTTGTTCGTACACCCCACCACTCTGACCAACAAGCAGCGTGGGAATGAGGTTACAGTACGCCCAGCGACATTAGACTGTAAGTACTGGCAAAGGACAATATGGTGTGCTAGACAGGCAATCATGGTATTTTCATCGTATTGAGCATATTAAGTTATTTCCACCATGCAGCTCTGTCCATACACCAGTTGGCAGCTCAAGGCGAGGTTTCACAAGTGGCTGCGCACCTGAGTAAAGGTGAGGGATTTGGATGTCACTAAGCAGTACAACATAATGCAAATTGTGTCTGGCATTGAATTGTACAGCATTGTACACCTACTTTATTTTGCAGACAGTTCACTGCTGAGCAAACAGGACGAGCGGGGCTTTACGCCTCTCATGTGGGCAGCAGTGTTTGGAGAGAAAGCAGTGGTGGATTTTCTTTTGGAAAAGGTTAGAAGTAAGAGACTGCTGTCCAGAAAGTCACGCACATGTCAAAATGCACTCTCTTATCAATGTTTATGGGCTTTTTGTTTTAGGGCGCGGACCCCAAGGCAATT
>NC_048415.1:19408527-19426224 GCF_013103735.1 Etheostoma cragini
CACACACACACACACACACACACACACACACACACACACACACACACACACACTCATACCTTAGTTTCTACAATCGGCACCACACACTTTGACTTTGTAAGCCTTCGTACTGCAGGTTTAGATTTACAGTCCCCTGTCAAGTCAGATTAAGTATGAATTGTGATTTAAAGCTGCTGTAATATTTTTCCCGTGTCTGTGTATGGCCACAGATGTATGTATCATTGTGCGTTTTGTAGAGTTGTTAATCTGAAATGTGAAAAACCAAATTCTACATACATTGCAAAACACTTTGTTTGCATCACTTAAAACTGCAGTAATCCAGGGGTATTTCACTACCCAGTCCTCCTGGTACCTGCAGAGAAGTTTTTGCTGTTTTAGCTTCGTGTTCATTGGGCACCGGGACACCAGCCTGAGCCTCCATTTTAACAATGAATGAATGAAAAGTAGAATTGCGTAGTTATCCTAACGTGACTAGCCGCCTATGTAGCGGTTGACGGGAGCAGGTTGCATGACGACTTCATCACCATGAACAGTTTTTTTTTAGATTATTTTTTTGGGCCTTTCCCTTTATTCAATAGGGACAATGGATGACACGCGGCAAAGAGCCACAGGTCGGATTTGAACCCGGGCCGCTGCAAAGGCCTCAGCCTACATGGGCTGAGGCCTTTGCACGCTCTTGCCCACTGTAACTACTCGAGAGTCTGCTCTTGAGACTTTGCTCTAATTTTCAGGACATTTAGGGCAGGATTTAGGACAACTGCTTGGATTTGGGGACCAAACCGACTTGAACCTGGGCTCATCACTTGGCCATGGTGTGGTTAAAGGGGAATCTTTATTGATGTCACAACTGTTTAAACTCCTCTCCTCAGAAATATTTCACTAATAGTTTTGTTGTCATTAGAGCCGATATTATTGACTGATATTAGGCTTTTTTATTTATATTTTTTTTATGTTCATTCATCAGAATCATTCCTAATGACAAAATAAATGATTCAGAATATTTAAAAATATTAAAATGATTCTTAATATTTAAAAAATAAAAAGGGATGGTCAACCATTGTATGATTGTTGGCGTTGCATAGTTTGTCCACCAGAGGACGCTCTACAACGTCCCTGTTGGCAACGCAGATTTTTTTTTTGTTAATGTGTTTTTGTTCAAATTACTTAAAAATTTTTATATCTTAAGTTTGTATATTTAAACACGTTATTTTTCAGAACTTTAATATATTTTGATGTTCCTCTGTTCTGTTGTGACAATAAAACAAATCATTATCATATTATTTTAGTGAAAACTCATAAATAACTAAAAATAACTAATGTTAGAGAAATCTGTTTATGTTATGTACCGCTGTATGTTTTTTAAATATAAATCGGCCGATATATCGGCGTATCGGATTTTTAAATATCCAATTATTCGTATTGGTATCGGCCTTAAAAATCCTTTATTGGTCGGGCTCTAGTTGTCATGTGGAAAAGCAGCTTTTCTTTACATGTCTGGTTTAACATCTCTTGATCAACTTTGTCAAAAGGAAACGTTTCTGTCCTTTCTATGCTCGCTGAGCTTGTTGGAGGATTACCTTCACCTCTCTACCTGATTCGGCCTAAACCCTCATGTTCCCTCAGCCATCTTTGTCACATTTTCACCACAGCGGTTGCTATTTCTCTCTGTGTTTGTCACCTCGGTTTCTAGGTTCTGTCCCACGAGGCAGTGGTTAGCAAATCAACTTTAGCCCTAACTACAGCTGGCTTTTTGTTTTTTACATGAAACCTCTTTTCACCTTCTGTGATGATACTTATGATGCTCACTCTGACTTATTACAAAGAGCCTGTACCGAAGAGAGGTATCATCAACAGAATGAGTAATCATGGCAAAAGATTGCACCCTTCAATGGAAGCTCGGGAGAGCATCAGATTGTCTGTGTGAGCAGAACATCTTTTTATAGCCTCAATATTGACCATTAAATATTATTTCATTGAAAAGCATGCACATTATACCTTGGAGATGGAGCAGTGATATACATGAGAAAAGTCTGTCTATTCCATTTGGGAGTCGGTACCAACAAAGTGTTGTACATATTTCTATTTTACTTAATGGAAATGCTAAGCACTAAGGCTACACTATCTTCAGTTTACCGCCAACAATCCGCTCTAGTCTTGGCAACAGAATCAGAACCATTCTCAAAGGATATATTGCTCATCGTTTTTATTTTTATAATAGTGTTTTGGAAACAAGTGCATCAATGTTAAGCATCAATTTATTTCCTTGTTTACAATTTCAGTGCAATTCCTCGGTCACTAATGTTATTCAAAACAAAGGTTTCCTTTTTATCGTTTACAGATACCTGAAGAAAAACAATGTCTATCGCAATGAATAAAGATGACGGGGATAAACAGCCATAGCCCCGTGTCATCTGAAATGGATGGGTAGTCTGACTGTATTGAGAAGTAAATAAGCAGATGCTTCAGAAGGTAAAACAGTCACTCCGTTCTATTCCAGAGTTTATGAGCTGTGGGCACTTGTGCAGATTGTCTTAATGAGTTAGGTGATTAATGCCGGTGCTGCCGACAGTGGAGGGACACAGCTTTTGGGCTGGGGCAGCACCACAGCATTTATTATGCTGTCCCCTTTTGGTCCACATGACAAACTGGCTCTGTGACTTTACTGAACTTTTTTTGGGGTTTGCTTATTTAATGAGAAGTCTGCCTTGAAAAATGAAACTTGGTGCGATAGGAGAGTCAGTTGGTGTGAAAATAATAAATCTACTGGTGGTGTGTGTTGAGGCTTAACAAAATAGATACATATATAACTATAACTTATTTGGGTTAAGTTGTTGGATGTATTACATATTAAATCTGTCATTTGGGGACAAATCAGCAGTTGACGATAGCTGTAGTTAATGATTTAACACACACTGCCTTAAACCACAGACAGCATCCTTTCTAATCTGGCTAGAGAATGTTGGAAATTAGAATGACATGATGGCATTTAGTGGTCGTAAATCATTTACCTCAGGAAGACATCATTTGGCATTCTTTGGGGTACAACTAATTTTAATAAAGCAGGAAATGGGCAGAGATGTGAGGCACATCTGTCGACTGCTGCAGCAATTAACACAGGATCTTGAGTCGCGGTGCCGTTTGCTGGCAGAGCACCTCACTCATCTCCACATTGAAATGTTCTGCTCCAGTTTGAGCGAGGTGCTCTAATTAAATCATTAAAAAGCAGAGCATTTGCACAATATGCCCCGCTGCCTTCATTACAAAGCACAATCACTTGTAATTTATTCACTCACACAATTAAGCAGCTTTGGGCTTGATTTGTTGTCTGCGGGAGTTCACTCTCCTCTATTTTTTTCTTATTTTTCAAGGCAGTGTAAAGGTGGACATGCATGCTTTCACAGCTTTAAATTACTGTAAGATTGGGTGCCTGGGTAGCTTACCTGGTAGAGAGCGCGCCTTCATATATAGAGGTTTGCTCCTTTAAACAGCAGCCACTGGTTTGATATCGACCTGTGGTCCTTTTGCTGCATGTCATTCCCCCTATCTCTCCCCCTTACATGTCTTCAGCCGTCTTGTAAAAATAAAGGCCTAAAATGTCAAAAGAATAATCTTAAAAGAAGTGATGGGTGACTGGAGCATAATGGAACCTTGGGATTATTTAGCACTGTGTCCGGGAGGTTGGACACACTTTGCTCGCAGAATCGCAGTGAGAATATACTGTCATTTTGTACAAGAACAATATAAGGTGACAAGCAAGTATAGAGCATGAGTCAAATTTTTTCCCCCGGGCTTTGCATCCCCGACTATGTGCGGTGCCACGATGGGCAGGATTTATGAAGTGTGGCCGCTTCTACTTCATGCTCGAGCAGTCAGAATCCCTGCTTGCTCATGATGTGGTTGGAGGCCCCCAGGATATGCCTCGCTCAACCCCTTCTCAGCCTGCAGGCTTGCTACCGCAGCGGCATCCTCAGACCTCTGATATCTCAGCAAGGAAATGGGCCTTCAGTAATGACTGGAGCACTAGCAGGCGCTCACAGGAGCTCACAGTGCAAAGAGGAGCCAGAGTGCATCATTTTACAGTGAAGTCACAGGGATTTGTCACAAGGAATAGCAGGGGGATCTCACGGTTGAAGAAATTTCACTTTCATGTTCAGGTTCAGGTTATAGTGTGAGACTTATACAATAGAAGATAACCGGTTGGATCAAAGCAGTGACATTCTGTTGTTTTTGGAAGGTGTGGATTTTGCAGTTACATACCGTAGTAATGGCATTTAAGACTACACACGTGGTGCTGCATAGAATCTTTGTTTTCACCTTTCTACGGTTTTAGCTGTCTAGATGAGGAAGAAGACTCATCCTTAGCCTGTATTCCAGTGGGCAAGTGCAGCTGCCTGCATGAACCCACCTCCTAATCTTCTCGTCTTACTTTATTCACAGAGCTGCACCTTGTGAACATGAGCAGGCAAGCATCAGAGCAGCTCTTCACAGACCCTCCTCCTCCTCCATGTTTTCTCAAGGTAAGAAGAGGCACCACACGCACTACATCATCAGAGATCACTCAACCCCTTCTGTCAGTTGTTGTTCTCCATGTCAGACTGGATCATTGGTGGCTGGTATCGGGCAATGGAATTCAATTTCCTAAATACTTAAATACTTGCACCACTAGAGATGATGTACAAATGCACTCGTCTTAGCGACATCCAGACGTACATGCTTTTAATTATTCACCCGATTTTCAGCCTAAAAGTACTTTCTCTTTCAAGGCTTTGCCAACTACTGTAAAGTCCCTGATGTTGGGTGTCTTTAACTGCACTATATGGAGTAGTAACTCACCCTGAATTAATACTGTTTGTTGTGGTTGTTATACCACCATAATGCAAAAATAATGCTTCATAAGTATGCATGTGAATTTGAATACACTTATAAACAAAAACAAAGTCAAGGCAGTTTTTTTTGTATAGCACATTTCAACAACTGGGCAATTCAAAGTGCTTTACATGAAAAGATTAAAATAGTAAATGTTACATTGCAGTATAAGAAATTAAACATTAAAGAGCAGTTAAAACAGTCAACATAAACACATAGTATGGGACAGTGTATAAGCTGCTGCCCCACACACGTTGGTGGGGCGCAATTACCATTTTGTGGAAACCCAAACTTTGTTGACCAATAAGATTGCTCTATAAAAGCAGAACCATATGTCTTTACTTTTCATCCATCCACCACAGGCCCCAAATGTATTTTTAGTTGCTTAATTATTCAAATCATTGTCTAATCAAGTCATTTAATTTTCATCTTACCTTTGCTGATTATCATACAGTTTCAACAAAAATCACCTTCAGTATAAGAATTGAGCTTTTAAATCGTTCAAAAAGAAAGGTTTTCAGCCTTGATTTAAAAGAACTGAGGGTAGCAGCGGACCTGCAGTTTTCCGGAAGATTGTTCCAGAGATGTGGAGCATAGAAACTGAACGCTGCTTCCCCCTGTTTAGTTCTGACTCTGAGGACAGAAAGCTGACCTGTCCCAGATGACCTGAGAGGTCTGGGGGGGTCATAGTGTAGTAGCAGATCAGAAATGTATTTTGGCCCTAAACCGTTTATTTATTTATAAACCAGCAGAAGTATTTTGAAATTAATTCACTGAGGCACCGTAAGGACTTCAGAACTGGAGTGACCAAGATTTCTGTCCTTCTTTTGCTCCAAAAACAACCACCTCAGTTTTTCCTTTAATTTAAGAAAGTTCTGGCACATCCAGTCGTAATTTGTTTAATGCACTTAGTTTTTGTATTAGACCATAGTCCCCTGGCAATAAGGTTATGTAAATTTGTGTGTCATACGCATAACTATGGCAACTTTTTTTTTTTTTTTTTCGAAATCTGAGCCAGTGGAAGCATGTAGATAATAAACAGAAGAGGCCCCAGGATGGAGCCTTGGGTAACTGCACGTCATATTTGAATGCACAGATGTATAATTACCTATAGACACAAAGTAGTCCCTATTCTTCAAGTAGGATTCAAACCAGGGGTTTGTTAACCTATCAAAAGTAGCAAACAAGCACGCAAATTATTTGTGTTTCTGGCGATAATATCAGAGAAGAAGGACCTCCTTGCATTCCTCAGTTCCAAATTGTAAATGCAAAGTCTCTCTTTATAGGTGTTACAATGGACCAGGAGATTTGTTTTTCGCCACCTGCGTTCAGTTTTTTGACACTTTTTCAGTTCTCACCAGTAGGACATTTCTTTATGGTGATCTTTTCTTACCAGAGACAGCTTTGACCTTATTAGGAGCAATGGCATCAATAACCTTTTTAATTATACAGTTGAAATGATCTACCAGCTCAGTAACCGAGAGCCCAGAGAGGGCTGGAGGAGAAAAGCTGAATAGACGTTTCACTGGTGTTTTCAGTGATATATCGTTTTCTGATTATCTTTGTTTGGACACTTTTGGGCATAGAGATAGTGCCGTTAAAGAAAACACAGGAATGATCAGAGAGAGCAACGTCAGTCACCACAACCTTGGAAATATTTAGATCCTTGGAGATAATCAAATTCAGAGTGTGCCCCTTATTGTGCGTGGGCTGTCACATGCTGAGTCAGTCCATAGTTCTCAAAAACAACACAGTTCTTTGGTCCGCAATCATGATTGTGTAATCATTGCACCCGCAATGATTACACAATCAAAGTTAATACAAATTATAGACAGCAGTTCAGTGAAGTCATCTATGAAGGTTGCACAGTATTTAGGTGGCCTGTAGATATCTAGAAATATAGCTTGAGGGGAAGATCTTAACTGAAGAGCCACATATTCAAAATTTCCATAAGATACTTGCGTACAGTGGAATGAGTCGTTAAACAAAACGGCAACTCCACCTCCTTTCTTGCTCACAAAACTAAAGTTAGAGGGAGCTGACTCGATGAGAACAGCAGCACTGTTATGGTCTAACCAGGTTTCAGTTAAAAACATCAAATCTAGATTGTGATTAATAAAATCATTGATTAAAAGTGATTTTCCTGCCAGAGACCTGGCATCTAGTATGGCTAGTATTAGTGTGTTTTCTTTTACAAACACACGCACGCGCACATGCACGCTGAGGAGGAATGGTGCTAAATTTCCTAAGTTTGCAGTTAAGTGCTCATTCGCCATTCTTTTTCTTTGACCTATCACAACATAAATTGAGGAAGAATTGAATACACAGGGCCTGTCTTGAAAAGAATCATGAGTGCCACAAGGCGTGCAGCCTGGAGCCGGCACAGATCAGTTAATGCTTGCTGAATTTTGCAAATAAGCATCCTGGCAGAGGTACCGGGCATTTCACTTTTTGCCGGGATTGAACGATGGGGGAAGGAAGGGGTGTAAATTTGGTTCCAGCATTTACCAGCTGCTTCATCTGGTCAGTGAACTCCAACATGGGGATGGGGTAAAGAGGGTAAAGGGTGAGTGGAGACAGCGATGGATCCTCAAAGGCTTCGGGGTTGGTAAGGGTATTTGACGGCTGTCGGATGGGTAAAAAGGGTGTAGATTTCTCGTCTCTGCTCTGTTGTCTCCCATGGTCAAATCTTTGCACAGGTGGGGGTTGTGGTGGATGACTGCCATGCTTTATTGCTTCATCTGGTTTTGATTTGTCTTGTCATGTGTCCTTGGCAGAGGGAGCAGATGTGTACCGCCAAAAGTAAAAGCAGGTTAGAGGTGAACAGCTTTACTCCTGGCTTGTCCAACAAAAGACCTACAAAATGTATAACCATGGAAAGAATGATTATGTTTTTTGAGAGGCGTTGCTACAGTGGCTTGAGAAAGTTTACACACCCATGCTAAAGTTGATTAAACAGAGGACTAGAAAACAATGTTTGGAAACTGATCTTAATAAAAAAAAAAAAATTTAGGAAAATTCATCCTTTAAGGACACCAGTTTTCTTTGTGAATAAATAATGTATTGTAAATAAATGTTCCTCCTTAAAATACAGAGGGCTTAAGTATACACAACCCTATGTTAATTTTCCATAGAGGCAGGCACATTTTTATTTTAAAAGGCCAGTTATTTCATGGATCCAGGATACTATGCATCCTGATAAAGTTCCCTTGACCTTCGGAATTAAACTAACCTCACTACTAGAACTGTTGGGTCCTTGTAAATTCTGGAGTGTGGGCTATCTGTATAGTGTCTTGGGATAACTCTTGTTATGAATTGATACTATAAATAAAATTGAATTGAATTATCACATACCCTTCACCATACCTAGAGATGGTGATGCGATGATGTGGGGCTATTTTAATTCCAAAGGCCAAGGGAACTTTGAGCCATGAAATATATAAAAAAAATGTGCCTTGTTGTGGATAGCAGGGGAAGGAGGACCAAGATGCGGGTTAGCGGGCTAACACAGGCTACTTCATTGAAAAATAACAAGTAATCCACACAAGGGCAAAAACAGTCCAACAAAAAGTCACAGGGAGAACTGGGAAAGGCCAAATCCAGGGAACACAAAAAGTCAAAAAAAACCAAAAGGGAAAAGAGTCAAAAACAGGCCTGGGAAAAAAGAACACAAAAACAGGTAAAAAGCACAGGGGGGGAAGACTCACGAGGGATATCTGGCACAGGAAAGCTCACAGCAACAGGCAGACAGGACACCACGGCAGGACGCACAAACTGGAATGATCTAACAAGAGACAAAGGGAACACAGACAACAACAAAAACCCCAAACCACAACAGTGCCTGCCTTTATTATTCATTCACAAAAAAAATACAAGAGGTAAAGAGTTAACAGGGAACAGGTGAGACGTCAGGTGAGTCACATTAGGGCGGGGCTTGACAATCAGACGGACACAAAGCAAAGCTGGACAAGATTAGACAAGACAGGAAACCATACTATCAAAATAACACAAGAAGCAGAACAAACAAACACAGGGGAACACAAGACAGGACCAACAACACAAGACCGGGGAGAAAACCGGAATAAAAACACAGGGAAGGCCAAATGGGAAAAATAACCCCAAACAAAAACCCCAAACCACAACAGTGCCTGCCTTTATTATTCATTCACAAAAAAATTGGTGTCCTTAATAGGTTGGATTTTCTTAAATCTTTTTAAATTAAGGCATTAAGAACAATTTCCAAAAGATGTTTTTTTATTCCTCTTTTTAATCAACTTTAACATAGGTGTGTAAACATTCTCAAGCCACTCTATTTAGTATATGTTATGGGTTTTCATTCAAATACCCACCTCACCCACCACAAATCATCCACCTCTCCTGTTCTAGTGTCTTTCAGCTATTTTTTACTATTTTACACCCCACAACTTTACCGGTAACCAGGTAACCCTTGTTTTGTGCTGTTTTAAGCAAAACGATCAGATTAACCGGTTGTATACTTCTGCATCAAACTGTTCTGTGTTTAGATACAGAATACAGAACCAAAAGAGTTGATAAGGTGATGGGGAGTAATTTCACCCTTGGGTCCTTTGCACCACATTCTCGAGCCAAACAACCCCCCAGAAGCTTTTTTCACCACACAATGGGCAAGTTAGCGTTATCAGCTGATTAGCTTAGTGCAGGTGCTAATGGAACCAACTGTGTATCTCATAAATTACCCCACTAATAATGCCTGAAATGATACCAAACTTCTACAGTAGTACAACTAGGTTATGTACTCATAAAACAATGTATTGGGAAGTTTGTGACTACACCAGGAGTTTATCTAAATAACACTTGCCTGCTTGCTTCTGCTCTCTGCTGCTACTGCTACCAGGCAGTAAGATTGTTTAGGGAGGTCTACAAATCACAATACAAAAAGAGATACAACAAACATATTCATTAATTTAACTTATTTTTCTAAAGTAAGAGCTGTAGTACAACTAGCAGCAGGCAAATTATAATTGAGGTGAATTTGGAGACCCTACCTTATTTAATCATTAAATTAATTAATATGTTATTGTATGTATGTACTTACAAACTTCCCAATCCATTGTTTAATGAGTACACAACCTAGTTGTACTACTGTAGAAGTTTGGTATAATTTCCGGTATTATTAGTGGCGTAATTTATGAGATACACAGTTGTTCTATTAGTGCCTGCATTAAGCTAATCAACTGATAATGGTAACTTGCCCAATGTTTGACCCAGGTAAATATAGCTTCTGGGGATTGTTTGGCTCAAGGTTGTGGTGCAAAGGACCCATGGGGGAAATTACTCCCAACCCTCACTTTAATCATGTAGCTCGCTAGTCACGGGTAAACGAAACAAACCAGGTTCGTCCCAACTGTTAAAAATATAGAATTCAGCAACTGCATATTCATACATAGATGCAAGGTAAGTTACTGGATCAGAGGACCTTAAAAATAGGGCAGTAGGTAAATGAACACCTTAAGAAAACATAATTTAAGCTCTGCTGACTTCTGACGAGACATTATCGTACATTTCTAAGGCATGTTAAATAAAAAAAGTAAGGTTTAGGTCTCTACTCTAAAACAATATATTTTATAGATAGCTATATCTTTGTGATGATTACACCACAATAGTACTTCAGATATGCTAATTTCAAATAGAATACATGATTTAATGTTATACCCATCTGAGAATATATCAAGCTTTCCCTCCATTTCCCTTTTGTTATCTTACTACGATTTGTCAAATATAGTAGTATAGAGTTAAAGGCCTGGGGGGCAAATGAGGCAATTTGTTTTTTCAAGCACCAGACAGTTATTCACACACAAAGTAGATAAGGATGTAAGAGACAGGTGAGTGAATGATGGGAACATAAAAAGACTATAATAGACAGAGGATTAGCGTGCTCTCTTGAGGTCGTGTCTCTTCATTGGAGTACCCGTCACAAAGCGAGGTCAGGCACATGAGCGGCAAAACCTTTCAGGCAACCGTGATTGGGTGGACACCTGAACATGCTCAGCTAAGTCTGGCTAATTGTTTCTACAACAATTAAAAAAAACTGGCACCATCAATTAGGAGCTCCCATTCTCATTACGGCTTGTTGTTTCTCCCTGGATGTGACAGACAGCAGCGGCAAACACCTGCTCTGTGCGGTTTGTTTTTTTATGTGTGTAGGTGTGCGTATACACTCGATAGGGTCAAGTGTTTTGGGCTGACAGATGTGTGCATACATAAGTGTCTCTGAGAATGTCAGGTAAGTTGTTACGCTGTGGAGTCAGTCAGGGGATGTACATGTGCAGATGTCTGTAGGCTGATGGGGTTAGATTACGGTTTTGGTTTGCTTGCACAGCACAGTTTGTGTGTGTATGTTGAAGTGTTTAGCTGCTGTCAGATGTGCTGCCTCTTTAATCTGTGCAGACAGCTTTGTAATTGCACAAAAGGGGGTTGGGGGGGAGGGAGATCTGCAGCTGATACACACCCACAGTCTAAAAGATGAAGAAATAATAGAAGTGGAGGAGGTGTGTGTGTGTGTGTTTCTGTGGGGATGTAGGTGGGATTGGTTGGGGTTGAGAGTATGAGGACTGGCGGCAGACGTCCTGGGGATCGGGGGACTCGGTCCGTCGCCGAGGCAACAGCATCATTGTCTGGGTCGACTCACTCGATCCCTGCTTGTTCACCCACTCAATCTGCTCAAAACCAATTGTGTTCCTTTGTGAACGAATTCCAATGGCAGCCATAAGAGCCTGCCGGATTTTTATTTTAAACGCATTTCAAACAGTTTCGCTTTCAATTCCCTTCCATCGCCGGGCCCACCATAATGTGGTCCCTCCTCTGGTCCCGGCCTCCTCCCCCGAGTCCACCCACCGCACATGAGATGAACTCACCAGACAGGTGCCACACTGCTCAGAATGACAATTTGCCTTTTGGAAATCAGCCTCTGGCTCCATTGTGTTCCCTGGAATTGAGTTAGCCCATCAGCAGACACTCAACAGCTCCCTCCTGTCCCCTCCTCCCACCTCCCTCTCCCCATCTCTCTCTGTCGCTGTCAGGTCCTTTAATGTTATAGCTAGCGCAGGAGAGTGCTTCCATTTGAACGTGTTCACAATAAAAGCATATTTTAAACTGGAAAAGCGTTGCATATTATGCAACTGTTAGGGAGATGTCTGTCATAAAAAGGTTGTAATAAAAAGACCTAGACCATATGTGAGCAGGCAGCAGTAAGAGCAAAATTGATTTTCATGTGCACAAATGGTATCGGTGCAGTCTGATTGCTTATTTTTTATGTGATACAAAATAGACTGGTTGGGGTGAAAAAAAACAGTCATTCTTCAATAAAGGTGAAACAGCACCACCATGTTAGCTGAGCCTCTGTACTTGGCTGTGATTAAAAGTGTATCCCATAGTCTCCTATAAACAGCCACCTCCTCTGCCTAGCTCCAGCAGAGCTGACTAGCAGCAACTCTTGACATGTTATTTATGATCAGGTCAGGCAGAGGGTCCTTGGTCAAGCCTAATTAATTACTGCGTCAAAAAGCAAATGAGTTATCCATCAGGAGAAGTGGATGGAGAGATCCATCCATCTTAGGTCATCCTGCAGAACAAATGGTCTGAGATTAAGCGTATTGCACAAGTAGCACTAACTAACCTAGTTACTGATGCAGAGAGACTTAAAATAGTGCAACGAGGGCAGGAGGGCAGAGGACCGCTCTGTTCAGTTGATTGCTTGGCCAAGTAGAACTTATTTGCAACCACTTGGATTTGGGTTCTTGTAAAAAAAAAAAAAACACTTGCTGTGTGTGGCATTAACAAACAGTGCAGCCATACAGCATAACATTAATATGGCTATTAGTTGTCACATTAAAGGCTTGATATCTCTGTCAAGGCAGGTCAGGTTGTTCAGCTGAATTTAGCTGCTGTCACTCATTACAAGGCAGAACAGGGAGTTTCTTCTGCTGTTTAATCGTTCACACTAACGCACACCACATTTACAGAATATGAAGGAACAAATGGATATTCTTGTGGGAGTTAAAGGAAATTTTCTAGTGTAGAAAATGTACAATCAGCTCAGACGGACACTTTATGTCCATGGTCAGTCGGCCATTATTTGGCAAAGGACAAATTTTGTAGCATCACCTCAGTCCAGTGTTGTATTTTTTTACCACAACCACAAAAACAGGCGGACGCCTTTTTCTAATTCTGTGTTTTCAAAACGTATTCCTCTTTGTGCGAGGTCCTATTCACACCCATGTTTAGTAAAACTCAGCCATTTAGTTTATTCTGTAGTTCTGAATTGTAAATGTGTGGAAGTCAGTTGAAGTCAGTTTAAATCAAGTTTCGAATCAGTCATTTGAAAGCACAGTATGTACACACATTACTAATTATAAGTGGTAACCTGTGTTTTGAGTGGGCTTTGTTTTCTAAATAAAATTGAGAAATTATTCATAAGTGCTGACAACAAAAGGGTCCAGACTGGGAAACTGTCACCGAATATAATGGGGAAATTATCTATGAGAGTAGCTAATTACTTGTCTTTTACTTTCAACACTGTGTGTGTGTGTGTGTCTCTTTGCCTTGTGTAGAATCCACTTGGCTGCGTGTTTGACTCAATTCAATTCAATTCAATTTTATATATACAGCGCGAATCACAACAACAGTTATCTCATTGCATTTTCATAAAAGAGCAGGTCTAGACCGTACTCTGTGTTGTTGTTAACAGAAACCCAACAATTACCACCAAGAGCAAGCACTAGGCAACAGAGGCAAGGTAAAACTTTCTTTTAAGAGGCAGAAACCTTGGGAAGAACCACAGCTCAGGGTGGGCGGTCATCTGCCTCGACTGCATTAATGGGATGAGGTTGCATTCAGAAGGAGAGAAGGAGAAGGAGAGAGGTGCTCAGTGCATCATGGGAAGTCCCACGGCAGTCTAGGCCCATAGCAGCATAACTAAGGGATGGTTCAGGACTCACCTGAGCTAGCACTAACTATAAGCTTCATCAAAGAGGAATTCTTAAGCCTACTTTTAAATGTGGAGATGGTGTCTGTAAGCTAAATGCTAAAGTCTGAATGCTAACTTGCTGTATGTACAACATCTGAATTCTAGCTTTGCCATCGTCATTGTTAACCATCTTAGTTTGGCATGCTTGTGTGAAAACAATTACCAGTTAACATTTAGCACATAAACACAAAGTGTAGGTAATATGTAGGTATTTGGTCATAAACCAAAGTATTGGTCAAATTAAAAGGTTGTCCTGATAATAGCGCTGGATGGCAAGTTAAGCGATCACCAAAGTTGTTACAATTGATCCTCTGAATGTCAAAATGGATGTCAAATCTAATCAATCAAAATCAGTCTAACAGTTGTTGAGATGTTTCAGCCAGCGCTGGACCGACCGACCGACAAATATTGCCATCCCTAGAGCCGTGTGGCTAATAAAAACCCATCCATCAGCTATACTCGCTAATCCTAAGGGCTGCAGAGAGCTTGAGCCAATCCTAGCTGACAGTCAGCGAGAGGCGAAGTACACCCCGGACAGGCCAGCAGTCAATCACAGCGCTGACACACAGGGACAGACAACCATTCACACTCACATTCACACCTAGAGGCTATTTTTATTTAGAGTTGCCAGTCAACCCAACCTGCATGTCTTTGTTCTGTGGGAGGAAACTGGACTTCCACCACTGGAAGAAATAGGCAGCATCAAAATTTGAGATCTGGGTGTCAGTCAAATCCACTATATAAAAAAATTAAGCTATTTTACACATACATTAATATTTCTCAAATTTGTAGACTTATTTAATGGATACAAGTTAAACTGGATTCTTATTGTGTATGCATATTGGATTCCCTCTTGATTATGATTATAAATGACTGAATGATCTTGGGCTGCACGATTATGGCTAAAATGATAATCACGATTATTTTAATCAATATTGATATCGCGATTAATTATCACAATTAGTTGTAGATTTTTACCAAAACAAATTTTATAGTCACATAGGCTATTCAAAACTGCTTTCACATCCATACTATGCTACATTCTTCTGTCTTAAGTTGTATGTTGTATATACTGTACACACAGCTGCAACACATGTAAATGAAAATTATCCACCCATATTCATCCGCTTATCCGGTAAAGGGTTGCAGGGGCAGCAGCTCCAGCAAGTACCCCAAACTTCCCTTTCCTGAGCCACATCAACCAGCTCCAACTGGGGGATCCAGAGGCGTTCCCAGGCCAGTTCCCATGACTGAGCTTCTCACCCTAGCCTCTGCCGTTCAGGTTTGGTCCGTCAAGGCCCATGACCTTCGCTGCCGCCCATGGGTGGCAGCTCACCAGACCCCAGCAGTTCCTCCTACAGGTGGTGGGCCCGTGGGATGTAAATGAAAATTAGCTATCCGAAATAAATAGACGACAATGTATTTAAAAAAAAAAAGTATCTCTGAGAAAGCTGCTTCACTTGTTTTCGACAATAACTGATTAAAAGAGATCGGGAGAGAGGGGGAGTGCAATGGACTGAAGTGTATGCTACTCACAGAGTGATGGCTGACTCATTATGAATGGTCCCAGCACAGGTCAAATGGCCTATTAGTTACACACGTCTTGTGTCTGAAATGTCTGTATCGTCTCTAAGCTGCATTTTTATGAACTATGATATTCTGGCCATGGGTCACATCTCTCGCCCAGGTCCAGCAGGCTCCGTCTCACACGCTATTACTCTACAAACGGTAGTTAGTGTCATTCAACAACTGCTTCTGTGTTTTTCGCCGTGGTGGCCGCAATAGCAGAGTTACCAGCAGAAACACTGGTACAAATACAGGTTTGCCTCTCCTGCTTAACAATATACAGCTGTGTTAATAACAATTAAAACTGTGGACAAATTTCAGAAATGTGGACCGGCGCCGCTGTGTCTCTCCATGTTGCTGAGGAGTCGTTAGAGGAGAGATAAGTAGAGTAAGAGGAGAGATCCAAACACAGATACGGCTTCACAGAAGAAATGGGTCATGTAACCCAAAATAAAACCAAATCGATATAAACAACATTGCAGCGGATGCGAGGACATTAGGTGCACCGGTGCGACATAGAGGAAAAATGTTAGTTGCACCCTAGAGCCCTGTGAGCTAACAGACACTAACAGACACTAACAAGCACCAACTAGCACTGGTCACTGCTGTTGTCTGAAAAACAACACAGACGGGACAAAATGTTGCGTTTACCTTGAGACCGACGTGTAACCGACTGCTTTCTGTTGTGGAATTTTCCTCACGTTACTCTGTCCTCTGTGACTGTCTACTTCTAGAAATTAAGCTGCACGGTTCAGGGAACCACTCTGACTGGCACGTGATCAGACAGTGCTTTACAGAGCGGTAGATGGGCTTTGCAAAAAAAAAGGAGCGTTCTTTGAAATGATGCATTTAAAATATCACTTGATCACGCAATTTTGATTGTGGGAAGCCAAAATTGTGATCGTGATTAAAATTTGAATAATTGTGCAGCCCTAGAATGATCTACAGAGTTCACAATAATTTGTGTACCCCCCCCAGCTTTTCGAATGTGAGTATTCACTATTTATAGGACTATATATAAGTATATTAACATATAAGTATGTTCTTCTATATTTAACGATTAAAACTGGATTATCATGAATGTTCTCTCTGAGTAAAGCTCACAACGAATAATCTGTGTTGACCAGAGCTCTATTAGAGTCTCCTGCAATCAAACTTGTTATTTTCTCAGACAGTATTATCTTATATGAGCCCCCTTGGGCACATTTTCAAAACTGGATAATTGCATTTTTCTGGTTTGTTTACATTTCAGATTTTTCTTCCAGTATGCAGGTGCTGGAATATAAACCCAATTACTTGAGAAGTGAATGGGAATGTTCCAGACCAAAGTAATACGTCAATGTCAAGCAGGACTGAGATCGGCTGGTGAAATATGATTTTCTCTCTATCTGTAGAAATAAGTTCCCAACTCAGTAACATGAAAATAAACTGCTATATTTTCCAGCCACGGCCCATTTACCAGATGGTGCATGGAAACCGTGGGTATATTGATTTAAACACAAAAAAAGAAATAACGTGAAGTACCTTCACGGAAGTAGTGAAGAATATGCTTAGTCCACAGTAAGGAAAAGACATTACAGATGATTCTAGAAGTCAACCTTCTTCTTCACTACCACATGCGATTTTGAAGAGAAATTGGAATTGCAGTTTCATCTCTAGAGACTTTATCTTTATGCTTTAGTTTAAAGAGCAGCATGTTCACATATGTGCTTTAATATTAAAGCCTGCTCACTAACACATGAATGGCCATTACAAAAAAGAAAAGATTTAAAATACTACAATGATGATAACACTAGTGCACAAAGGCAGAAAAAACAGCTCAAGTGCATCACATATGCATCTGTCATTTTCTCTCTTCCTCTCTCTTATGTCTTTGCTGTGTATCTCACTCTACACTATCAAACAGCACCAAAATGCCGTAAAAACAGAAGCTACCAGCTAACAGCAGACATTTTATTGTGGTGATTTTCAATGAACGCTGGCAAATAATTAGAGCTCAGAGGAAAATAATGGCATGTTTTGGCTCATGTACCTTATCTCCTCTCCACATCACCTCAACCACAGAGCATTTCCCTTTGCTTGAGGACAACCTGTAAAAACCTTATGAGGGCAAGTAACCTGAATGGAGCTCACTTAACTGAGACATGGTACAAATCACGCTAAAAGCTCTCCATTCCAATGTATTGTGTTGTGGTGGGGCCCGGCTGACCGTGAGTCTGTCCTTTTTATTTAATTTTTGTGTTTTTGTTTTTTCTTTCTGC
>NC_048415.1:19426324-19429941 GCF_013103735.1 Etheostoma cragini
CGTCCTCCCACTCCCCTTTTCCTCTCCTTCCCCTTAATAAATAACGTTACTTTGAGCTGTGCGTTTGGGTCCGTCCTTTCCCGTAACAGTATTGTACTTCTTCTCTTTGTGTGTGGGTTAATTTCATGCCAACTGTCTACACACCTTCTATGTGTGGGGACCTTTTTGTCTTATGCTGAAAAACACCTTGAGGGTACATTACTTCAAGGAATAGCTTATTTTTTTCTCATACTGAGGCGTTTATAATGGCATCATACAAAGCAGAAAGATAATTGAATTTGAAGTACTTTTAAGGGCATTTTTGCCTTTATTAGATAGTGACCAAAGAGAGTTGCCAAGAAATGCCTGGGGAGAGAGATGGGATCTGACCAGCAACAAGGATCCCTGTCTAGATCCTGTTCCTTATCTGTATGTGCTCATATTAGGTCACTTTCATTTAGCTTAGCTCAAGCCTGTGCATTTCTGCAGTTCTGAGTGAGTCAGGCACTGCTCAAGCTGGTCCATTGTAGTAAAGTCCATTGTTGTTTCGTGTGAAGTTCAGAATTGGGATGCAAATAATTATTTTCATTATTAACTATTTCTCAATTATTTTACAAAATAATTATTTATACTTCTCAAAGCTTAAGGTGACATCTTGTTGACGTATTGTTTGGTCTAGTCTATATCCTCAACGTTCCACTTCCGGGATTGCGCCAATGTCAACGAAAATTCCGCCGGATTTCACTCACTTAGGCTGGAAATCCGTTGCCTTGGGCTTCCTTTGTGTTCCCTAACAAGGCTATCTCTCCAATCTGAGTTTTCTGTTGCACGACTTAAACAACTTTTGAACATGTATGTGTTCCACCAAAACAAGTTCCTTCCCGAGACTATTTTGAAGAGGCGCCGTTGCTCCGTACAGCGCTTAGTTCCGCCCAAGACAATTGTGATTGGTTTAAAGAAATGCCAATAAACCAGAGCAAGTTTTTCTCCAATCCCTGAATGGTGTGTGGACTCGCCACACCCTCCTTTGCAGCACTATGGAGGAGGAAGGTATGGCAAAGCGAGATTATGTTTTGTCTGACCAACTCAGAAAACCTGAAGCAGCACATTATCTCATTTGAGAAACACAAGCATGTTTGGCAAAAATTTGCTTGATCAGTGAGTTAAACAATTAATCAATTATCAAAAGTGTTGGCTATTTATTTTAACTCTTAATGTAACTAATAGAAAATGGTGCATTGTCTGCTCAGTCCCATTTGAGATTATCTTAGATTTTGTTGATCTATCTAACTGTTATGCTGGGCTATTGTTTATAGCAGCAGAGTTTAAGGAGAGCACAGGAAAAGCAATTGTAGGCTTTCTTTGTTGCTTATTTTTCTGTTTACGTATTTTTTATTCACTCACTCTTTCCCTCCACACATCCACATGGCACATCTATGAGCTATGGAAGGAAAAATAATAGATTTTCCATTCACTGTGATTGAACCATTCAGCATGCACAAACCTCTTTATTCGGAAATTTAAAACTGTGCTTTATGAATAACACTTTTTTTTCTGATCGGAAAGTATGCACAGTACAAACGAGTGGCTACAATATAAAATACTCTGAATCAAGATTCTATTTCTACATTGCCTATTTCTGACCTCAAATGTTTTCAGAAATATATTTTACTGTGCTCTTTGGCTGTAAAATGGAAAAATGTTTGGGACCAAGTTGAGCCTGAAACCGGCTGACCCGTGTTATTCTTCAACCCACGCAGTACTCTGAAATAAGTTTCTGAAAACATTTGAGGGAAGACCAGCACTGCCTAGTTTTACAGTTTCTTGCAGTTCAGAGGCAGTCATTGCCACTTCTTTGAGACCCGAGACTCTGATTGGTTGTTTTCTTTATGCTATTAGACGCACCAGGAGCAGGCAGACGAATGGGATTTTTTTCACACAAGATTTGATTTATGTACTGTCAGGAAGATATAGTGAAAGTTTGAGCAAATATGACAAAAAGTAAATTGTTTCATAAAAGTTATTAACTCTACTTCTTCTTTAACATCAGACAAATTTCATATAAGGAAAGGATAATAATACCTGTGCCGTTTGTCACGTTGGAGCCACTACGTGTAGGCTTTGAAATTCCTTTCATCTCTTGGAAGTAAAGTATAAAGAACGATCTGCTGCATGACGCCGGATTCAAGGTTGGGACAATGAAATGAATGGCCTGAACCCAACACATAGACTGCACTGGTGTTCATTGGGATTGTTTAATGTTTCGACAAACAAAAAATTCAGCCATCACAATCATTTGAATGAATGAATTTAAGTGCACACAGAACTTTAACACAAAATAACTTCAAGCTTAAACCTATGTAAGCTACCATACAGGCAACGTAGCGTGTTGTTACCAAACTCACCAATATCAACTTGACTTCTCTTACTGTTCAATTTATAAATAATGTTGGAAGTAAACACTGTTTTACATGATCAATATTAATGGTTACGCTATTATGAATGCGGACACAAGGACAATGCTGTGTATCTTCTTGAGCTCAGATGCGTGCATATCAAGCTGTGGAGATCAGTGGTGTTGTCTGCTAGCAAACATTAGCTGCGACGTGGTCCCTGTAACTCTGCTGATTCCTTCAGAAACGCATATATATATATATATATTTTTTTTTTTTGACAGGACCTAGATATGTGCAGTCAGCTTAAACACATATCAGAACTGCCAGTCATCATTTTATCAGCTGTTCTGAAATTATCTGAATGCTGCAGCGTCTGTAGTGTTTGGTGTGTGGTGTGTGGTGTGTGTGTGTAAGAGGATAATGAGTGACAGATAAAGAGCGAGAGAAAAGAGGAAAGACAAGAGAAACCAAGTTTCATACATCCTTAATATTCCTCTGCCAACATCAAACAGCTGCAGTACATGGCGAATGAGAGAGCATCTTGAAAGAGACTTCATCTATAATTTCAAAAGCAGCTCAACAATGCATTGTGTACGGTTGAATAAATAAGAAATAAATAAATCACACAGAGGTAGCATGGTAAAGGCACAGAGGAAGCAAAGTAAAGAGGAAGTCTGCCCACAAGCCGTGGAGTTAAACAAATCCTCACCAAGAGGTAAAGTGATGATGGATCGAAGCAATCAACATTCTTTTCTGATCACTCCTGCACAAGCTAAGGAACCTTTCTATAATTCTTCCCATAACTCAAACAGATGCTGCATGTGCCTTTCTCTCTTGTTCAATGGAAAGTCTTTGTTCAAAAAACCTCATTTGTTTAATTACCCCCAGCGGTGGAGCCAATTAAGAATTTAAACTCAATTAAGTCTCAAGTGTGATTTTCTTTTTTTTTCTCCATTTACTTCAAGTCAGATAATGACGTGGCCTAGACAAAAGCCCCTGTGGTGAGTATAGTCATTTATATGGAGGGTTGTTTACACATTTAATTACTCTACAGGGCTTTTCCCACCACAAATAAGATACAGTCAGAATCTTCAACATATTCTTTTAACGGATATGTAGTGTCAGATTATACATCAAGAAACAAGACAGCACTGGTTTGAATAAAAATGTTGCATGTTTGTGTGCATGTGAGTTGCTTTCAAGTCATTGGTCATTGGTACAGTTCCTCTCTGGAAGCCCCCC
>NC_048415.1:19429951-19462850 GCF_013103735.1 Etheostoma cragini
CCCCGAACCCACTGTATCTGATTCCACTCTGTGTAGCTACACCAACAGACAGAACTACATCACATCCAGCTGTCTTGTGGCAATTTTAAGCAGCTGATTTCCAGCGGTACCAATCAGCTACTTCACCAACTCTTTCGATAATAAATGAGAGACAGAATTATGCTATGTTACGACTCAGCTACAGACAAGCTTTCGTCGCCAATAAATGACAAACTGTTGTGAAAGACTAATAGTCTTCTGGCTACTTGTCTGTAAGGTTACTGCCAGTGTGTGTATATGCATGATAATGTTTCTTTGTGAGCAGACCTACTCTAATGAGCTTCTTTTGCTGTGTGCACTCTTTAAGCAACTGTATTGGAAAAAAGAATCACCTACAATTGTCTATTGTTGACTATTCAACAATAGACAACTGTAGGTGCCAAGTTGACTATTCATATATTTAGTTTATGTGAATGACCTCTGATGATTACTCTCTTACTATCTCTTTTCATGTATTATGCCCTCATGTTAGGTCATAATGACAAGTCAAAATACATATTCCCTTTACAAAAAAACTAATAAAACATCAGATAGCTGGACCAGCACAGTTTCTTCTTGCCCTTGCCTAACAGTTGAGACAGAAATAGACTTGCAGCATTAGTAGTTCTGGCCAAGAGCGCTTTGGAAACACAGCTGATGTATTTTAGTTGTTGTTGTTCGCTACCTCCAGTCCTCCAAATCAAGGTTGATTTAAATATTAGTAATGTGATGAGTGCTTGGCCCCGCCCTCTGTCCCTTGTCCCCAGGCCATGTGCTCTCCTCTCACACCTGCCATCCTCAAAACCTCCACTAGACCTACACACCTGTTTCCACTTTCCTCATCAGCCCTGCAGTAACCTCTAATGGGTCTAAATTAGGATACTTTTGTGAGTGCACTACACAAGTGTACATGTGCACACTTGTGCAGTGCATACATTTTGACAGGGTGGGGTTGTCTAAAATTGCACACAGCCGTCATGCACTGACCAGAAATCACCCTTCCTTCTTCTTCTTTGTAATGGTATATTGCAGCTAGGGGGAGCATTACCACCACCCATTGTTGTCGGCCACCCAGCTTTTTTTCTCACTAACCAACGGCATCTTAGTGGTACTTGTAGAAACAAAAGCATGTATTTAATACATTTTCAATAGTTTGTGTTTCACTGTTTCTATAGCAACCTCTGCAGCTTCCTCTCCTGCCATTTTCACAACTTTAAAAACAGATGAAAACTGTTAAGTTCGAGTAGTGTTCAACAATCCACACTCATCCTTTTCTCTGCTTTGAGTGCTGCGTCCAGGTACTTGCAGGGCACTGCATTTGGCCACACTTTGTCAGTGTGAACCACAGACTGGTGCGAATTCACTATGTACTCAAAATAACAAGTGTACAGAAGTACGCACTATGAGACACAGTACCGGCCTTACCCGCTCACCTCCTCACCTTCATCTCATTTCCTCATAGTCACTCTTTACATATACCTGTCCACTTCTTTTATCAGATCATCAAATTGCAATGTGGTGTGCATTTTGGACTCTTGCTGCCTCTACATTATTTCACTAATAAATTACTGAAGAAGGCTTATTATAAAGGATAAAGGATACATTATCCTGTTGAATCCTTAGTCTGCATTTGGGTCCTACTCCCGGTACCTTGCATGACCATCTGTGACAACTAAAAAATTCAGTTAAATCTGATCTCTTTATTATAAGCATGTTTTCTTTGTGACAACGGAAAGCTTTACAGGAGCAGCAACAGTAACTAAGGGGACATTAGTGAATGGTCGGATTGCCGCCCCCCTAGAGCCAGGTTCTGTTTAAGGTTTCTAGGAAGTTTTTCCTTGTTGCTGTCACACTAAATAGATACTCTTGGGGGAATTGTAATTCATAGAGTTTGGTCTAGACCTACTCTACCTGTATGTATCCGGAGATAACCTCTGTTATGTTTTGACACTATGAATAAAATAAAATTGCAATCATTCTAAATTCAAACAAATTGGCTGCCAATACCTGCCACTTTCTCTATTTATAATAAAATGACCTGCAAAGCGAGTGATTTTAGGAAATTAATTGTGAGTTTGAAACATAGGCTAGCCAATTATTCAAGCTGTTTAACTATTTAAACATAGTTTCAAGTATTTGAATTAACCAGGGCAGATAAAAAGCATCAGGACTTAAACTGTGATCTACAACAACATACTATTCACCTCATTTTAATTCGCGCTGACAAACTCCTCATGCCAAACTGCTCTCCTAATGATAACACAATGCTAAGATGAGGTGAAACACAGGATGAAGAGAGGGCTCTGAGTGCAAGATTAAAGCCATGTTGATTTGACAGAAAGCTAAGGTTGTCTGGAGTTTAATAAGTCACACACATACACATACACACTGTGTCTGTTTCAGGACATAACTACAAAGAATGAAGCTGGTCCCTATGGACCAGAATTGTGGATTCCCTTCTGACACTTCTGCCTCACTAACTCTTTGCCTTTTACCTCCCCCTCTCCCTCAACTTCCCTAAGTCCCCTGCCATCTACCCTCTTACTCATCCTCTGTCTGCTGTTCTCAGCCAGCTGTGCTTTTTTTTTTTTCCTTTCTGCCCTCTCAGCTCCCCTCAACCCTTGTCTCTCCCTCTTATCCCTCTCGGTCCAGCTTACCTTTTGACTCTCTTCGCTCTCACTCTCCCCAAATACATTCGTCTGCATTTAGGTGTTGATGGTTGGTCAATATGTTGATCCAGACATTCTTGTAAAACATTTCTTTGAGTTGACAAAGGGGCAGCATCACCCAAAACCACAAATGGAGCTCTAAGTCATTTTTTGACAGAACAGTAAAGTTGCACTTTTGATTGGCTACCAGCTGACATGCAATATCCAATTTCCGAAACATTAAGTTACTTGCTCAACATCTAGTTTCATGAAAAACGATCCACTTTTCCCAATTGCTGTAAAAAGAAATGTTTAGCTTAACTCACTAAACACAAGTAAACTTTTCCATTGAATGCATTTTTGGAACATTATCAAGCTGTTGTTTTTTTGCTTGATAAAAAAAGTCTTTGCCAACTGTGTGATGTACCAGGGAACATTAAGGAGGCCTCCTTAATGTTCCCTGGTACATCACACAGTTGTTTAGCTTTCATGGTTGCATTTACATTGCCCTAGATAGGCACTCAGTTTAAACATGAGCGTACTAGTTTGCCTCCAGGTTGCCGTCGAGCCTCTGAAATGTTTGTTAGATATATGTATGTATCTGAGGTGTAAAGAGAGTTCTCTCTTTGATGGTGATTGAGTAGTACATTGTTTCATTCACGTATGGTACCATTCTTACACGTTCTCAGATTTCTATTATTTATTGTTAAAGGTCCAATACCATGGTGCTCTTTGGATGCTTTTATTTAGACCTTAGTGGTTCCCCAATACTGTATCTGAAGTCTTACAGCCACTAGAGCCAGTCCCACAATGACCTTGTCTTAGTATGTGCCATTTCTGAGCCTGTAGCTTTTGAGAAGGTGGGGGGGGGGTGGGCAAGATGTGAGGCTGGGGATGTTGCTTTGAACAACTGCAATTTACCCCTTTGAAAGCCATGATGTCTTTCTCTCATGGGCGGGCCAAATTCTCTGGGATGGCAAAGCAGAGAAAGGGGAGGTAATCTTGCTCCTTATGACGTCAAAAGGGGCAAGATTCCAGATCGGCCAATCTGAGCTTTCATTTTCTCAAAGGCAGAGCAGGATACCCAGAGCTCAGTTTACACCTATCACCATTTCTTCAGGTAGGGAGTGAGTCCTTATCCCAAGTGAAGGAGTTTAAATACCTCGGGGTCTTGTTTGCGAGTGGGGTGACCATGGAGCGAGAGATTGGTTGGAGAATTGGAGCAGTATGTGCGGTATTACATTTCATTTATCGCGCAAAAGGCAAAACTCTTGATCTACCAGTCAGTGTTCATTATCATTCCTATCCTCACCTATGGTCATGGAGGCTGGGTTATAACTGAAAGAACGAGATCGAGGATACAAACAGCCAAAATGGGATTCCTCAGGAGCGGGGCTTGAGTCTCCCTTAGAGATAGTGTGAGAAGCTCAGTCATCCGAGAGGAGCTCGGAGTAGAGCCGCTGCTCCTTCGCATTGAAAGAAGCCAGTTGAGGTGGTTTGGGCATCTGGTAAGGATGCCTCCAGGGCGCCTCCCTAGGGAGGTGGTCTAAGCATGTCCAGCTGGGAGGAGGCCTCGGGGAAGACCCCGGACAAGGCAGAGAGATTATATCTCCAACCTGGAATGGGAACCCCTCGGGATCCCCCAGTTGGAGATGGTTGATGTGGCTCGGTAAAGGGAAGTTTGGGGCCCCTGCTGGAGCTGCTGCCAACGCAACCCGTTACCGGATAAGCGGATGAAGATGGATGGATTGATGGACCATTTCTAGCTACTAGGGTAACGCAAAACTCATAAAGGGAAATTTTAATGCCATGGGACCTTTAAGGCTTGTTAAAATGCCTAGATGACCAAATGTCGGCGGCAATGCAATATTCACTTAATTTGAAGTGACTATTGAAGTAGTACAAGAAATTTGAAGTAGTACAAGAAATTCAAAGTAGCACAAGAAATTTCTTGACACTAAAGTCTCTGACTGAACTGAATAGTTTAAGGCTTTCATGCTTTTTTTAAAATAAAACCTGTGCACCAAACGTGATACCCGGAACTGATTAACAATATTGTAAAGAGAGCAGTTTCCTAGTTTTCCTAGCAGTTTCTTCTACGTTTTTTTTTTTTTTTAAATGAATGTGAAATTCATTCACCCAGTGACCATATTATAATGCTATCAACATGACATTTCATGGCACATCAACTTTCCTTTCAAGGAAAGCCCTCGCAACCAGCCGCGTCCGTCACAGAAATGTAATTCTCAACACCCTGAGATCCCCACATGTACGAGACATCTGACTCAAGCTTGGGAAGTTTCAAAGGTTACGTGTAAGGGAAGCTGACAGGTCAACAAAAGGCAAATGAAGAGGGAAAATCTATTTAAGAAAATGTCACTTGTGATAGCTTTAAGATGTAAGTGGCCATTTTGTGCATCTCTGGCATAGTGGTTTACACCTGCTTTCCTGAAGGTGTCTATTCAGCTTCACGGTGGCGTAAATCCCTACCTAAGAAAGTGGAGTGTACACAGCTTCATCTCTGAGCCTCTCCCCCTGCGAGCGTCTGAGTCCTGATATTTATTCTCCAATGAGATCATTAGAGTAGGAAGAGCTGGAGGCGACCATATGGACAGGACTTCTGTTCAGCTTTGCCGTTACTTAAGTAGAGATCCTGGTCGATAGACACCACCATTCGACTCTACTTGTTCACACGAGCACAGTATGCATGTTGGATGCATGACACTGACTTAATGGCTGCATACGTACGTATGACAAATCGACAGTTATATTTGAAAAATGTATTGAATGTATGCATCATTTTTGGTTTAATATTTAGAAGAAAATAAATACAGGGCATTTTGTGCATGAGTGGGGGTCACATTGACTTGCAGGATTGAATATTGTTTCATTTAAAAAGCTGACACTATAGCAGCAAATACAGGAGCTGAATAACAATGGCATGTAATACTGGTGCAAGCGAGCGCAGTCACCTTTATTAGTAATGTCATGAATAGACAGTCTGAAAGAAAGCAAAAAGGCAAATTTGCCCTGAAACTGCTGTTTGACATGCTGTACTCACAGTATTCTGCTTCCATTTGAGTCATTAGAGATCAGAGATCAGAAGATGTTTTGCTTTAATCGGGCCTAAACAGCTCATTTGAGCAGATGTTTTCAAATTCCAACATTCATACAGATGTATGTGGCATTCGACATCATACATTACTTTAGCAGCATGGTTACCATTTCTTTAACAATCAAATAATGGAGCCACTAACACAGAAGCTTCACTGCTCTTATTTTTGTGTTTGACTCCAGAAGACAAGAGAAAGATCAACATGAAAAAGAAGCAAATTCATAG
Source organism: Etheostoma cragini (assembly GCF_013103735.1). Lineage (NCBI taxonomy): Eukaryota > Metazoa > Chordata > Actinopteri > Perciformes > Percidae > Etheostoma > Etheostoma cragini. Next base: position 19,435,958 of record NC_048415.1, read on the forward strand.
GGCTCCAGGCATGCTTTTCATGCTAAAATATGCATAGGAACCTGTGATTATTATGACTGCCTCTCTCTATGGAAACTAATGGAGCACGATTATTTGTTTTTTGCGTAAAGTGCTTCTTATGATGCTGGTTATCAGTGTAGCAGGGTAGAACTGTAGAGGAAAATCTCTTTTATTAGGGAAAGTAAAGGGATATTATGATCTCATAAAGCATGAAATTCCCCGGTACCCTGGAAGCTCACCTGGTTGAGCGTGTCCCCTATGGACCAAGGCTTAGTCCTTATTGCAGCGGCCCGGCTACATCTGTCATACCTAAAAATGCATTTTTTTAAAAAAATTTATTTAATTTAATTTAATGCATTAAATTCTGTATTTTTATATCATTATTAAAGGTATTATAGAACATGCATTTGTTTAAACCAAAAACTATTCATCATTATATTTTATATACATTATAAATGTTAGTTGACATTGTGGCCTGTACGTGAATTTTTGTAAAGGATAGATATAAGAAACTAACGGGTTTGCGACCACTAAATCTGCGCAAATAAGACAAAAGACAACCTTGCAATTCTCAGAGCACCCGCAAAGGATGAAATGTAACCCTAACTGCACTGCCAAACAAATAGTGTTTTGTGCTCCTGTTTGGTTTGCACATATTTACTGTAAATTAGGTAATATGCATACGCTTGGAAGAAAAATTGGCCCCTTACGTATATGCAAATTAGCCTCATTGCAACAGTCCAATTCCAAAAGATCACCGCTAATAGCTACATGCAGTTACAGTGAAATAATTAGTGTCTTCAGGGAGTTGGTGGTAACTGAAGAGCACCAACAATACTGACAGACAGGGATATTAAATGCCAAATATGGTTTCTCTTGGTTCCTTGTCTGAAGTTTTGAGGTCACCTCGTCAGTCAAGACCTGTAGCTGAGAAGAAAGTGTCTGAAAATGTCATATTTTTTCTTCTCCTGCCATTGTTCTGCCTATTGCGTTCTTAGCATAAAGGCAACATTCATACTTTGCCGCATAATCAGTGACTCATCATGACTCAGTTGCAAAACTCAGTGGGTGTGTTTGCGCTGTTTTATCAATAACCCAACATGTTTTGGGAATCGGATCTGAGACGGGGCAGATTGAGGATTGCAGAGTGATGCGCAATTCATGGTTCCCGCAATTCCCCCATGAATGCATTAAGCAGGAATTGCTGGAGGTCAGAGAAAAATACAGTGTAATGCAAGAGAAATGGAAAAAGAGGGCTGGAGTGAAATGATATGCATGAGGTAATTATAGAGCCTGAAGTGAACAGATGAATAGAGCAATCGCCCCCCCCAATCCCGAATTAATGAGGGGCCCTACAGCTGGACACCAGAATGAAATATAGCTACTCTTTTTCTGGCCACCGACTGTACAAATTGTTCCCTGTGCTAGTCTATCTACACATGCTGTCTTTTCAGATAAAGCCACACCAGGGGGGCCAGGATGGTGTGCTGTGTTTGGAGGCTTGATTATGCAGAGTGGCAGACTGAGAGAGGCATTTGGAGACGCTTAAGCTGACAGATCACTGCTGGGCCTCTATGAGTTGTGTTTTTGCCGTCCAGCAGCCCGAGCCTTACCGTCAGAACTGTTTCCTTGTCGACTGGCAAGTTCCCCACCCCAATTGACAGAGCTCTCTGTAGGGAGCCGGAGAAGATAAGTTGGAGACTGGGTAAAGAGAGCACTGGGGAGAAACAAAACCAGAAGAAAGAGACACAAATTATACACAGGGAAAAAAAGTTGTTAAACAGGAACGGAGAGGGGAACATTCTACAGTTGGCGAAAGTATTGTAGCGAAATAGTGAAAAACTTGTTTGGATTTTGTTTTTCAGTCTGTTTTTTCCAGAGAGTCTGACTGCACTACATCCAACATTTTCAGTGCAGTAAGCAATGCTAAATACAGCTTGGTGTTGGCTTCCTTAACTCTGCCATTAACTGCATCACATTACTCTGTCATCACTTTCTTACCATCTACCTGGTCACAGTCTGTTACATGTTTGTGGATGAGCCTCCTACAGTACCAAACCATGGCAGGCGGTGTCCATCTGGCTATTTGTGCTGGCAATTTGTATAAGTCACACAGCTCACTGATTGCCAATAATGCTGAGCTGGCGAAGGGAGGCAGAGGGAAAGATGAGGTGGTGATTGCCGCTACTCTGTGCGAGTCGATAATGGAGACCGTATGTCATGTGCAATTATGTATCTTACTGTGTGCCCGTAACCCAAATGCTAATGAATGCTGATTTATGCCTCATTATGTTGATTTATAACAGGGCAACATGAGTGCCATTGACTGACTTTAGAAAAAAAGAGTTGGCGCCATTAAAAGACATGATGTAAGCGTCACTCTGCCTTGCCGTTTTTAGGGCGGCTCAGTGAAGCTTTGTTCAAAAAAATTCTACTCCTAGATTTTTTTCATGATAATAAAACATAACAGTTTGAAACTGATACATTAAAGTACTTTGAACATTTTAGCCCATTAAATGCGAATAATGTATACTTAACATTACTGCTGGCCATTTTCTTGACCATAACTTTGATTTCCTACTTTCCAGTCAGTGGTCTCACTTCATTCCAGCATCAGATAGGCAATCCATCACATTGAGCATGCAGTCACCCACTTTTTTTCTGGTCACACTCTGAATATTTTTGTGGAGCATTTCATTTGGGAGCATATAAACCATTTTAAAGACTTTCCTTCGTTGTGCTTTTAGGGATATTCTAACATTTAAGATTTGATAATCAGCTACTAAAAGGTACCGCTTTAATTGGCTCTGTTGTCAGTAATCAAACCTTGGAAAATAGGGAAATGTAAAATTTGATTAACGAATTATGCAAATTTGTCAATTACCTGCATTACAAAATAGTGTGCAATGCTGTCTGCCACAGTGTCTTGAAAATATTGGCTTTAAAGCTGGATAAAAGTCACTGTGCCTGACATCACAACATACACATGTAATTACCCTGGTACGGTTGATAAGGCAGTCATGTTGGCGAACAGTTGTTTATTTATACATCCAGCAGAAATAGAGCAACATATTTCACATACATCATTCATTTGAATGTGTATTTCAGGTCGAGAAACTCTGTTCAGAATTTGCTCTCTTCTCACCTTTGTTTTGGTCTCCACCAACTCCTGAGAGAAATGTCATCAAACCTTACCATGTAAGCCAAGAATCACGAGATCACACAAAAAACGATCTGGTCAGGCATCAAGTAATGCGTTTGTGTCCAAACCACCATTCAACCAAAAGCTAACCAAAAACACTGTAGATCTTTAAGGGAACTGCACCGTTGGGGGATCATTCTTTGTGGGTTTGTCACTACAGACAACATTAAAAAGATCAACTTTAAAACTAAGCAACTTAGTTTTTTTATAATCATTTATCATCCTATTATGGCGATAAATGGTCGCTTCATGTCATGCAGAAAAAAATCTGTGTATTGAAATAAGTTGAAACTGATGAAGTCTAAAAAATACTTGGTTAATGGTTAGCAGGAATGTAAAGCATATGCAAGTTGTAGTTCACTAAAAAATGCAAACTACTGAGATGACTTTACTTCAATAACAACAGCTGCTGCTCTGCAATCCCTTAAACAAACAATTTGCTCCACCAAATGCTAGAAAATGTCCTCTGATTATATGTATATTAAATTATAAAACAGTTTCATTTCATTTGGGGCAGCAGGCTACACTTATGCAAAAAAGACTCAAATAATGTGACACTGTGTGAGAAAACTGTAACACTAGAGTCAGATCTTGCCACCGTCTTATCATTAAACTTCAATATCAAGCTCCCAGCCCTCTGGACCGTGACAGACACATTAACAGCTGCCTTATTCACCGAACTGTCCTCTGTGCTGTTTTATTGGAACAGTCAGCTCCCGTGCATTTGAAGGCTCTGCACTGGAGGACGACGGGGTCCCGGGCAGTTGTTTGGGTGACAAGGTACCTTTTTGAACAGAAAGATGATAGCAGCGACTGTAGAGGTGGACAGAAATGAAACCGAGCGAGGATATTATGTTCTCTGGAGAGGAAGGCATCTCTGGTGTTTGTGCTGCCGGGTTGTTGAAGCAAAGCATCTCCTGCTTTAGGCCGGAATGCAACCGGGCCACAGGACGCAGTCTTTGTTCAGGACATTGTCTCTCTACTCACAGCTATTGTTTGAAATTGAGTTTTGTCTGCAGCAGTGAACAGAAGTGTGTCAGTTATGAAATTGGTCAGTGTTGGTCAAAGTGTTTTAGGAACAGTTTTCAATCAATTGGAAACCCCTTTGTGTGATTTTTTCGGGGCCGTTTTAGGTCATAATTTGTTCAAGACAGCTGGAGACACGAGGAGGGGGGGAGAGAGGGGGGATGACATGCAGCAAAGGACCACAGGTTGGAGTCCAATCCGCAGCCGCTGTTTTAGAGAGTAAACATCTACATATGGGCGCGTGCTCTACCAGGTAAGCTACCCAGGCACCCGTGTGATGTTTTTTTAGGGAAATTTGTTCTTAATCCTTTTGTTTCAATTGGGCCACCCAAATTGTGGTATCACTAATGCTATTAAGTCTTATAAACATTCAACCGCTTTGACAAGGACACAAGATAATATCAGCTTGGCACATGGGAGCAAATTATAAAGGAAGTTTAAACGGTGTTCTCTCATTCCAGAGTTTCTTTTCTAATGACACTGAGTATAAGTCTGTTTTCAGGGACAGTATTTTATGCACAGGGTTTGATTTTCACTGATCACACTTTCTATCTGTCAGCCAACAAGACAGAAGCAGGGAAGAACCGTTGTTAGTTTTGGATAAGGGCTGCCGGTAGAAACAGCCAAGAGGTGGTTCCAAAATAATGCCCTTGAAATGGAGAAACGTGTTACTGTTTGCCATGAGAACAGACATGGCAAATCTTTCAGACTAATTATGCCAAATTATGAAACTTCCGTCATCTATAGCATTGCTGGCCTGGCCAAATGTCGTGTATTCCTTTAGGATAGTTCAAATGTTGAGAATGGAGGCTCATTCTTGATCATGGAAACAGGAGTTTGACCAAGAAAGTGTTAACTTGTTAACATGAAATGGCGTATGATTGACACGCCAATTGCTATGCCATTAATGCCGTGTTATTCAGACGCATGTTTGCTTTTTAGAGTGCATATCAACACCATTTGGCCTCCATTGATATGCATTACCTTGTATGAAAGGGCAAATATCTGTATATAAAACACAGGACTTTCACTTTCGCGTCCCACGTGTCACGTTTCTTAAACCCAACCGTTGTTTTCCTTCTTTTACTAAAGCCAACCCCGTTTTTCTTTTCCTAAACCCAATCGTAGCTTTCTTCTCGCGATATCGCGGCAAGTGGCGATAGTACGCCCGCTGTATAGAGCGTAGACATACATGCGGATAGCTCAAAATGCGTACACATAACATGGAAGTTGGCGTGTATATTTACGCGAAGTCATGATGCCATGTTGTAAGATTAATTGGAACTTTGAACAATATGTCAAGGTCATGATCTCATTCAGTTGTCATTTGCGACCATCTCCATGACAACCAAGCAAACTAATGACCCTAACCATTTGAATCTTATCCACCAATTTTTTCTCGGCAATCCACTCTTAAATTCTGTCTTTTGTCTTGACGTAGTAATGTGTTAGGTTGTGTAAGTTGGTATCTGTTGCTTGTGATCACCTTGCGGCTGCCTTTTAGTAAATATTTGACTAGCTCTTACAATATGGTGCCGGACGGCCACATCTGGAAGAAAATTAGAGACTTTTCACCACAGTCTTCCAAACAGGTTATTGATTGTATCAGCGCAAATCTAGGGCTGCGACCAACCGTTATTTTCATTGTAGATTAATCTGTCGATTCTTTTCTTGAACAATCAGTTAGTTGTTTGATCTAAACATGTACAAAAAAGGGGAAAATCCCTTAAATTACTTGTTTTGTCCACGACTCAAAGATATTAAATTTACTGTCATATAGGAGTAAAGAAACTAGAAAAGATTCTCATTTAAGAAGCAGGAATCAGGGAATATATTTTTTTTTATAAAAAAAAAAAAAAAAAAGACTCCTAGTTGTCATATCAAATAAAGGTGGAAGTACCGAAAAATAATATTGAAAAAGAAAAAATAGACTCAAACGGATTATGAAAAACAGGTGATTTATTTGTAGTTGACAACTAGTCAATTACTCAATTAATCTTTGCAGGTCCAATCCAACCAAATGTTTTCCACACGGCTCATTCCACACTTGATTTTTAGAAAGAAACAAGATTAGTAAAACCTTTCATGACATAAACTTAAAAATTGTGTAAGTGAATCTATGTCATATTGTTAAGAAATGATGTTATATATTTAGTTTTAGTTTTTAATATAACTCTGCAATTATTTGTAAGGCTGCACATTTTTATGTCCATCCCTTTACAATTGTACCAAACGAGCACATATTGGTACTGTATAGACTGGTTTTAGTTGGAAAAAGCTGGTTATTATTACTGGCTTTCACCAATATCCACTATTTCAAAGGCTTTCACCACATCCCTGCTTTGTAGTACACCCCCACACATCATTAAACATCTAGCCAAACCTTCTCTGCTCCCTGCCTCTCCACCAGGTCAATCAAAGATCCTCTGATTTGCCATCTCTTTATTTTAGACCAATCAAAGCCCAGCTAAGAGTGTCTGGTCGCCATCCCGCCCGCCAACCCCTCCCCCCCCCCCTGCTTCATTCATTATAGATCACCTGCCCCCCACCTGCACAGCTTCATTACTCCCTCATTTACAGCTTCTCTGGTCTGCTGACTCTTCTTTTCTCCACACTGCTCCTGCTGGTACCGTTGTTGTCTTAAACCCCATCAGCGTCTCTCTGCTCTTTGTCTGCGTCTCCCCACAGCCTTATATCCTTCTGTCCTCACATGCTTCTATCCCTCTCTCCTCACATGCTCCTATCCTTCACTCTCTACCTCTGTCCTTTCTTCACATTTTTACCATTATGTAATTTAACCCTTCATGCAGAGGGTCATTCTCACTGACAGCACACGACCGGGTGCAGTTTATTGCCTTTTAGTGCTTTAGTCAGTAATTTCTGGGTCAGTGAGCTGCGAAAGTCTGGATCTGCACCATGAGTGACCCCTACATTATCTCTCCCTTTGTCACACACACATACACTGCGTGTAACCTATTTTTTCCTCCCTCTGTTGAGTTGTTCACCAATTGTGCTAACCAAAACGCTCTCCAAAGAGTTGACAGAGCCAATAATTAAAAACAAGAAAACGCCCCCCATTATTGGCAGCCCAGAATCCCAGAATCCTTTTCCGGCCTTGTTGTAAGTGCTAGTGTGTAAGTTGGAGCTTATTCAACCTGCACTTGTGTGTGTAATATTGCAATAAGAATAACTAATCCAATTGTGTTTAAGTATAATTATAGAATTCATTGACACTTTTCAGTAGATTGGCTGTACTGATTTGTTTTCCTGTCCTAATGTTCTCCTGCTGTTATTTGTGTTGAAGTCGGTGTTATTGCATATAAATGAAATGAATGTGTATATATATATATATATATATATATATATATATATATATATATGTGTATATATGTATGTGTGTGTGTGTGTGTAATTCTTTTCCCCTAAATTCAAGGATTTCTCTGAGTAATTGAGAGCAGCAGAGTGTCTTTAGTCCAATTTAGTCCAGGCAATCATGGTTCTCATAGGATGAACTCTGCTTTGGTAATTCTGTGAGTTTTCTTTCAGCTCCACCATGAGGTTGCCATTTTTTCTTCTTACTGAAATGCCTTGACACCTACTGAAAGGATTACCGTGACGTTTGGTCTAGATATCCATGGGCCCCAGTGGATGAATAACTGATAACTGTGGACATCCTCTGACTTTTCCTCAATCACCGCCATGAGGTTCACGTTTGTGGTTTTGAGTGAAATGTCTCAACAACTATTAGGATTGTTGTTAATTGAAATTTGGTACCTCCATGTCCCCCCTCAGGAGGATTTATCGTACCTATGGCAATCCCTTAACCCCTTAACCTTACCTCTAGCACCATCATCAAGTCAAAACTTGAATGTGTTCAATACTTTGGTTTATGTACACATACCTGCAAGACTGATTACCTTCCTGTTATTACTTAGCTGCATTTTTTGTTTAGTGCTAGTCAGCCAATCTTAGCATGCAGGTCCACCAAATTAATATGGTAGACACGATATCTGCTAAAGCATGTTGGCGTTGTGAGCGAGTTAGTACGTTAATGTCAGCATTTTGTTCAAGCACTGTAATTCCCAAGTACAACCTCAAGGAGTTGCTTGCCCGTTTTTAGACTTGCTATGAATTTGACTTAATGCACAAAGAGGATTACAGTAAATATAATCTTTGATTGGTAGTCACATTCGTTCATCAGCGCTTTTAAGTAATTGTTTGAAGATAGAGCTCACCCATTTGAGATAGATCTCACCCATTGGAGTATCTTGCACTCTGTCACTCAATCATTTGTTGTGTGTGAGTGAAGCTTCAGTGAAGATTTGAGATTGTAAAACAAAAGTGAATATAACGCTTAAACAGCGGATGTCTACCTGGGCGTCTGTATGTATTTCACCTGACCTTTTCATTCTTTTCCACTCCCTCAAAGACATGAAAGAAGCGGCAGTCATTTAGTTTACCCGCATAACACATTTATTTTGTGTTCATTATAAAAGGACGTCGTGGCTTTGTCACGCATCGTCTTGATCACTTCGTTCACCTACGTTCAAGATCCTCGCCCACATACTGTAGCTTGAGAAATTTTCATTGAGTTACTGCTGGGGATGTGAATTGCTCTATTGTTGTCAATCAAGCTGATATGAGCTTTATGATGTTTACGCCTTTAGAATTGATTCTTTGTGTAAACAAAAGCACAGACTCTGTTTAAGACGAGGAGCAGGAGTACACTGTTATTCCAAAATCCTCCCGGGGACGAACACATTTCTCTGCTGCGCCTAATTATCCCGTTGGGTTTCAGGGGTGGCTGGACAGTGTTTTAAGAAGCAACTCTCCAGGGATTAATTTCTCTCATGGTTTGCCTAATTAAGGTATTAACAAAATGTAATAAACTCTTGCCAGAGGATGCTTCCAAACAGTGCATTGCTTATAGCTCCAGCCACCGCATCAAATATGTATTTAATGGAAGTATAATGTAGTGGCTACACAAGACACACATTTAATTAGGGCTATAAAGCCCAGGGATCGATATAAGCCTTTCCTTTGTTTACTCTTTTGTTTGTGGTTTGATTGCCTCCTGGTCATTTAGAGAAGCAGAGAGAACAGAGAGGTAAAGAGAGGGAGAAAGCAAAGCAGAGAGAAAGGAAGTGTGTCTCAGTAGTCTTCGTCGTCATCTCAACCACCACCGTCATCATCATCATCAAACAGTTTTGTCCTTTTGAAGAGTCTGTGTGTGAAGAGATCTGATAAGCTCAAGCTTTGGGTTTATGAGGATACAGTCCTTTTGGCGTCGAGCCCACTGGAGAGTCAGTCCGGCTTCAACTCTTCTTCAATACCAAAGTCAGTCTCTAGCACACACAGCCAACGTTGGTCTGAGTGGAACTCTAATGTGCTGCTTTGAACAGGCTGAGCGGTGGTGATGACGCAGTGGCTATGACGCATGCGTACACTTTGGTGTGGGAGATCTGGGTTTGATTCCCACCGCCACCAGTGTGTCCTTGAGCAACACACTTAACCCTTAGTTGCTCCAGAGGCATGAAACCTCTCATATATTGCAATTGTAAGTCGCTTTGGATAACAGTGTCAGCTAAATGACATGTAATTCAGCTGTCCCTACGGCAATTATGCCATCAATGAAGTGTGTGAAAACATTAGATGAGGTGCATCTTTAAACGTCCCGACAGTGATCATTAAAGTTCTGTCTCATATTTTCTCATTTTGTCTTCAATCAAAATGTAATTCCCAATACAACTTTACTGTACAGTGGTGTATGCTCGTACTGTTATGTACTGCACATCACAGCGTGGTTGGTTAAAAGTATTCTCGTGTGTGAAAGTTGTGAGTACAATTGCACAAACAAAAGACTTATTATATTTGGAGTTAATTCATTTTGATGCCCAAAATCACTGCTTTGTACAATTCAAGGTTTTAATCAGTGTATGGTTTTTCATTCTTTTCTGAATTTTATCCCTAAACTGTCTTTTGCGTTCTTAGAAATAGGCATTTCTCTCACGGACAGTCGCTGAATAACCTTTGCACGCATTTCACTCTACCAGGCTCGACTAATGGTCTTCTTTCTGCTCTAACAGAGCTTTGAATAAACTGCAGACCATACATAATCCAGCATTACAAGTGCTGACTATGGCCAGAAGAAGAGAATACATTAGACCTTTAGGTTTTAAAGTCCCTTTATTTGCTGTTATTTTTATAATCTACTTTGATTTTTTTTTTTAAACAATCAGAGGGCCAAGCACCTGACTACACAACACTTGTGTTTATAGGATAAATCTTGTCTAGATCTCTCCATTCTTTGGCCTTTTAGCTATTCCCAGGACTAATACCTGTGTTAAGGCAGGCTTTAGTGCCATGGTCATCACCCTTAGAACAGCCAGCCAGTGTGGTTATGTGTGGTTTAAACAATCAATTAATATCACATTGGAACATACAGAGAAAACATATATTTTATAAAATGTGTTTTAAAAAAAATATTTTTTTGCTAATAACAACATGTGATTTTTAGATGACAAATGACATTGTTTCAAATAGGTTGCCTTGATCTAGTCATGTTTTCCAGTGGCTGAGGCGTTCTACAGTCTATAGAAAAGCCTTTTGAAACTAAGATGATGGATTAGAATTTTGATACCGTCAAACCTCCTCCCTGTTTTACCTAACAAATTAAAAATGATGACTTAAGGCTCTGACGGCATCACCAAACTATTGGCTTGTGCCTCCACCATTCCGAAACTGAATACCAAAAACTATTACTGAAACACCTCTCCCTTCTCCCCCCCACCCTCCTCCCCACTGTCACCTGATGACAACCACATATAAGCATTTTTAGGCATTAAATACAATATATTTAACATTTAATCCTTGTCTCCTATGTAAGTGCATTGCATTTTTTTTTAATGACGGTATTGCAACTGATCCCGTAGCTATTTGGAAGACCCCGCGGTATACCGTATTACCGTATAACCATCCAACCCTGTGATGGATGACATTTCACCATGCAACTTTCAAATGAGTGAGAAGGCGATGATATGATTCCACCAGTTCAGCACCACAGACAGCTCCTTGAGTCCTGAGGGACAAAACATTACTTTTTTCCCTCTTCAGTGGCCTTCATTACAACATCGCCCCTCACGTTATAAATAGTTTACTGCTGGCTTATGGTTAAAAAATACTGTGCATTAAAAAAAAAAAAACTTTTTTGTCAAACCAACAAAAAATAATGCAAGCAGCCCGAGCTTTGTTAAAATTAAACAACTCAGCGAACAAAGCGTTCATCTCCCTGCACGCGGCATGGCGTCTCGTGGGGGATCATTATTCTTTATATGCAACAAAGCAGTGGGTCGCTCACACTGCCTTTGCATGAACACCAGCATCACTTTTACAAGCTCTTGTATATTGGCTGTAGGCATGACTCTGCTACAAAGCTTTTTACAAGGCTCCTAATCATCTGTACCGTATGTTAACTGCCATGCAAAGACAACAATACCTTTAAGGCAAGTAGGGCATTGCTGTTTGTTTTTGGTCAAATCCTCAATCAGGCCTGCCAACTAAATCCTTGGCAATTTGAGCATTAGGCTAATCTAATTTGATAGTCTAAGCTATCCAATTGCAAGTAAATCTCAGGTCATAGCTACACTGCCAAACAAGGTAATTCCAATCCCTAAGGTTCTTAATTACAGCGCTCAGACAAAAGCAAAACGGCATTATGGGCCCTACAGTAGGACTGCGATGCCAAATCACGTCTTTCTGAACCAACCCTCTCCCTCCCTCCCTGTCTCATAAATTACGGCAGCAGGGGATACGGACTAACTGTGTGGGTGTTGTGTCCCGCATCGGATCATTTATCACTCCTTAACAAACGATGACACATCAGCGGGTCACCAGTGACATAGACCGCGCGTAAAGGTAGTTACGTAAATGACGCGGGTGTGAATCAAGTTTTGGTGTTTGATGGCGTTAAGATGCCGGAACTTCTGGTGTTATGTCAACCCTGAGGACCACAAGCACCCCCCCCCCCCCCCCCCCCCCCCCCCCCCCCCCCCCCCCCCCCCCCCCCCCCCTCCTGCCTCCTCCCAGTCCCTCTACTGCAATTTGAATAGAGAGCCTGCGGAGCACTCTTTTGTTCAGTAGCGCTCGGCTGCTGGAGAAGTGAACACCACTCCGGCGCTCATCCACTCGTCGCGGCTGCTGCCTCGGCTCGTCTCCGGAAGAAGCGCGGTCACTTCTCAAGAGACAGTCACCCTCACTTGCAAGAAGCAAAACCGTGCCTCCCGGTATCTGCCTCCCCGCCCTACACTCACAACTGCTTCGTTTTCACCCGCACTTATTTTTTTGTCTTTTCTGTTTTACGCGTTGGATGGTTGAGCTCCTCGTGTCTGTGGCGCTGTAGCACCTGCACCGTTCAGACCGGACCGACGCTCCTGGAAGGCTGCTGCATCGCTCTACATTCCTGTGGACTGGACATTACTTCATCCGAAAGGTGAAGGCTTAAAGTTGTTTAAGCTGCTTTTCGACATTTGGTTTTTTGGCGTGATGAAAAGGGCGTTTCACAATTTATGTTCACTGCAGTCAGTGATAATTTGGAGATTGAGCTTGTCAGTACTGTCAAAGACAAAGATCTATGATCAGAATTACAGGTGCACTATGAAGACAGGATTGTGTAGCTTTTGGAAGTATGGTTCATTCACTCTAAAACATGACTTTATATTGCTCTGGTTAATGCTTAAATGAGGCTGCTTTCATAGAAAATAACCGTTATGCCATGTTGGAAATGTATTATTTACATTTGATAAAAGGTCGTCGTTTTCTTTTTATCTATTTGCCAGTTTCTTTTAACCAAATTCTTGGCACCACCTGACTTAGGGAAATAAGGGTCATTGGAAACATAAAACCTACTATTGGCTCACATATTATACCTCTTTCGTCATTTACCTTCCCATTTGCATGATGTCATGACTGTTCAAGCAGGTGGTCTTTAAACGAGTAATAAATATAGCATCCTGGAGTAGCGTTCCTTCTTTTTCTCGTTTTGAAAGCTACTCATGTTGAACAACTTACATTTTTAGCCTAACAGGGTCCCTGCCTGATTTGGATCTGTGTGACCATCATTCCACCTCTTGTAGTAAAGCCCCATGTCTTCCCTGTGCAAGGCTCCAGGTGAGCCAGATGGGGACAGAGGGAGCTGATGGCTTGGGTGAAAGTCAATATAGGCAGCAGCGCAGCCAGGGCTGTCAGTGCCATCAGGAAACCAGAGAGGGGAAACCTGAGACACTATCTCAGATGACACTTACACTCAAATGGGTCTCTCAATTATTTCTGTTGGTGGTAACTTTCCTCTAGGCTACAAACTGATCAGAGTGGAAGAGGACCGAGCACGGCTGCCTTTAGTGGGCGATCTCGCGATGTTGGTGAGGGTGGAAAAGAAAACACTGTTCCACTTTGATTTTTTTGTCTGCTTGTCTTCATTTTCCGAGTGTGTGGCAGTGTGTCAGATGGAGGTTGGCAGCGAGGGTAGGAGCAGAGTTGCTCATGACCCCCTGGGAAATTAAGCAGAGGTTCAACCATGCAGTTTGTGAAATGGTTACTCGCTCCCTCGCTCCCTCTCTTTCTTTAGCCTCCTATGCTGTGTTTCTCTCAATGTGTTGGCCTGGAATTTGCACACACATGTATACACACACAGTCTTCCGACAGTTTCTACAAGCTGTCTGTGGAAGAATTGATCCCACACTCATTTTCTCTGATATGTTATCCCTCCTAACTGTCGTCACCGCTGCCATCCCACATGTGTGGGATTCTGTATTTGGACTCAGCGTTGGCAGAGTGATCCTTATTGCTCAGGGCCAAGCCAGAACCTGCGGAAAGGCTGGCTGATGGATCAGGAGCTTCTGTTTCCCAGCTGATGCAGAGCAACACCACAGAGATCACAAAACACCCAGCTTAATTTTCATTCTGTGACTGGCTGTAGATAAAAAATTGCCCTTGTCACTGGTGTGTGTGTATGTGTATGTGTCCGTGTGCGTGTGCGTGTTCATGTGCGTTTGTGGCCAGTTCCAGAATTGTGTCAGTTGGATCTGTCTGTTCCTGTTGCACTAAAAGGATGCAGCTCCACATTTAACTGGTCTTTTTAAGTCATTCTGCTGGATGTTTCTTCTCTCTGCCTCTTGCACTTAATGCATATTGTAGAAGATCTCCATGTTTGTCTCTCTGTCTCTTTCCCCTCTTGTCTGTCTGTTTATTTTTCTCGTCTCGCTCCGTTTGGACTCTATCACTCTCGCACTGGATCGCATGCTCTGCTGTTAACACCATTGTTCTCAGAAGAGGTTTTCTTGCCAGTTCACTGCCCCCTTTTCACATCTTTTGTGTGATGAGGCATTACAATGGATGAACAATATTCCGTTTGGGAGAGGATCGCTGCTTCTTGGTGGCTCTATTCCAACTGTGGTCAAGGCCAAGAGCAGCTCAGACATGTTATCGTCACACCTCAGGAGAAAGAAAGAAAGAAAGAAAGAAAGAAAGAAAGAGAGTCTGGGAGAATTTTAGAGAAATATCAGCTCTTAGCACAAGGTAGTGTTGTTGCATATTTCAATACTCTGCCTTTGCTGCCTGGCTGCGCTCAGCTTAGTGCAGACACTTGTAGGGAGGTACGTGAATGGGCGAGAATTCAATTTTATACTTGAGTAGTGTCCAAGCAAGTGAATGAGAAACTGTGAATTTTTACAAATGTAAGACATAAATATTCCTACAATGAACCTTCTGCTATGCTTAAGACAAACAAAGCCACTCTGGCTCAAGATGAAATGAGGGAGAGCAGCCAAGCAACAGCACAGTATCGGCGCGGAGGATCTCTGGGCTTGAGTTAGGCTGTTTGAATGGTGGGGGCCTCCAGCTACAAATCCTAGAGTTGGAAGCTTGTGGTGTTGTGAGTGATTTAGGCTAATGGCTTTAATCCTTTTAAAAAAAGAAAAGACATTCATTATTGAGTGTTGTTTTGTGTCTTTGCTGAAAGTTTATTGCTGTCGACTCACTGTACATGTTACAAATGGATGTAGCTTTTTTTTGGCAGTAGTGGTAGAAGGAGTAGGAGGGATGCTGGAATGTTCCTACAGAGACAGACTCATTTACAGACTTGGCTAACCCTGGCCCAATTAAGCAGTGAAAACACTCAGAGCAGCCTGCACACATATTCAGTTCTGTTTGTATTCTGTTTGGATGAATGATCGGGAGAGTGTGTGCTTTTTTTAAAGTTCAGGTTTGGCTTTGCACATGTATGTGGAAGTGGGGCCTGTTAGCACATAGTTCATCTTTTAGGCTTGGTTCCACTTGGCACGTCCATTCCCCCAGTCACCGGCTCGTTTCATTGGCTTAATGAAGGCTGTACCTTTGCTCACCAGAGGACGTCAATCTGCTTGATGGACAGCTCGGCGTCCTTCCACTCCTCCAACCTGACACCGCCGAGCAGATGGCGCAGAGCCTAAGTGGGCCTCTGCTAGCTTTGCCTTGGCTAATAATATAATAGTCTGGCATTAGCCATATTGAACTAGCCACCGCATATAGAGCCAAGCAAATGAGCAGCGCAGCTGGGCCATCATGGCCAGTGGCAGAGCAGACAAAGCCCAGGAAGCACAGAGGCAGAAAAAAAAGGTAGCTTACCACAATCCCTCCAGACACACCTCATGAATATTCATCAAAGACCCCACCATCCCACCCCCGCTCTCCTTTTCAAACCCAGCTCTGCACCCTTCTCCCACTAAATGTATTATTCAACGGAAGCATTTTCCCTATTAAATACTATAAATAAATAATGACATCTGGTAACAGTTTTTGTCTGCTGAATTAATGACACGGGCACAGTCGAATATCTCCCACTGATTGGAGGAGGGGGGGTGGTTCGGGGGCGGGGGGATACCTTTCCTCTGCTGGCCTTTCCTTTGTCTCACCGGTAGGTGCAACGCTTCTTTTGTTAAAGTCAGGTGGCATGGTGTCAGTAGAGCGGAGTTGGATGGCGTCACTATCAGTCACCTCTTAAATTAGCCTGAAGAGAAAGCATACACTACCCAGCTGTTTGTTTAAACATTATGCCAGTGTTTTTCCTGTCCGAGTTAATCTTCAGAATAACAAAAAGCTCCCTGTGGGCTCCTCACGGATGTGGTTTCAGCACCGGACAGCTCCTGAAGCATTGCCTGTTTAGTCTACCTCATAGTATTTTCTTTCCCGGTTAACAAAAACTCGACAGGGCCTATCTCCACACACAATGAAGCACAAAAAGATGCATCACTCACGGATATCAAGTATCTAATGTTGGCGTCATTGTCGTACAGGCTCTATCTGTCAGACTGGGATGAGCTGGTAAACAGGGAGTGCTTGAGAAGCCTACAGATGGCTAGTCTTTTCCACTCTTGTGTACCACAGTTCCCGAAGAAGAGGCGCATTTTTGTGTGTGTGCAAGGGTTCAATTTTGATTTAGTAGGAGTGCAAAGTAATCCTTGGAAGCTGAGGAAAATCGGAACTTAAGCTAAAGGAAAGCATGACATAAGTGGGTAGAAGAAGTGAAACGTAAGCCATTGTTGCTGAGAGTGATTTCTGCCTGTCTTCCTCTACCTCACCCTGCCTGCCTGGATTTATCACAGCAGGACTATTTATGAAGCTGATGCACCAGTGTGATACTTATAAAGCTCTCCTCTCTAATCAGATATCTAGCTCTGGGGTTGCAGAAACCAATCACATGGATGTATGGAAGAGATCTTCAAAGTTGTATAATTAACTTCATTGAGATCCCTTGCACCCTGGTCGACTGATCCCTGCATGCTGACTTCCTATTGTATGTGATGGTTTTGTTGGTTGAACAAGGTTTTTGCATGCGGTTAAGTGCACTATTTGACTTTTGTTGTTGTTGATATTGGTTAATAATGTTTTAGTCACACAAAGTAAGATGCAATGCGGCTTTCTCTCCTTTATGTTATTCTAACAAATACTGAATGCTGACGGCTGAAAGAGCATTATGCCTAGAATGCCTCAGTGCATAATTTCTGTAAAATATTTTGGCTTCAAAAGGTTTGTTGTTGGTGTATTTTGTTGTTTAGGAGCAAAAGAATCAGTTCTGCTTTTTATTTCATATTCCAACCAGAAAAAACAGGTTTCTCTAATCCTCCCGTCTGTCTCCCTCTAGGCACAGAACTGTAAATCATATTTTTCTTAAAGGTTTTTATTGTTGCGGTAATACTGGCTTTTAATGTTCACTCAATTTTTTTTATTTTTATTTTTATCTTACTGCTACATACATTCTAATAAAGCCAGAGGCAGACAGGCACACCCAATCGTAAAGTAAAGTAAAGGGATCACTAAAGACATTAGGATTCATCCTCTGGTTGAAATGGCAATCCATTTAATAGCTGTTGAGATACATGAATATCAGTCTGGACCAAAGTGGTGGACAAACCGGCCAGAAAAAGCCATCGATAGAGATTCAGACACATGAGAAACTGAAGGAGATCCAGACACACTGTAGATAGTCTCAAAAAGATACAGCTGGCCGAGCTGCAGCCCTCACCAGGTGGATCTTTTGTGTCCAAACTCAGGCTTTTTGTGATACTTGGATTTGTGGTCTATGCCTGTTAAGCCACCTGACAGATATCAGCAAAGATCCCCCTTCAGAGGGTTGGCCCTGTGTGTGTGTTTATACGTAAGCTTGTGTGTATGTGGATCGGTCAGCGGGATCCAGAGATGTGCTAAGCTGAACAGAAAGAGCTATAAAGCTTAGAAAAAGGATGAGAAGGCCAACGTGAGAGCCTATCTATCTATCTATCTATCTATCTATCTATCTATCTATCTATCTATCTATCTATCTATCTATCTATCCATCTATACATATAGTGGCTTGAGAAAGTTTACACACCCTTGCTAAAGTTGATTAAAAAGAGGAATAAAAAAAATCTTTGGGAAATTGATCTTAATGCCTTAATTAAAAATTAAATTAAAATCCAACCTTAAGGACACCAATTTTCTATGTTAATGAAGTGTAAATAAATAAATGATCCACCCCCCCACATCATCACATACCCTTCACCATACAGTACATAGTGATTAACATGTTTTTATTTCAGTTAGCTTATAGCTGGTTTGATTTGCATTGAGAGATGATCTTATGGAAAGTTCCCCATGCCTAAGTCTATGTATGGGGGGGGGGTATTTGTATTTTAATTCCAAGGGAACGATTAAGGGAAGGGAACTTAATCAGGATGCATATTATCCTGGATCCATGAAATTACTGGCCTTTAAAGATGAAAATCTGCCTGCCTCTATAGGAATTTAACATAGGGGTGTGTATGCTAATGCCCCCTGTATTTTAAGGACGAACATTCATTTATTTAGAATACATTAGTCATTCACAAAGAAAATTGATGTCCTTAAAAGGCTGGATTTTATTAAATGTTTTGACATTTTCAGTTCCTAAAAGAGGTTTTTATTCCTCTTTTTAATCAACTTTAGTATGGGTGTCTGTCTATCTATCTATCTGTCTATCTATCTATCCATCTATCTATCAACTAGGCTTAGTTCACCTTATGTCTAGTTCTCTGTCTCTCTAGAATAAACAGCAGTGAAATTATTATGTGAGTCACTTGTCCTTTTGTAGTCGGTAATAAGATTGCCAATGCTCTACTAGTGTTTAATTACAATAAACTATGCTGCGTGCTGCAATCAAAGCTCTGAGGCTTTAGAGTCGATGGTGAGTGAGTAAGTGAGTAAGTGAGTGAGTGAGTGAGTGACTGAGGGAGTGAGTGAGTGAGTGAGTGAGTGATGAAGTGAGTGAGCAAGTGAGTGAGTAAATAAGTGAGTGAGTGAGTGAGTGAGTGAGTGAGGGACAAGTGAGTGGTGTACTGTAGTATTGGTCAAAACTTGAAACTTTTGTACTTAGTTTGTAAAAAGACCGACAATTATTGGGGAGGAAGACCATTTAGTTCCCCAGTGTTTCCTGCATTGTTCAGAAGAAGATTGCATTTTAAAAGTGTAATTTTCATTCAAATTGCCTCCACTGTGTTTTGTCAACACAGAGCAAGCAAAGGAATAGAAACACAATTGTTTGTTCCCAAATCAGGAGAAATCCAAGTCAGTCACTTGATCAGCCTATAGACCGGCTGAATAAAGAGGTCGCTTTTTGTCGTCGCACATTTAATTGCACCAGGCTGTTTAACAATTAGCATTTTGTGTCTTTGTGCAGAAGCTCCGCAGACAAATTGCCCTCGGTGGTTAGAGAAGCTGCTCTGCTCTGGCGAATTCAAAATGAACTGTTGGGGTGGTTCTAAGTTCTGTTTTGTAATTAAGTGTCACGCAGCAAAATGAATACAAAAGAAAACATGTTGTGGAAGATGCAGAAAATGAGGAGACGCTTCTGCAGTCACTCAATCATGACTCAGTCAGGAATGATATTAATCAACTGAATGTGTGAATGTGTGTTTGTGTTTTTCTTGAGTCTGCGTGTAAATTAGCAGTTCACATATCTGGTTCCTCTCACCTCCCTGGAGAGTTAAATAACGGTGAACCACGACACCTCACCTCCCCTTGTGTCCTTTCTCTACACGCTCTCTCTGTGCTTTTCCTTCAGCTGCAATAAATGAGTCTGTCTGTCTGTCTGTCTGTCCTGATAATTACCTTTGGTGAGTAGTGTTAGAGCCCTCCGGTTTGCTCCCAGATCTCTTTGATACATTTGGCAACTGTTGCTGGGACATCTCTAGTGACTTTGGATGCCTGAGACTTGGTGTGTGTGTGTGTGTGTGATAAAGAGGCATGTCTGAGTACATTGCTATCCCCAAGTGTCCAGCTCTGTGCTCAGATTGATTGGGCACTGCTGTCTGTGATGTGTGTGTGCCTGTAATCATTTTCTGCACTGGACTATTGGCATAGCTTTTGATCACTAAGCACTGTCTGTCTGGAGGGGGGGGGGGGGGGGGGGGGGGGTTACTGTACCTGCACCGTGTGAGTGCGTTCATTCATAGATAATCATTGTTTTACTCTGACTGTTCTTATCTCTGCTTACTTCCTCAGTCCAGCCGTTACATTAGCGTCCCATTGGTTTAGTGTAGAGCAGCAGAGAGAAAAAAGAGCAGCTTGTATTTTAATTTTTTTAATGCGTAATTGTAGTAAGATGCCTCGCTCTGCTCATTGCCTGTCTTTGCTTAAATGTAGGCCACGACGTGCACTCTCATAATGCTCGACTGCCCACTTTGCCGCTGATTTTGTCATGCTGACATGCAAACCCTCCTCCAGAGTCCAAACACACTCCCACGCACTAAAAACCACAAGGGTTATCCAAGCTTGCTGAGCCGCGCCGACACCTCAGGCGTTTGAGGCCGAGCCCTAATTGGACCTCATCTTAGCGTGACCTTCATTGTTTTGACAGATGGGGGGGGGGGGGGGGGGGGGGGGGGGGGGATTAGAAGGAGACACTCCAAAGCTTTGGTTAGCACCTCTCCCCTATTCTCGATGTCAAACTGCCAGGCTCAGCAGTGGACAAGGCTCACAATTGCAGCCATTAGCTGCTTCCCAAAGAGTGAAAGTTTTAGCACTCACCTCTCTATATGTGTGTGTGTGTGTGTGCGCGCTTGTGTGCGTTTTGTTTATGTGTCAGCTGTGACCGGCACCCGAGAATTCCACAGCGGCCCAAATAGCGAGTCAGCTCCACAGCACGTGATGTGACTCACCGCTGAGCCATTAGCAGCCAAGCTGTGTGTGCTTCAGGTGTTCTCAGACGGAATGGAGAAAGGAATTCTCCCCGCCGCAGTGCACACTGTTTTTAACAGCTCCCTTGGGATTTATTAGGAAAACATTTCTTCAGACGGTCCACCTTCACTCCGCTAGTTTGAACCTATATAGATACAGAGTTTGTACCCAAACGCTCACTGCTGAGGTGGTAGGAGAGCATTTTGGAGTGGATTTAAAGTGGCCAGTGGAGATTCACAGTGGATCATTGCTAAAGATTCTCTTCACTGAATTGTGGTGTTTGTGTGTAGTGCTGCAAACATCATTTAATCCCAACATGAGGAAATCACTCACCCGTTCTTTCTTCAAACGTTTTTCTCCATCTTCCTCCTCTCTTGAATCTCTGTGAACGCGGCAAGGTCACAATTAAACTTTCAAGAGGCCAATCCCGCAATCACGCTCCTTGATTGCGCCGTTCAGTCTTAATCAGGATCTCAGACAGGACAGCGCCGTCTTCACCAACCCATCCCCCCGCACCGCAGCAATCACAGCGTTTGTTATTTCTTATGTATCACTACAAACAGCCTTAATTGGCTGCTGTTTCCTCCTCCTCCCCCCCTCGACCACACTGCTTCTTCTGCTGCGCATGAAGAAGCTGTTTAGGATTAATGGCACTTTTTAAAATGCAGACTGAAATTAGCATTGGAAATGAATCCTCAAGATTGCAGTGTGACTCTTAAGTGTCAATTATAGATGGCGGTCTCTAAATGGAGGTTCTGCATTTCAGTGTTGTGTCCCCCCTGGTTTTATGTCTGGGATAAGCTTTGTTTAAACTGCCCACCTGCGTACTATTCAGCAGCGGTGTATGTCCAAGCGGCTATTACCTTTTCTTAAAGCCAGGAGCTCAGGCTGCTCATCTTGTCACAGCCGCGGATCCGACTGCCAGCTCCCCAGGCCCCCTGTGGCATCTGCTCTTTGCATTTGCCGCCAGATAAATGAGGTGTTTGCTTTTCTTTGGTAGAGCGGTACCTTTCAGAAGGTCAGCGCGGGTGGCTTCGCTGGGGAAAGTGA
Organism: Etheostoma cragini; assembly: GCF_013103735.1. NCBI lineage: Eukaryota > Metazoa > Chordata > Actinopteri > Perciformes > Percidae > Etheostoma > Etheostoma cragini. Next base: position 19,457,958 of record NC_048415.1, read on the forward strand.
GCTCTGTTGATGTGGCTCAAAACTCAACTCTTTAAAGGACCAGTAGCTCTGAATGTGTTAGCCCATTAACCACAAATCATGTAGGCTTTGGCTTGCTGCTAACCATTTCCCTTTAGATGGATTTCCCACCTTTCCCTCAGCACTTGGTCTCAGTGCTGTACAGGATGAAACTTAGATATCAGTAATCCATCATTATTTAGTCTAATTATCCTCTTTTTGTAAAAAGGTAATGGAGTTTTTAAACCTTTGTGCATTTAAGGCCCTTACAGTCAAACCTCATTCTTTGGATAGTTTGTTCTCCAGACTCAATTTTCCTGGTTTTTAATACTTGTTTTAGCAGCCAGTTCTCAAAAGATTTTGATTTGTCAGCTTGCTTTGACAAATTACTTATTGAATTACTGATTACTGATAACTTATTACTGAGCAGAGTTTTCAAGAGTCAAGAGTTTCGGAGACAGAAATTCATTCTGAGCTGACATACATTAAAAACTTTAAAAACATATGGTATGCTCCGGGAAACTAATTATCTGCACCCTAAAGTATTCCAATTTTTAGCGTCATGGCTCTTTGGATGGCTAGGTCTGTCTGTTGGTCGGTCGGTCTGTCCACCACTTTGGTCCAGACTGAAATCAACAACAGCTGGAGGAATGGCTATGAAATGTGTTGACTTTACTCTTAGCTCCACCACCATCTCAAAGTGTTTAGTTGTCCAGTGAACACTCAGTGGAATAGCAAGAGAAATCTTGTACATGCTTGGTACCAAGACCATTTGTCCCCATTACTTTGGTAATCCCCTGACTTTCATGAGGTTGACATTTTTAGTTTTGAGTTAAATGTCCAGCAACTATTGGATGGATATAAGGAAAAACAGGGTTGAAAGCTTTGTGGCACAGTGTAAAAAAACAGTGATAATGAGGTGGACTACACTGTGTGTTCACTGCAAGGACGTTTAGTGGAATATATCAAAGTGGGTCCACAGTGGGATATATTGTGTTATCAACTGTGTGATACAAACTATAGGGTTTGGAACAAATGTCAACGGAATATCAATGCACATTTGTGACAGACTTTATGAGCCTGTCATTTATTTTCTACCAGTATTTTTGCCAATTTACCCTTATACAGCGGAGAACGGACAGGGGATGGCCTGCAACAAAGGTCTTCACCAGGGTGCCCAATCAGTCTGCAGTTTCAACTGCACAGACATTTAAAAGGGGAAAAAAGACAAATACAAAACCATTTGGGTTTGGGAGAAATGTGCTCTGCTAATGGGTCCGCCTGTTTAAAGCTTGCGTCTACCTACAGAGAATCTTTCTTGCTTCTTCTTTTTTTTACAGGAACGCATGAGATCTCTTTGTTGTGCCAACATCGTCAGCCAGCACGCCTGTACTCAGTTAACAGCTGTTTTATATTCTTTAACTTCTCCGTGCTACATCAACCCCTCAACTCATCCATTTATTCACAGCTCCATATTTCTCTCCCTCTTCCGTTTCTTTCAATTTAAACAAAAATAGAAATTACTGAATTCTTAAGACTGTTCACGCCTCTGTGCTTCGTGGCTTTGCTCACTCTGTGGCCTCCCTGGAGGTGTTTTCCTCAGGTAACATTTACATAACCTTCGGTCTAAATGCTTGCTCTTCAGGGAATTACTAAAATTGTTGTGTCTTTGTAAATAATAGAGAGTGGTCTAGGCCTACTCTATCTGTAAAGTGTCTTGAGAGAACTCTGGTTATGATTTCATACTATGAAAAAAAAGTGAATTGAATTGATCTAGCCTTGTCTGCAACTAGCTTCTGGGAATCCTTTGCTTCTTAGCAAACATAACATAACATTAAATGTGCTGTCGGTAGGATTGTGAAGATCCAGAATTTAGCCAAAGAATTTGAATATTGACAACTTCTCAGTCTCCCGCCCCCTTTTTGCTAATGCCCAAATGGTCTCCTAAGCCTGTCCCCCTATGGGGGGTAGATTTAGTAATTAGATTAGGACAATACACATTAATCAACATTTTGTATTTGTGTTTCTGTAAATGCGCCTGTAAGTGGTAGTCCTACTTACTCAGCATGCATGTCTTTATGGTGGGAAGAAACCGGAGCACCCGGAGGAAACCCATGCACACACGGGAGAACATGCAAACTCAGCACAGAAAGGCCCGGAACGTCCTGGATTCAAACCCATTCAAACCCTCTTGCTGTGAGGCAGAAGTGCTAATCACTGAGCCACCGTGCTGCTTAATAATGTTTTTAATGAATGTGTGTGAGCCTGGGCAGGGATTGACATGAAGTTAGACACCCCCCCCCCCCCCCCCCCCCCCCCCCCCCGGCCCTGATTGGTGCATCTGATTGGTGCAGCTGTGGCTTTTTTGCAAATTGCACTACAGGCTGTAGCTGGTGCCAGAGGAGCCGGATTCTTTTTTTTTTTAGATCACCTGCTTCATGTAGTTCTACTCAAACATAGGGTCGGTTTCAGCAGATATAAAAGAAAGTTATTTTTATAAGTCTGGCCTGCGGCACCTTTAAGAAGACATGACAAACAAAAGCTTGTATTTCTTACAAATATTACATATAACACAGTAGAATGTGAGTGCACCAAGAGAATATCCATAACCCCCAATCCCATCTGTCTCTCCTCCTTTCTTTTTCCCGCATCTCAAATCCACTGATGCCATATCACGTGTGACGTGCCAGCCACCTGTATCATTTTGTGCGGACACACTGCACCACAACACTTTGCACCACCGCTCACACCCTTTTTCCACCGTGTCTGCCTCAGAGAAGTAGTATTTCCCTTTGCCCCACGGCACATGCAGCCACTGTACCTTCACTTCTTCTCTTGTCAGGTGATAGCGGGTATTCTTATGTTGTCCCAGTGGATGATGAAAAACTATTCTTAGGTAGAAGTTGTCCAGCCCCTATTTGAACCATTTTTTATATTAGAAAGATAGATAGAAAGTTGAAGTCTGCAGTTTAGCACACTAAATTCTCATAATGTGCTTCATGTTATGTGTCTTAAAGGAATATTTTGACGTTTTGGGAAATAGACTTTTTTGGTGTCATGCTTAGACAAATGAGCATATGAAGCTATAGGCAGCAGCTGGTTAGCTTAGCTTAGCATAAAGCATGAAAACAGGGGGAAACAGCTAGCCTCACTGTCCAAAGGTGAAAGAATTGAGGATGTAGCTACATAGTGTTAATTGCATGTATAATATGGAGGACATTTGAGTTTGGATTAAGTGGGAAGCAGGTGAACTCTGATACAAGGTCCAAATATGTCCAATTGAGGTTAATAAATAGACAGAATGTACGATATATAACGGACCGATATGAGAGTGGTATCAATCTCCTAATGTAACTAACGGTAAGAACACAAATTAAGTGCATTTGCCAAAATATTGAATTGTCCTTTTAATATATTGCAAAGTCCTGTGAAAGTTATTTTTCTTCTACATGTGTCTCTCAACATTGGGCCACTTTGATATTGTTCCACAATGCTCCCTCATTCTCTTTCTGCTAACTGTTACACTGTTATGATATGTTGTGAGCTGATCCTGACACTTTCGCTTCAAAGTTATTGTGCGTGAAGAGTCTGCAGACGGTACCGAGATTGAACTGCTATCAGGAACACATTATCCACACCGCAGGCTGGAAAGTATGTCCCCTTTCTTTGTGATATTCTTTTTTTTTCAGTCAGTGCATCCTTCACTCCTTTTGGCTTTGCCTCTTCCTTTGAGTTCCTCTTTTCCTGCAGCCAATTCACCTGCCATCATTCACCAAACAGCGAGCCACCTCATAGCCATCATAGCCAGGGCAGAGGAAAGGGGGAGAAAACACGAGAGAGAGGAGAGAAAGGTCTTTGGGGACATTTCTAGAAATGCAAATTCAAAGGCAGCTGAACTTTCTGCTCGAACAGTTTGCTGCACTGACAGGTCAGCATCCATCAGGGCTTGATGGGTGATGGCCGGTTACCACAAATGAGCCCAGGGAGAACAAGCTGCATAGATAAACACACATTCACAAGATATCACCCCGATATTTAACCCATCATTACTTGCAAAGCAGGATGTTGTTGTTGAGATAATTACAGACCATGTCTATAATTTGCCACAGTTGTTGTAGTGGGACCTTTTATATGATGCATGACTCCTCCGGCAGAACCGCATATCATGGCGGTAAAGTCCCTCTACAGTGGTAATGCACAAGTACTGCCTCTGGTTGTGTGAGGTTGGGATGAGATGTGTAATTAGCTGAAGCAGCCTGAAAAACTGCTGCAGGTGCATGAGAGATGAAGGGAAGTGAGCCACGAGAGAGGTCGAGAGGAGAGGAGAGGAGAGCATTATTGGAGCCTGTAAAATTCAAGGTTGATCCAGTATTGTGAAATCATATTTCTTTGGTTTGTTTGTTTCTCAATGCAAGAGCCCATAGATAAACTCTCTCTCTCTCTCTCTCTTTATGTACACTATAATCTCTTTCCATTTGTGTGTTTCAAGTTCATTCTCATCAAGTGTGGATATACAGACCGCTGCAGTATTGGGAATAAATACCAAGCTGGATGCAAGGCTACATGAATCAGCCAGTTTGTTTGGACCACCAAGAGTCCAGGTGGAAGAGGTGGAGGTTAACATCACCGACCAGGGTAATTATTTGCTCCAATTTAGTCATTATGTGTTGAGTTGGAAGCGAGAGCTGACACCTGCAGGGTCTTCGGAAAAATCGCAAAGAAAAAGAAAGAAGGAGAGAGCAGGGAGGGCAGGAAATTGTCTATGTTGTTTTAAACTGTGTACATAAACAATGGATCAAATTTAATAGGTAATAAGTAATGTTACTCTCCCTTTAGTAGGTATAGGAGATATGAAGGTGCGTGTGTGTGTGTGTGTGTGTGTGTGTGTGTGTGTGT
>NC_048415.1:19463074-19466473 GCF_013103735.1 Etheostoma cragini
GAGAGATAAAGACACAACAGCAAAAGTTCGTAGAACCACATTTATTAACTAATATAAAAACTGATGTGGCATACTTGAAGGCAATGTGACTGTTATTCTGCTCAAAGATTTTCACAATAGTGCCATTAATGACAATGAATAGGTTTCTATTAGTTCCAGTCATAACATACAGTTTGTCATATTTTTGTGAGCAAGTTTTCAGCGCTCCACAGTAAACAACAGGTTATGCTTTTGAGACATTCTTATGAGATCCTCTTAGTTAGAAGCATCATGTTTGCTAGAAAAACGGGTGATGCCAAACCTATTTATGATGAACAATAATCAAAGGCTGTTCTCACCAGAAAAACAACAGCATTTGCAGTTAGATCACATATTTTAAATCATTTTAGATTAAATTACGTTTACATTTTCCTGACAAGTGAAGAATTCTGGTCATGGAATGTATAGCTGTCTACTCTTCAGACTCAAAGGCACAAGAAACATGGTGTAGCTCAGTGCTTCTCAAATAGTGGGGCTATGGGGGATGCGATACCTGGGGGGGGGGGGGGGGCGCGTGTGACCCTGGGGAACAGGCTTTTTTTTTAGGCCGTAGTAGTATTAAGTGTAATTGCACATCCACTACAGTAGGCGGCAGTGGCGCTCTCATTGTTACTTCTGTCACGTTTGCGACAGTGCAACATTTTACGACTTACAAAACAACAGGTTTGCCTTGGTTAGCAGTGTTGAGTTAACAGAAAGCTCCGACTGCGTTCTGTCTATAGCCTCCGTTACTCATCATAACAACCCCCAACATGAAAAAGTTTTTAACAGGGATGAAAAGAAAAGCGGAGAGAGACAAAGATAATGAGACAAAAGAAAGTCACCCAAAAGCTAAGACGAGGAAATATGACGACGCGTATTTAGCGCTTGGCTTCAGTGTGACTACAGTTGGAGAAGAGGACAGACCGGTGTGTTTGCTTTGTCTAAAAATGCTCGCAGCGGACAACATGAGGCCAAATAAATTTGCGCATCCACTTAAATACGTTACACCCCAATCACGCCAATAAGCCGCTAGAGTTTTTTCAGCGAAAACGTGAATAGTAGAATTGTGAATAGTTAACACAGTTAAAATGCTGAAAGTTAAAAAGGGTCTAAACGGGGTGGCTGTATTTCACTCGGAACAATTCAAACTACTGCGCCACTGCGCAATCTCGCACTGTCACACCATACTTGCTCTTGGGGGAATAAGTAGAAATGTTGGGACTTTATAAATTATAGAGTGTGGTCCAGACCTTCTTTGTCTGTAAAGTTTCTCGAAATAATTGTTATTGTGATTTGATACTATGAATAAAATTGAATTGAAACAATGGGATGTGCAACAGTCTGCAGCTAAAGACACAGAGTAGCCAGCCAAGCTGCACTATTGTTATAAAGCAATCGACTGTCAAAATAAGTTAGTGTTATTACATTTTAAATACATTATTTAAATTTGACCGTATGGCCTTAGCAATAAAGTCTGATTGTGCTCTTATTTTTTTAAACTAAATGTACTGTATTTTTAAAAGTATCGCTATAGCACAGTTATCGGAAAGAACCCAAATGATACCCAATCCTTCTTGTAAGGTATGAAGAGAAGAAGAAATAAAGCTAGAAGGAGGATTATGAAATAAGGGACATTTGGTTTAAATGCTACAGAAGATAATGAGGAGAAGACATACAGATAAAGAAGGAGGGTATGGCTAATATAAACAGCCCAATTAGTAGGGTGTCATCCACAGAAATTTGGTGCTCCTAGGCTCCTAGGCAATGGCTCTTTTGAACAATTGGGGTTTTCATGAAATAGATGGTGCGCAGGAGCTGCCCTGCATCTCTGTCCCGTCAGGTTGGCTCGATAAAAAGGAGAATGATGGCGTGAACCCTAAATCCCGTCCAACTTTCTAAACTTCTGTCCCACCCATTTGGTCCTTCTGCTCTTCCTCCTTCCATTTTCTACCCTACTTCTTCAATTCTTTTCATCATGGTGCTTCAGGAGCTCCTTTGCCTGCTCACGTGGCTCCTTAAAACCCTGTGTTTCCTCTTGTCTTCCAGCACTGAGTAATTACTTTACAGGCTGGAGAAGGTTACAATGTTACGCCAGCACTCTTTCTCTCTGATATTCAAATGAGCGGCTGCGTCCGCGACCTCGTTTGTCATCAGTTCAATTGTGTTTTTGTGTGTGTGTGTGTGTGTGTGTGTGTGCGCATATGGCGTCTAATCTCTTATTTAGAGTTTCACACAGGAAAGACATTAACATCGGTCGGTTGAAAAATTAGAACCTGGGTTGATTAATTCCTGGCAAAAGGGAATTAAAGGGCGCTTCCCCGCCATTGTTTTTGTTGGAGGATTTACCTGCTGTGTGATTGAAGGTGGCTGCTCTGTGCTGCCACTGTCATTAATAATCACCAGCCTTCAGGAAGATTCATGCTTCCATGATCGAGTTGGTTCAAAACACTTAGCCATTACACATGACACCGAGGGCTTGATATATGACAGGCTAATAGCTCTGCACTCCAGCAACAATGCTGTGGAACAACAATAAGGACCATTACGCTTTTATCAAACAAGATTAGGAGAGCAAGTTACATTAAATAAAAGCTTGTCATAAAGCTGAATAAAAATTAAGCGACTGTTATGCAAAAGTACAAGTTTCTTTTTTCATTTGTTTGGTTGAAATTGTTTTACCTTAGGAACTCAGCAGCTGTGCACTCCTCTCTGCTGGTGTGAAGTGTTATTGGCAAAACACACAGACACTGTTGGCTCATCAAGAAAAAACTGTGTTTCTGAGTGAATTGGTTTAGCTCTGCAATGGTGAAAATTGTTTTCATTTGGTCCGCTCACAGAGTTAAAATTATAATCCCCCTTCTCCACTTATTCTTTTGAGCATGGCAAAACATTGTAAATGTGATCAAATTTACAGGCTGCTAAGACTGTTCTCCACTGTAAATCATGTACATATGCTTCAAATAAAGTAGCAGTAGAAACTAACTCGCTTTATTACTTCACATTCAGACCGGAGCACCTTCATTTTTTCCATTGACTTCACTTCTGAAGGTGAATTCAGTGGAGATGAATAAGCACTTCATGGTTGCCTCTAATTTTCCCTGGTCAAGTGTTAGGCTATGGGTACTAATCTGTTTCATTACATTAACTCGGGTGATAAGGCCACCATTGGAAAATTGTGCCGGAAAGAGGAGGGTGACAATGTGATACATTGAAACACATGGAGATTTTGCATGTGTGCACATTGCAGAGGAAGCATCCGTGATCCAAGAGCTGTCAATTACCGATAGACACGATAGAGCCAAACTGATCAAAGGCCTGCCTTATGTAGTCTGGCCCCTTTGTTCCTGTCTCAAGAGATGTGGGGGGGGGGGGGGGGGG
>NC_048415.1:19466590-19496884 GCF_013103735.1 Etheostoma cragini
CACACACACACACACACACACTCTCACACACACACACACACCCTGTCCAGATCAGAAAGCAAACATAAATTGAATGCACACGGGTGCACACAAACTTGCACGCACATTCATGAACACATGTGTACCGACTCACTCATCCAAACGCAAGAATGCCCAGTGATTCCTCACGACATATGTCCGTCACAGCTGCTCAGACACGCAGGTGCACAAAAAGCTTCAAACTGTGGAAAAGCAATATCGTACATTTCCCCGACGCGCTCCCAGAGAGACCTGCCAGGCCAGGGAGACGATCGTCATCCCTGAGATTGTTTCCGAGGTTTGTCGCTAATTATGTCATGGCGCCGTTTAAACTGTCTGTTAAAATCCAATCATTAGGCAGTGTGTGTAGCTTACAAGATTGGGGCGTGACGAGGTCGAGGGGAGGATTGGGAAGCGGAAGGGGAGATAGCAAGTCACACTGTCTGGCTGTGAGATACTGGATGAGGAATTTCATTGGAGGAGAACCTTTATGCAAGAAGCTTAAAAACACTTGTTTTACATTGAATATGGGCTATAGTTTATTTGCCTTTCTAGTCACCACATAATCGCAGAAGCTTAAAGAAGTAGTTTGACACTTTGGGAAATACACTTATTCACTTCCTGGCAGAGAATTAAAGGGGATGATTGATACCACTTTGATGTGTGTACTTTAAGCCGGTTAGCATATACACCGAAACGGGAAGAAACAGCTAGCCTGGCTCATAATCCACCTACCAGCGTCTCTAAGGCGCATTAATTTACACGTTATCTTCGATTTGTTTAATCCGGACAAAAAAACTACAATTCCTTTGCTCCCTGAGTTTTACTTACTTACTGAATTGTTGTCTTAACACTATAGATTAACAAGACAGTGTCAAAGTTGCATAATATAGAGAATGTGTCAAAGTGAGAAGAAGCCTCTGGAGATCTCCATTGTTGATTCAAACATAAAAATGATGACAGGGTGCAATTTGAAAAACTGTCAACTTTGGAGCAGGGAGTAAAACACATAGCTTGTTTTAAATTGATCCCTCTGGTAGCAGTCTGACTAACTCATAATGACATTGCAAAAACAGCCTAAAACTAGCAATCAAGTGCACCACATCCCTCTGTGAAATGCCTTGTTTTGATTTATGGTTGCACAGGTGGTTTCCTGCATGCTCAGTACCTCTCCCACACTCTCTCTCTCTCTCTCTCTCTCTCTCACACACATACACACACACACACACACATACATGCCTTCAAATTAGTTGTCATACTTGGACATTGCGAGTTGCGAGTTGCCCCATATTCTCAGACAGATAGGCAGATAGAGCAGGCACCAGATGAATAAGTAAATAAACCTTGGCCCAAGGCAGATCTCATCCATTCTACTTCTCCCAAATGAACATGTCCAAGATTCGATATACCTAGGGGCTCCCAGTAAGCCTCCATCTCAGACCAGGGAATCGTGCTCGGTCTACGACCTCACTACAGCGCTTTAGCAATTAAGCTGGAATAGCCAGGCTGCACGTTCGTGCCCCTAACAGCCTCTCTTGCTCTCTATCACTCTTTCCCTTATCTCCTGTGATCTTCTCTCTCGCCAAGGTGTGTTAACTCTCCCCGCAGTCGTCCCTCCTCTCTGCATCTCTGCACTCCCACCAGCGTCTCACACCATCCCCGCCCTCCTTATTTACACTTCAGCAGCACACTCCCTGTTTTGCCGCTCCTAACAGGATATTGGAAACATCTGTAGACTTTCATGACTCATTAGCCATTCTAAGCGTGATTATTTATTAAGCACAGAGCATGCTGAAGCAATCAGTGTGCTTGCTTTGTACTCAACATCTGCCCCTCCACCCCTCACACACACACTCTCTCACACACACACACACACACACACACACACACACACACACACACACACACACACACACACACACACACACACAACTAAACACTTCTTTTTTTGTGGTGCTTTGAGTGTTTGATATCTTCCGTTTTCATTCTTACACTTTGATTCCTGTTCCTGCACGGCACGGTTATCTCAGCGCAGTGTCTTCCTCTGCCATGCCATTTTTTTTTTTTAATCTTACACTCTCCTTCTCACCCTGTCAAAATCAACTTTTCTTTTCTCTGGCCGAGGTGCGCTCCAATTCCAATTTCTTCTCAATTTATTCATCACACTTTGACAGTCCTCATCTCGTCTCAAATTGAAACTCTTTATTTCTCACCATGAAGTCCAGCTTCTTTCCATGCCATTCCATCGTATCCAAAATCTGGTTCTTTTTGTCAAAGATGATGCATTGCCAACGTCTATCACACATCTAACCATCAACCTACTCTCTTGTTTATCTGTCTCTCCACCTGTTAAATCAATATCCTCCTCTTTAGCTCCATTTATAGACTGAGATTACCTCCACCGTTTCAGCCCTGAAATATTTTAGTCACATCTCACTACCCACAACTCACTCATTTACTCTATTAATATGAGGATCAAGCAAATATGAATTGTGTTGTAGAAATTATAGTTTTTTAAAGCAGAGCTGTAGAGTTATAATTAACCTTTTCTTGCAGATTAAGTAATTCAAGATAATTAGCTTATTGACTTTATGATTGAACGTCTTAAAAAAAAACATTTTTTTTACTGTTTTGCCTTCTCTTCACTTTACTGTCCACAATGAGGTTTATATTTGTGGTTACGATTGAAATGTCTCAACTAATACGGAACAGAAACTTAAAGGATCTATTGTAATAACGTTGGTGATAACTTTTCATCTGTCACCATAAAATTACATATTTGACAATTTGTTGTTTACGACCAAATAGCTGCAACACTAGTGACACACACTACAATACTAAATACCTTATTAATCCCCCAGGAGGGAAACTGAGTGCCACATTACATATACAGCAGACAACAGGTAAGACAATTGGAAAAGATATACACTTCTCAAGACAATGCATAATAAGAGTAATAAATAGTGTGAACATCAAAGACTAGCGGCAATGTTAACATATTCATGCACACCTACATTACACAATCCTCAGTACAACCACTGTCTGAGTCAATACCATCAGATCATCATCGTCATCGTACAACAGTAACAGTTGCCGACAATGTTCATTAAAAAACGTCACCCCAGCCTTAACTGTACTTTGTAAACCTCACACAGCCGCTAGCGTGGCTCTAGACTCTAAGTCTTGTTTTCACCCTTTAGCAGTTTCCTTGTTTTAGCTTCTGTCTTTATTTTACAGTTGTTTTAATGAAACACAACTTTTTTTTGTCTCACCGTCTTGTGTTGTGTTGTTGGAGCCAGAGTGTTTCGCCGTTAGTCAGCCAGTAGTTGTTGCACTGATGCTGGACACAGTCCAGTCTGTCTGGGTCCTCATTGGCTCAGAAGCGTCCTCTCAGGTGGCAGGTGATGGATGAGACTTAACGCACACACATACACCCCATGGACATAGATACAAACACACCATCTGTCTGTCTGCATTCTGGTTACTTGATTCTTTGTGTGTGTGTGTGTGTGTGTGTGTGTGTGTGTGTGTGTGTGTGTGTGTGTGCGCGCGCATGCGCGTGCGTGCGTGCGTGCGACACCCAGGCCACGGACGCATATGCTTCCCTGTGTGAAGTCTGTTTGTGAGATGATTTAATGAGCAATATAAGTGGATTGGATGGAACTTGGAATTTTATGAGCTGAGTTTGGAGAGGAAAAAAAACAAACACACGACCGCTGTAGTGGTATCTTTAATTACAGACGTCTCCAGTTTTCAACATGCTGTCTCTTTTTTGACCCTCCAGTCCCTCATCTCCCAGGCTGTCTCTCAACTTACTTGGGGGGAAATACAAGATAAGTTTAAATGAATTTCAAACAGGCAGCTCTCATCCCTTTGTTTATTAGTCTTATGCTTTAGTTTGTGGCAGGAAGGCGGAAGGAAGTAAGGAAGCTGTTTTAAGCTCATGCATTCTATGTTGCCATTACAGTACATGGCTTTTTGATAACTTGACATACACAGAGATAGCAGTGGTAGATAGTTAACCGTTCATGAGTCCATTATGAATTATCCTCCATGTAAAGCATATAAACAAAATTCCAGCGTGTGGCAAGGCCCCAGAGATGGCTATTTGTGTCGGCTGATCCACCACTTTGGACTAAATATATCTCAAATATTGAAATGGATTGCAGTTAAAGGTTGAATAGATATCCTTGTTTCAAAGAGAATGAAGCCAAAACAACTCAATCCTCAAATCAGGTCAAAATACAAAAATACAAAACATTCCCAGCATCCTTAGCAGCACATTGTGTCCTCAACTTAGTACTAATTAGCTAATGCTGCTATACATACATGCTAAACTCCAATTGTAATCATCTCAACATCATGTGTCCCTGTGAGGATATTAGCACTCTGAGGTTAGCATTTAGCTTTAAGCACTACTGTACCTACAGGTATAGCCTCATAGAGCTGCTAGCATGGCTGTAGTCTCCTCCTTGTTGAAATATGACATATGTCATATACAGTATATAAAAACTTGTAAAATAGCCACTATGATTCATTTTGTTCAACTGTTCCACAAAACTCCTCAGATGAAGAAATCTTCAAATAAGATATTTCTATTTGTTTTTTTTTTGTTTGTTTTTTACTGTTTGCTTTAAATAAATTATTTGGACACTATCATTTTGTTACATGATAAAACAGTATAACCATATCATCATGTGATGCCACTTCACACAGACATTACACTATAGAACTGAACATAGACTTTTCACTACACTCTCCTCTGTAATCGTAAAAAAACTAAACAGGACTATATGGATGGAGTGAACTCAACACCACTCATTTGGTACCATCCTGCTGACCTATAGGCTTCCACTGTATTTATTCTGATGGGGGATGTGGTGCGGAGTTGATTGTGCAGGTTTACTGACCGGCTCCTAGGCCTTTGCTCCTACATGATATAGTGTCCCTGAATCACCGCCTTTGATTAACTGAGCTGCGAGAATTTAAGGTTTGCCATACAGCACTGGATCCTGCGGACAGACAAAAGCAGAGTGGGAGACACAATAAAGCAAAGTGAGAGAGTGGAAATGCGTGGACATACAGGCTGGAGCAGAGCGACAGAAAAGACACAATGTAGAGAAGAGGCGATAAAAGTGAAAGAGAAGTGTAGAGAGGAAAAACTTTGCTGCCTTCCCAGTGAAATATGTCCTGCACACAGACCTCTTGTAATAAACTGATAACATCCTTTCACCACAAATGTGCACATCTGTAGACAGTGAGTGTGTATGTGTGGCAAGGGGCGGTCACAGAAGCGGTCATCATGTAATGTCCTCATGCTTTATTGGTGTGTCTTGCTCTGTGTGAAAGATATTGATTAAGAAACAACCACGACAGCGACCGTACCAATATATCTTAAGAGTTGTCACACCCCTTGTAATTGGACCAGTCCAGCTTTAACACCCATGGGCGAGCAGGGATACGACAATAATTAACTTTAGTCTTTGTTTACTGTCTTACAGTACATCATTTTATTTCAATTTATATGTTTTTTTACAGCATCATTAAATTCAAATCCCGCGTTGTGTTTTTTTCTCAGTCACATCCTGCTTTGCTCTGATTTAGAAAACAACAAAATAAGGATTTAAATGTCGTGGTGCAGAAAGATTAGCCAATTAATCAAGTAGTGGACTGATAGGAAAGTGACAACAACAAACCTTTTAAACAAAATGTAAAATGTTGTGTTGTTTGTTTGTCACTGTTTATAAGTTCTAAATATAAAACAATTATAAAAAAATGTGATCATACATTGTTTTTTTAACAAATGTTAGCTACTTCCACCTTAGAAGATGTAAGGATTTACAACGCTTTATTTTGTTGGACTGTGGTTAAAAAAAAGAAACCTTTGGACCTTTTTTCCCTTTTTATACTATTATATGAGTTAATAAAATGATTCACTAATAAAAAAAAAATTAAAAAAAAAATTTGAGCCCGACGACAAATATTTGGTTAATAAAAAATCCGATATATCCGCCGATATATACTTTAAAAACAAAACAAAAATAAAACAAAACATAAACAGATTTCCCTAACATTAGTTATTTGTAGTTATTTATGAGTTTTCACTAAAATATTATGATAATAATTTATTTTATTGTCACAACAGAACAGAGGAACATCCAAATATATTAAAGTTCGGATAAATAAAATGGTTTAAAAAATACAAACTTAAGCTATGAAACTTAAAGTCCTTTGAACAAAAACACATTAACAAAAAAAATAATCAGTGTTGCCAACAGGGAATTAGATCACCCTTGACCGTCCATTTTTATTTTATTTCTAAAGTGTTCATTTATCAGAATCATTTAGTTGTCATTATGAATGACTCTGATGAATGAATATTTAACAGCCCTTATTAATGCCGATACTGATAGTTTGGGAAATGCCCCCCGATATATTGGTCGGGGTCTAGAATAATAAGATTAATACAGTAATCATCAGTTGCATCCTTAAGACATTCAACCAAGCAAAAGGATGCTGTACCGAGACTGAACAGCAAAGCACAGAGCATCATTAAGTTATTGTCCTACATCCAAATCCACATTAACGTACGCGTGGACGAAGACAGCCTGTGTCCGTATGAACCATGAAGGTATTCTTCCTTTTTAAAGCTGTTTTGAACACAGTGCCCAAACCATTTCTTCCCTCTACACTCGTCTCAAGCCACATTTATATTCCAGGTGAGGACAAGCAGGCAGCCAAGAGGACCTTGATGTGCCGAGAACAAGTTTTACATTTGCCACCGTATAAAGTGGCTTTGCAACCCGCAAATGAGGAGTCTTAGACAGTTGAAAATTGCCTCGTCACCCTTCCTGCACGTAAAAAGTCGGTCACCCCATTTTTCAGAGGAATCTCTCTCTCCGTCCCTCCTTCTCTCTATGCCTTCATCACCGTGCCCCTTCCCTTCCCTTTTCTCAGTCCAGCATTTTACTCTTCCTCCATATCGTTTTCTTTCTCTTTCTACCTTGCCTGTTTTTAATCACATTTAGTGTAGGGTGAGCTCACCTTTTGTGGTCACAGTGAGCAAGGTAATATGTTTTACAGAAAGGAGTGGGTGATGCTCCGCTTCCAGCTGACTTTAATAGGATGCCTGGCTGCATTGGCTTCTGGCTGGTGGGCGGTATTGTATGAATAAGGGAGACCTGGGTGGCTTTCAGCTGTAAGTAATGGGTTTCTATATAGTTCTGGGCAGCCCTAGAGCTTATTCCCACTCTGCACCATCAGGGTGCTCAGCAATGTCACACCTGCTTTGTATGGTCGCTCTTGGTCAGCGCTCTCTCTCTCTGTCTCTCTCTCTGTCTCTGTCTCTCTCTGTCTCTCTCTCTCTCTTTCTCTCTCTCTTTCTTGCTCTCTCTCTGTATCTTTCCCCTTTGCCATTTGGACCTTCATGTTAAGTTAATGTTGAAGAATTAAATCAGAAAAACATCTGAATCCAACACGTAGTCCACTACAAGCACTTAATATATGCAGTGTGCTTGCAGGCTGTGTAGCGAAACACTTAAATGTAATTGACAGCTTTTTAGCTCCATAGTGATAACGCTGGAACAAGCACAGTCTCATCCTTACTTTCATTCCATTATTCCTTCCTTCCTTTGTTCCTTCCTTCCTTTACTTCCTCCATCCCTCTTTGCCCAGCTCCTGATTAACTGCACCTTTTCATGTGAGCCTGAGTAGCTCCTCATTCTTCTACAACAGAGCGTATTAATAATAATCTGCATTTGTAAAGCACCTTTCAAAACAACAATTAACAATTGTATTGCATAAAATAAAATGCATCAAAAAAAGGATTCCTGTGAAATAACATGACTTAATGAATACAAATGGTCTAAAAAAAGAAATTAGGAGTGTCTTGAGTTGAGATGTGTGCAAAGATGTACAGTATGCACTAATGAGTAGTCACCATGTGCTCAACAATCACACGAGCATCTGCCCATGCCATTCACGCTTCATTCACACTCTAAGTGCACAAGCATATTTGCATTCCCGTAAGTATTTTGTATGTTGCAACTTTAATTTTCATAATATCGCAGACTTTATTATAATGCAGAGCAAGTTCTCCTCCCTCATCTGAATCTTCATCAGCCTCACAAGCAAGAAGGAAATGTTATTTCCTGTATGTGTGCGTGCGTGTGTGCGTGCGTTTATGCATGTGTGCTTGCGTGTGCATGTGAGAGATGGAATAAAACTGTCTCTGGCTTACACTCTGTGTTTGAGCCCATATGGTAGGCTCTGAATCTGATGGCAATATCTTCTTTTGTTGGGAGCCTTGCCATTTCCCCGCACATTGGTCTACCAGCTCCCATTCCCTTCCAAGCATATACATACAGTGACAGGTCTTTGCAAAGCATCAGGGGAAATTTATGGCTGCTTAAGATTCAAGTTCCCACCCTTACCCACTCAGGCTTGGCATTTGAGTTGGGCTGAAATAAGCTTTGGCTTTTCTTTGTACCTCTTCCTGTCTCTCAGTCTGTATCTCTTTTCACGCTCTCTTAGCCTCACCACCTGTTTTCCTCCCTATTTTCTCTCTCTCACTACTTTTGTCTTCACTTCTCTAGGCCTTCTTAATTCCTCTCTCTGTATGGATTGTAATTGAGTAGATCAGCGAGTTATCAGTGACTCAAAAGGCTTGTTTCTTGCACAGCATGTTCTGTTTCAGCCCACCGTCCCGCTTTTTTTTTTTTGGAGACCTGCGGTGTTCTGCTGTTCCACCTCATACAGGTTTTATAAGCTAGAATGTAGCCGCCCACTCAGCCATTTCTTTTTTCATTTAAGTGCTTTTATACTGTACAGTAACTCCCAAGTAACACAAGAAACCACACCAGGATGCTCTAAGACAGGTGCAAACACAGAACCGGCCCTGATGGTGCAGAAAATGTGAACTGCTAAAGCCATTTATGTATAACACATTGTGACAGGTTCTAAAATCTTGGTAATATCCTTGCAAAAGATTGTCACTCAAAGGTTAGCCTCATTTTTCATTCCAAGGGACTTGGACACAAACACTCCCCCTGTGAAACCAGCACAGTTTTCTTGTATGAAAGTGTGTGTGCATGTGTGTGCTGCAGGAACAACAGCAGTGTGCAGTGATGGAGTGACAGACCGCCAGCCTGAGTGATTAATGAGCCCTCTTAATAATGCACCATGGTGAGGAAAGAGTGACAGGACAATTTGAGACAAACAAAGGAAAGGAAAGGAAAGAACAGAAAGAAAAATATAAGAAATTACAAGCCACGGATACAAATGGTGGCAGACGCAGTTTGGCAGCTACATCTTTTCCAAATATAGATAGAATAAGGTAAAAAGTGAGATTAGGATGAGATGACAAATTGGATGGACTAGATTTTTCCATGAAAGGCGGAGGTGGGTCTTGCAGAGGACTTTGAAATTGGTCAGCTTTGCATTTTTTTTAGCTTATATCTGTCTTTTTGTCCACCTGTAACCGTCTAGCTGTCTGTCTCCCAGTCTTGTCTGCCACATCTACAGTACCAAAGACAGACTGGATAGGGAACAGTGCACTCATCCGACATGTTGAGATCCGGCTGGATCTTTGCAGCTGGTACACACGCAGCAGGAGTGCTCACACTGACTCTCAGTGGGAGATCATGCAGGTGCGGCTGAGGGAGTTTGTTTATAAAACAGCACTTTTGGGTTGAAGTGGATGAAAATTGACTGTGCAATGCCCCACCCACCTAACAAACTTTTACAAACGTAACGGTGTCAAATGGACCACTTTATTACCAATTATTAGTCATTACAAAAGTACTGGGTCTTACATTTTAAATGGAAGTAAGTAAAAGCAGGCTTTTCATTTCTAGAGATGACCGTGGAGTTGGTCAACTGAAATTGCAAATATTGCTAGCAGATTTCATCAACTGTTGCTAGTTAGGATAATCAAATGCTAATGCTTGAACTCTGTGAGATGGCTGAAAACTCATTACCTTCCACAGCAGCTGGATTCTCGCAATAAAACAAAATCATGCGAGATTCACGGGATAACATTTATGAAATTCCATCTTGTCAGGCTTTAAGTAATGCATTTGAGTATGTTTTACCAGCTCATAGAACCAATGAGTGTCTGGTGAGGACCTTCTGGGAGCAACCGGCGTGGTTCAGGTGGGTGTCACGTGGCCGCAACTATTCGTTTAAAATAACAAAGGCGGACATGATGGACAGATGGTTCATCCAATCATTTGTCGTGTATTTTTTGAAAGTAACTGACCTGTTCCAAACCGTTTCCAGTGACGGCTTGTCAGATGGTTTAATGTTAACAAACCATCTGGCACGTCAGGTTAGAAAACTCTGCCTCCAGCTGACTTTGTAATATAGAAAACTCTGCCTCCAGCTGACTTTGTAATATAGAAAACTCTGCCTCCAGTTGACTTTGTAATATTTACAGATGATTCGGGCTTACGCATATGATGGCTACATACATGATGACATGATATAATGGGGTAAACAAATTTTGAGTAGCTGGTGTGTAAACACTCTCAAACCAAATACAGACAAGGGCGGAGCCACTACTGGCATCTTGACTTCCACATACCTGTTATTGGTATTGGAGATACTGCTTTAGTAAATAGTAAGCTAGTTAGCCAGGTATGCTAATATGCACATCTTGCATTAAAGCACACAAACACTCAGTTGAATCCATTCCTTATACTCTCACTGGTGTTTTTGGTATTCTGAAGGAAAGAAAGACACCACCTTCCTAATTCAGGAGATACAAAGTATTGCTCTTACATTACAGCCCTTTGCACACTGGACCAGCGTTGTGAAATCATTCAAATCTTGACAGGCCTGCTGTGCCTTGATATAAATGCTAAGCTATGATTGGGCATTCACTGTTCAGGAGCAGGGTTTATTGATGACCAAAACCTGTCCATACTGGACCTGTCCATATTGTCCATAATGGAAAATGCATTGAACTTGGACTTTGGATCAACAGGCTATTGTGTCAGCAGCTGAATGTGTAGAAGAAGATGAAACTTTATTACTTACACATACCAGGGTTTTCCCTGCTAATGTATGGCTAAGGCAATGTACGATTGTATAGTTCAATGTAGTGAAATTCAGTCCCTGCATTTAACCCAGAAGTTGAGAGCAACATACAGTGTCTGGGAAGCAAGTCGGGGTTCAGGGTTTTTCTCAAGGACACTTTGACATGTAGCCGGAGGAACCTGGGATTGAACCAGGCTCCCTGTTGCCCCGCTCTACCATTGACTCACAGCCAGCCATGTCAGGGTTGACTCAAATGAGCTGATTTCACTGACACTAACAGCATGTTGCCTGTCCCTTGCCATGGCACACACACACACACACACACACACACACACACACACACACACACACACACACACACACACTAAAACCATAAGGAAAAGGGGAAGAAGGACACAGAACTGGTGGAACTGCTTATTCTGTTGCACTTTTAAATTACTACAGTACACACAATCCAAGAGGAGGCAAAATAAAGCACTAGAGAAAAAAGAGTGAACGATCAATAGCAGAGTAACTGTGCTACAGAGAGATGATGGGTGCAGAAAATAAAAGGATGTAGTGTAATAGCATGGTCACTGTAAACACAGCTCTAGCCCTGGGTGCACATATGAATAGCTGCTTTTAATGACCTGAAGAGAGAGAATAAGAAGCTATGAAAAACTCAAACTGACTAATATGATCACTGCATGCTGTTTGTATTAGCACATTCTAATTTGTTATATAGGGATTTATGAAAGTTGCAGTTTAACACCCAAAATGCCATTTGGCTTCATTTTTAATAAACCAGATTTTACTTGATAGCTTGATATTATGTCTGTTCTTGGCATCTCCTCACTAATTAGGGCTGCTCAAATGAATTTCATAATGTGAATCATTTGTCAGAGAGCCCCCCTGGTCTTTTGTAAAATAGTCATATTCATATAATAAAATTCATTTTCAAAGGTTTACAAATTTAGTCTTGTCTTAAAAATAAGCTTAATATCCCAAAAATAGACGTTGAATACATTTCTATGAAAGCATTGTAAAAGCAACCGATTCAAACTGTTTACAAAAGGAGACTGACAGAGCTTTTAGAGTTTTGAATGCATTTTTCTGGCATTTCCTTTGAGGAAGCCAAGCATGCTATAAGAGAAGTTTGCTTCTTGAGTGATGTGATGTCCTCTTTAGCCTTTATCAATGTAATTTGTAGTCTCGCTTTGCCAGACCATCCTCCACAGTGCTGCGGAGGAGGGTTTGAAGAATCCACACAGTATTCTGGGATGGGAGGAAAACTTGTTCTGGTTTATTGGCATTTCTTTAAACCAAGTACAATCTTCATGCACGGGGAAAAGCCACGGTGCCGCTGCAAAATAACCTTGGGAAGGAACTTGTTTTGGAACACGTATACATTCAAAAGTTGTTTTTAGTCGTGCAACAGAAAACTCTGACTGGACAGATCTGTCTAGATAGCTGTCTGAATTTACCCTGCAGAGTTCTGAGGAGCAGTCCTAAAAAATTCACCGAAGTTAAAAATTCCAACACAAACAAAACGGAAGGTACAGGGCATACAGCTGAAATGAGTGTGATCTGGCGGAATTTCCGACAGCAACTGCTAATTGTGGCAACGGTGGCCTGAAGGAAAGGAAGCAAGTGTGTGACAGGGAGGTCGCCGGTCCAATCCCTTGACTGACAGGCTAAAATATGGGTGGGGAAAGGGAAAGAGCAGCATTTGTCTTTCCTTCATTACCACCACTGAGGTGCCCTTGAGCAAGGCCCTTTACCCCAACCTGAGCTCCAGTGGAGCTGCTCAGCTGTCAGCAGATCAGACTGTGGCTGTACCGGGCATCTTCTAGGTAGGAATGTGGAACTGTGTGAATGAGACAGGTCGTCGTTTTAAATCAGAATATGTTCTCTGTCAATTTACCTAGATAAATAAATATAAAATAAAATGAGTAAATAAATAAAAATATAAGAAATCCCGGAAGCACAACATTATGGATATAAACTACAATAACGTTAACATTACATGGCAGTTTGGAGCTGCAACTGTTCTGGTAACTTCTTTTCAGCTACATTAAAGTGTGTGTAAGAAAGTAGGAAACACACTATTAAAGGCACACTATAAGGCTTAGGAAAAAGTCACACCGGTTTGGCAAAAAATGCTTCTGTTAACTGTGAGGACTGCTTTGAAGAGCCCAGTTCTTTAGTTACATACAGCATGGTCACCTCACATTGCCAATGTGTCACCCTCAATGCAGCCACACTCAGTAAAACACCTTACCTTCCAATCTCTGTCCAATTTAGTGATGCCCTCTAAAGTGGGGACCAGCTTTTCTTCATAAGAAAGGTGGAGAACAAAGAGGGTCCAAGGAAACCTGAAATAAAGCTCCTCCTAAAAGGTCCATTATAGCAGTGGCTGCCCTGTATTCAAGCACAATACCTCATCAAAAGTCTGAGATACAGAGGTAGATGTAAATTACGCTATTAAAATAACAGTAGCAGTAGTTCATAACATCTCTTAAAAGGACTGAATAATTTGCGAAGTGACTTTAATGTGTCACAAGTAATGTAAATCTGCACCAAACACCCAGAGTCTGTTAAATGAGCTTCCACTCAGCTGTGGCACTGCAGAGGCATTTGGTTTGAGGTCAGTGTTTTTGTCCTTGGCTGTACCTTTGAGATTGAGTCAGAGCGACTAGCGGGGCTGTAAATGACACTGGCTATCTGTGTCCAGCATCTCCACTGTCCCCCCCACCCCACCACCAAGGTCCTCAGGCCCTGCTCGGCCCGCCACGTCTCTAGAGATGGCATATTCATTATTTACACTCAGGGTTTCTCAGGCTTCACGGCAGGGGCTGACCTACCTCATTTGTTCTCTGTCTCCTGGCTTCTGTGACACATATTAGCAGATAGTCAAATATACACGGATAAACATATTTTAAGAGAGTATGAAATGACATCAGCCCAATTGCTTGCTCTTGGCTGCTGTAAGCACATAACATAAAACTGAAGTGTTACACTAAAGACATATTGGCAATAACACAACATTTCAACCCCACAATTTGCACTGAGATTCTTCACAATCTAAATGCCAGTGTGTGTGTAAGATTGGAACCCAATTCCCCAGTTACTTTCCACAAAAATACAATCTGTCTACATAAACCTATGCAGATATACCATGCAGTAGATGGCTCCTGTCAACCTGGCCATCAAATAGATATTTCTTTATGTTTAATGTGACAGTGTCTATGCCGCTTTGATACTTTCCTGCTGAGTTTTCAGCACGTCATGTGCAACAAGGGAACCCAGAGGTCCAGCATGTTAGTTTGACTCCAATGATCTTATGTGGCTGTTTCCCAAAACAAATCTCTTGTTTTTCTGCACACAGCTATGTTGGTATCCTCTTTTAATCCCACACCGCAAATAAAATCAACAGGGTAAACTGTACATTGAATTTTTGTTCCAGAGATTTTGTCTCAGTCGTTGAAGGCAGCAGCTCTGTTATCCAAAATCTAACCTTTATAATTTGGGTCCTTAGTCAAGAACATTTAAACTATTTTAATCACTTAATGTAACTTAATGTAGATCTCCATTCTAAAGACATGCAAGCTTGGTGGTTTGGGGAGTAAGTGAGCATCTGCGTCTATGAACACTCCGGGAAAGTTGCCAGTTCACCACAGTCAGTCTGGTTCGTCTGTAAGGTGTAAGGATAATTTAGTATACTTTAATTTATGGTCACGTTAAGGCAGCTTTATTTGTATAGTCATTAAAAGCATTTAAGCACTGCTACGATCTTAAAGTGCTCCAGAAGACTTCATCACTCCCACATTTTAGAACATTGAATTAAAATGAAGAATGAATTGACTGCCCCCTATCCTAAGAACCCTCGCTGAGAAAAAGGAATAAATCCTGTGAAAAGGAATTGCAACTGGTGACTCATCCGAGCATGCAGCGCGTGTCAGATGAGCCCCACAAGGGCAATGTGTTGCTTTCACTTCCCTTTGTGTACTCACATTCCCTCCTTCTCTCTCCATCTCTGTCTCCAGGTGCAGCAGGATGCAGGGCATACTGCCTGTGTGTGGACTGCAGCCCCTGCTGGCCCTCCTTCTGCTGCAAACTGTGGGCTGTGGTGAGTCCTCATTAAACTGTAGGCAGTTCCCGTCACCTGACCCACTGTGTATGCAGTACATAACTCTATATAATCCTACACACAGACAAATCTTTCTCATCATCTCAATACATATATATATATATATATATATATATATATGTATATGTGCGGTCAATCTGACCCATGATTCATATCACACATCGTTAATAGTTAATAGTTGATAGACTGTTTGTACAACTCTCCTGCAAATCATAATGTTGGATCGCCTTCAAAATACCCTCTATAGATCAGGGCCGTGTGTTTGGATCCACCTCCTGTCAGATACTAGCTTCAATGTAGAGGATGTGATAAATGATGTCCCCAGTGCAATTAAACTGGGATGAATATATCAGCTTAAATACCTGGTTGGGTGAGCTCCAGAGGCATGCAACCTTAATATCCCATCTTCATCACATTCTTGTGAATGCCATGTTTTAGGAACCCCCAGGTGGTCTTCAAATTCGGCACAGACATCCACTCAGACTCAAGAATGAGAATTAGATTTTGGTGGTCTCGCAAAACACCTTGACCAGTTACAACAGTATAGACCCTTTGCAAACACGTGACCACGTGACAACGCCATGACGGACGGCAGAATCACCCGAATCACAAACTAAATGGTGTAGTAGTTGGTGAGCAGAAAGTTTCATTATTTTCAATAGGTTAAAAATAATTAACGCTAAATAAACTGTAATAATAATACTATCTTCTTCTTTATGGCTTCTTCTGTTGCTAGCTTGATTGAGTCTTAAATAGCGTTACTCAAACTAAACAGTGGGAAAAGCAGGCTACAGCTAAATTAAGACTTTACAGTAATAATAAAGACAAGTAATGAGTAATTGTATTTCAAAAAAGGGCAAGTAACTCAGAACTGACGTAACAGCTGTTATGTATTTGAACTGTTATTGAGGGTCTTTTAAATGCTGTCTCAGATAGTGGTTAGCCGAATGAGCTGTTAGCTAAACTAACGTTAGCTTTCCGGTGGATGCTAATGGCAGTCCACTACTGGGGAACAGGTCGTGCAGTGTTGTAAATCTTTGTTCATCATGATTATGATGCGCAAGATGTTCACGCATGCGCAGCACAGACACCTGCCTCTGGTTTGTTCACTGGCACAATAATAGCTCACACCGGCTAACACTACGTAGCCCGATTGTGGGAAACAAATGACCATTCGTGACTGGCAGACAGGTTAGCAAAATGAATGTCCCACCTACCCGCGAATGAATTCGTGGCTGGTAGCCCACGGCATCAGTTTGTAGTGTCGGTAGATTAACTTGTTAGATCTCCTCAGTCGCGTTGACATTTTTCTTTGTCTGTCAGTCCATCCATTCCTTTCTGTTTCTCTTCTGTTCTGTACTATCATCTTAGGCATTTAGCACACCACCACAGCTCAGCTACCAGCCCCTTGATTCCTCTCGTTTTATCTGCTCATAATTACCCCAACAGCAAGACAGGGGCGAAAAGATGAGATGTAAAGAAAGCAGACAAATCTGAGATCTCCAAAGCTCACATTCATCCTCTTAGCCAAATCTAAGAGTCGGAAACAATTTGGATATTTTGTTAAATCTCCCAAGATATTTCTAATATATAAAATATATTTGCGGAGGTCATTAAACTTTGCTTTTAATTCGTCGCAAAAGCTGAAGTTTAGGATCTTAATCCCCTCATTATGTGTCAGCAAGTTATCCAAACTCTGGAGAGAGACTTGGCAGTTTGCATTTATTTGGATAATCATGTTGCTGACTTTTTCTTAAGCCCTCGATTTAGCTGAGAAGAGGACAGCGTGACAGAGAAACATGTAACGGCGTTTGTGAAGAGAGAGTTTTGGAGGCTTCAGTGTCATTCAGCAACTTACACAGAAACTCGGCGACATTTATCTATCAACTCTGGTCGCTCAACAGCCTTCCTATCTGTCTCTTTGGCAGTTTTATACTGAGCTCTGCAGGGAAGAGTATACAATACAAGCACTCACATCCCATATTTCTTTTTTGCCCTCTCTATACTCTTCTTGTACTCCCCTGCTGAGTATCTGTGTGGATACTCATGTGTTTGTGCTTATGTAGGACAGACTGCACGTCCCACAATAGTCGCAGTGGCCTCCCCGACCGTCTGCTCCTCTCTGTGTTGTATTGTTTCTGGCTTCTGTGGAGGTAACGGACATGGCACCGGGGCCTTTCAGTGAGGGCTCAGAGAGTTGTGTGTCTTTGTATGTTTGTGCGGAAACCCTCAGGTTACATCTGCCTAGTAGTTTATTTATGCAGCCAACTTGCCAAGGCAGTACGCACTGTGGCACACAAACACACACACACACACACACACACACACACACACACACACACACAAGCACACACACACACACACACACACACAGAATCTTTGTGGAGCATGATATCACACTCACATCAATGTACTGTAAATGTATTTTGTTTCTGTCTTTCTTGCCATTCCGGAACTTTGCTGTTTTTCCGTCTGGGTGACTCTGGAAACAAATCAATGGGAGGTAGAGGACTACTGGGAGGGTTGCTACTAAAACTCACCCCGTGACACTTTGCCTGACAACCCAGAGATTGGGTAGAAGGTGAGACGCGGGTGAGGAGGACAGATTACAGGTGATATTTTCCGCGTGTGTGTTTTGATGATAGTATGAGCATGCCTGAACTTTTGTACAAGCACTCCCGTGCATGTGTATGTGTGTTTATGAATTTTAAAATGTTGGCTGCATGCCACACAAGATAAATGTATCGTTATGCTTCAGAGGGTGCAGAATTAGTCACGGCAGCAACCTGCAGGGAATTCCTGTGAAGCCTGACATGGCCTAGTAGGAGCCAGCTCAGACGGGCGAAAACTGCAGTGAGATGGTTAATATTTGTCACGAGAGGACGAGGAGACAACATGTGGCATTCTGGGTCACAAAGCGATGATTAGAGTGTGCAGTAAAATATGCCTAAACACCAAGGAGAGAGATGAAGTGTCCCTGTTAATATGACACCTTTTGATTTTGATGTAGTTTAAATATTAGTTTTTGGTGTACATATTTTATTTGAGTGTATTTATTTCCCTTATTAATTGATGTCATAAAGCCCTAGGATAAACACAGTTTTTTGCTAATTTGTTCAATTTTCAATTTGCGCTGCAAGCAATTTGGCGTCTAATCGCGTGTTGACTTTGTACGCAATTGGCAACGCTTTTAAAATGTACTTGGCTGGGAAAACACAGTAATTGCTTACTTAATATTATCGCAGTTACCTGTGCTGTCTAGTTGTGTGTGGAGCGGTGTGATCAGATTTAGAAACCTGATTCACTCCCCTGTTCACTAAAACACCACTGAATGTCTGGGTTTAGACACGTCCGATAATATTGACGAGTGAGATTGATTGAGTGATATTTATTAGGCAGATATCTATGGGAATATTTAGATGGTTAAAGACAACAATAATCCTGCACTCAGTCTAAGTGATAAAAAAAACTATACCTAACATCATATCCTCATCGACAGTCCTTCATAATGTTACATTACCGTTAGCTTAGCATAAAAACAAGAGTAAGTGAGAAAAAAGATGAGAAAAGAGAGGAATGTACAGAAAAGGGGAAATAGAGCACAATAGAAAGTAGGAAGCCGCTGACAGTCAGAGGGATGTTTCAGGAAGAAGAAATTGTGCAAGAGAATGTCAGCATGGCGACATCATTTCCGAACCCTGCGTGATGTCTGCCTGCCAGACCTGCTGTGCCTAGATGGGCAACATGAATGTGCACAGACAAACACAGTGAGGAGGTGCAGCTGGTCTGTACATCTGACTGTAACTGTGTGTATTTGGGCGGGTGTGTGTTTGTGTGTGTATCTTTGCATATTTGAGAGCGTGTGTACTTCCTGCAGGGGAAGACCGTGAAAACACGGGCCAGTGATCAAACATAGTGGAAAAATAAGGTGGAAACCAGTCCCTCCTCATTCAATTTACATTATACAGTACATAGATTCAGATCTGGTCTTGGAAGAGGCCACCTCCGAAGCATTGTGTGTGTGTGTGTGTGTGTGTGTCAGCCTCAGCTTTTTTCTCTCACTCTTCCAAAATGAAGTGCCCCTCTGTTGGCCGTTCCTATCCATTCGATGACGCTACTTTGTGTTGGATTTCCTATATCCCAATTGAATCACCGAATTTTAAGGGAGACCGCGATGGTGAATTAAGATCTTTATCCAAAATTGTAGTTTGCAGAGCAACTAACTGCGTACAGAGGGTTCAGTTTGTACACATGTGGTCCAGTTGTATACCCTCCTCTTCTCCAATCATTAGCTTTGACATCATGCAACTATATCTGATGATAAGATGATATGTCTTCAAGCTTCCCCACAAGGTTTTACTCTTTAGCTCTGTAGCACTGGACATCACTGCACATATCACAGTGCAAAAGAGTACACACAAGTATTAATACATATTATGCGTTTTACAGCATGTAAAGTCAATTTTATTAAACGACAAACATCAGGGTTTATGAGCAGCCTCCACTCATGTTATTTTCCCTATGTCTCTTGTTTTCTCCATTTGTCTCTGTGCGTAATTCAAGGTCAACGATGCATTTCTCCACATCTCCAACAAAACACCAGTTTTGTCAGACCATCCACTTGTACATAAACAAACCCACACTTGCTGGCGCTCTGTTCTGTTTTTTTTTTCCATTTCAGAAGGAAAAAATTATTCAACTTCTTCTCACTTGTTTGAAAAAGTTTGTTCTGGTTTATTTATTCAGTGTTTGTAGTATTCCAACAAGAACAAGTCATCTTCGGTTTGTAATGTTTCCTCAAGAGAGAATAAGAGCTTTTAACTTGTATGAAATTGTACAGTAGTGTGAATGTAAATACGTTTTGGGGTAAAGTGGTTTCCTATATTTTCATAGAAAGAAGCTATAATATGTGACTGTAAATTCATCAGGAGGTTCCTGAAAAGCAGTATTTACTTCAGTACAATTTTGAGAGATTTTCTTTTTATTCTACTAACAGTATACCTCCACTCAACCACATTTTAGTGGAAAGAACTGTACATTTTATTTAATTACATTTGAAGCCTCTAGTTACTAATTACTTTGGAGATTTAGATTTAACATACCAAATATTTGATGGGCAAATAAAATATGATTTTTTTGTAATGATTAAAATACCCCACAGCATGTATACAGTATATAGTAGTAGGTAAACTTGGCTTCACCTCTATGAGCTGCAACATCAAAATTCTTCTTGTAGAGACAGAGCGCATCACATAGCGCGTCATAGCCTGCAAACCACGCCCACCGGAGGGGAAAACAATCACCGCTACAATATACAACTAAGGGCTGAATTGCTAACAAAGGGCCTGTAGCTAGCTAAAAACATCCGATCAAAGCATGTCATAGGATTATATTAGCAACCTATGTCTACCAGACAGGACAAGTTAGCCGTTGCTAAGCTGCTAATGTTAGCTAGGTGTTAGCAAGGCTAGGCATTTGCAAAAATAATAATGTATAACTTTCTAATCATCCACATTTGACTATAACACAAGTTGCGTGCAAAATGCTTAATCTTAATTTACAGATATGTAGTGATCCTAAAACTGACATTTGGGTATTTGAGTTGGTAAACGAAATGCTTGTTGCACACGTAACGTTTTGCAAAGGTTCGCTAGTACACACACAGCATTCGGGGATGGGGGGAAAACATGCTCTGGTTTATTGGCATTTCTTTAAACCAATCACAATTGTCTTGGACGGCGCTAAGCACCATAGAAAAGTTGCGGTGCCGTTGCAAAATCGCTTGGAAGGAACTTATTTTGGTGGAATATGTGTATGTTTAAAAGTTTTTTTAAGTTGTGCAACAGAAAACTCAGATTGGACATAAAGTCTAGCAATCTGTCTAGATTTACCCTGCAGACATCTGAAAAAAGGTTATAAATAGTCCTCATAAATTGGCCGGAGTTTAAAATACCAACACACGATGCCCAAAGCAACAGATATCTGGCCTATGTGAGTGAAATTCGGCAGATTTTCCGACAGCAATGGAGCAATCCCTCAAGTGGAACGTCAAGGATGTAGACTACGTCCCTGGGATGTGTTCATATGTCCCAAAGTGTTGTTTGTAACTGTTCGTGAATGTTATGTTTAAACTTTTTTCTGAACATAAAAATAAAAATTTGTTCACAAAAAAAGGATATAGACTTCGTTCGGCATAACGTTAGGTTAGTGTCAGGATCCCACACTCTCCCCATTCTTCCTGCTGATTCATCACGTCTGTGTCCACTTTTGCCTTTAAAAAAGCTCAGTTTTTTATTTTTATTTTAATATAGTAATGATCCAATAAAATACCAGTCTGGAAGGGGCGATTCAGTCAGTGCCCTTGATCAAGGCTCTGACTCAGTGCTGGAGTTGGTCCCCGGCGCTATAAGTGGCTGCCCACTTGTGGGATGGTTAAATACAGAGAAGGATTTTTGCTACATGTACGTGTATGTGACAATAAAGTACCTTTACTTTAACCAAGTATTTATACTGTAAGTATACTGAGGCATTGCTACTTTTACTTGAGTAAAAGAACACTATGTAATGTGATACTTATTTTAGGAAAAAAAAGAGACATTTATAAAAGTTGCCTCTATTTTTTCTATACATAATTACATAGTTCTTTCCAGGAAACTTTCTAGGAAGTTCTAAAACAATCATGGACCTGTAAAAGCATTACCATTGAGTCCATTTAATAATCCTCTTCTGTACTGCTCTTGTACATGAAACCACATCCATCATGCTCCAGATTAAAACCAACTCTGAAAATAGCAGGAGCAGTTTGAGCTGGGCCGGCTGCATTGTTTGTGTTGTTTCAGCTGTCATTTCTTAACACAGTGATCAACTAATAGCACAAGCCTCTGTTGGACAGCTCATCTGTGATGATTTATGACTTACACACACTTCTGCACAAACACACACACACATAGACATACACACATAATCAGCTGACACACAGGCAGCAGGAGTGAAGTGGTGTTGACAGGAGAGGATGCACTCGATCAGTCCCAGTAGCTCTTTTGAGTGGCGGGCTGACGGGTCTGATGTTGGCAAATTGAAGACAAAGGGGCCTTTATCACCGGAAAACCTTTTGCAGGCACTTCTGTAAGAAAGAAAGGGAGAAAGAATAAAAAGGAGAGGGTGAGAAAAAGGAATGATGTTTGCAATTGTGTTCTATTACTGTGAAAATGCCATTACCGCCCACCCCTGTGTCTGTATGCAGCTCGGTTCCAGCCACATACAGGCTCTCCGACTGTGTTTAATAATTCGAGAGCACCTCTAAAGCGAAGACAGATGGGCCAACAGTGATGATCACGTAGACGCCACTGTGAACCAGCAGAAAGAAAATAAGATAATATGAGCTCCATGTGCAACGCGCTGGAAGTAGAGCTTCCGTGAGGAGGTAGAGTGTGCCCCTCTTAACATACAGACATACAAAGACACGGGACAAGGTCAATAAAAATTGGCTGTTAAAGGTGGAGGCTTGGGGTGTGACCTTGACCAACTGGCACTTTGCTCGTTTGAAAGCCACAATGTCTCTCTCTTTCTCATGGACGGGCCAAATTCTCTGGATGGGCAAAGCACAGAAAAGGGAGGTAATCTTTCCCCTTATGACCTCATAAGGAGCAATATTCCAGATCGGCCCATCTGAGCTTTCAAAGGCAAAGCAGGATACCCAGGGCTCGGTTTACACTTATCGCCATATCTAGCCACCCGGGGGCCAAAGGCAGGCTGGAGGAACTCATATTAATGTTAAAAATGTCATGCCATGGGACCTTTAACATTTAACAAAATCCCATCACACTGGCATGGACTTAACTGTCTGATGAGTTGTACAGAGGACATATATGCACTTTTGCTTCTGTACTTCTCTTGCTTTGTATTGACATTCAGCTTTTGTATTTCCTCTTCTTTTTTTGTCACGCAACAGCCTGGTGAGCCTTGTTTAGAAAAGGGTGACAAAGAGCAATATAAAACACAGATATATATCAAACAAAAGACAGCCTCTTGGGGGTTAAGCTTGTGATAACATTTCCATCTAAATGCAGATTTGATAAATCAATGGCAGAGGAAGAGAACAAATGGGGGAGGACCCCACCTGGTGTCCTTCACGTTGCAATTTTGGCTTTTCAAAGGGGTTCTGCAATTGATTTCATTTTATTTAGTTTTGCAAATTGCAACACCAGCCAGGAAACAAAGACAAACATGTGTCCAAATGAAGGGGATCAAAAGAGTAAAATGGTGGAGTGGGGGGGGGGGGAGAACATGAATGTGAATGAGATTGTGAAGCTTGGTTGGCTTCATTTGTGGCACTGTCTTGCCCATTGGCAACATAAATAGCTTAATGCTACCCAAATGGTGCTTATCCAGGTGGAACCTGGCAAGAAACCGGCGAGCAGATTAAACGTTATTGATGCCTCTTAGCCGAAGAATACATTTTCCTGTTTTTTTTCCTAGCAAGCTCTCGGCAAGGTGGTTCAGAAATTGCAGTTTGATTGTCTTCTGGGACCACGCATTACTGTGTGTCAGTGTGTGTGTTTGAAGGGGCGGGGCACATGCGTAAGTGTGTGGTAAACAAAGATGAGTGCCACATCCTCGAGGGGGATAAAGCAAAGAGAGTGACAGCTGGGAGTGGAAACTAATAGCCTCTGGTTTCAGTGTGTGTGTGTGTGTGTGTGTGTGTGTGAGGGAGCATCAATGTGTCACTTTGCCAGTCTTAACACACTGCTCTCTAAATCACAAAAGTGCATCTCTACTTTTTTCCATCGCATCCTCTTGACTCCTTTTCCACATCACATCACTCCAATTTTGCCCGTTACACAGACCTCCAGCTTTTTTGGTTTATGTGTTTTCCCTCACTCGCCTCCTTCCTCCGCTCACAATCACACACTGTGTTATTTCCTGTCAGTGTGAGACAAAAGTACATTGCTTTTGCTCTTAAGTTAAACAAATTCCAAGTGCATCAATTTTCCTCTACTCCGATCCCTATTGCAGAGTGTGTGGAGCACAAAGTGAGGGGATAGAGCCACTTTGTGCTCAACAATGTTGTGTAACTCTCAAAATTGTAATTTTCACCTGTATTCACTAAAGTACTTTGAGTGCTTTTGTTGATAAAAATGGAAAAGTTTAATCCTGCGAGATATACACAAAAGAGATATACACAAAAAAGTGCATCTGCTCTGAAAAAAATGAGAAATTATTATTTGCAATAATAGTAATAGTAATTGTAATAGTTACAGTAATAGTAACCCTGATTGGTTAATAGATACTCTGTAACAGACTTAAAGCTATAGTTCATTCAACATTTTGTGAAATACGTTTATTTGTTTTGTTTGGCGAGAGTTTGATGAGAAGATTGATACCATTTTTGTTTTTATGTTTGTTTGATGCGAATAAAGCTACAGCCAGCAGTTGGTTAGCTTAGCAGGGCAGGAAGACAGGAACCAGGTGGAAACAACTAGCTTTACTCTGTCAAATTGTAACAAAATGTAGATGTAAAATGGCCATTAGTGAGATTTAGAGGTGCCGGTAGGTTGGTGGTGTTTCCTTCAGACAAAGCCAGGCTTAATGAATGTAACTATATACATTTTTTTAACATATTGAATTTTGAATAAGGACATACAGCATACACTAAGACAGAAACAGAGTAAAGAATAAAGCGTTCCTTTTACCCGACCCACAACCTCTTAAAAACAACTAAGACAACTACAAAAAAACAAAAACAACAAGAACACAGAAGGGTCACAAAGTTGGGGTATGCTCAACATAATGAGTCAAAATGGCTTACCATTGTGTGTTAGCTGGAAATGTATTTTGAGATCTCAGATCATGCTTTACCTTAGAGGCCAGGCCGAAGGGTCCATCCTCCCTTATATAGTTCAAGACGGGGTCCCGGATTTTTAAAAAAGCAAAAAGGCATGTCACTGAGCCAGAAGCTAATAGCTTCTAATGGGAGAAGTTTGAACACTCTTTGAATCCATTGTGAAATTGTGGGAACAGAGTCCAAGATCCACACCACAGGAGAAAAATGCATCTCATGCATTAAAGAGAAGCACCTGCAGCAGCTTTAGTTGGAGGAGCCGAGACCTGATGCTGATTTAACCCCAGAGTACAGTTGATGGAAATTAGAGCTAGTTTTTTTTTTTTGAATATAACATCAATTTTCTTACATATTTTGACCCAGAAGTCATAAATTATTTATTATTTCTTAAACTTACTGCGCAAACTGTTCCTTTAAGATGATTTTTCGTTATGCACACGGCAAAAATTCTAACATGGGTAGTCATTGTTGGCGACCCACACTGCTTTACTTGTTTATTCCTCTCCTCCCCTTTTGTCTCATCTTATCCTTCTGCCTTTGAAAGCACCATGCATTTTGTTTCACAGGTCACCTTACTCGACGGGCTGAACTCCAGTCGAGTGTGAAACGAGAGGCCATTTCAGAGCATAAATCCTGTTTGATGCTGCCATGCAGAGCAACATAGATCAGTTTGTCAGGTTGTTAGTCAAGTTAGCCAAGTAACGCTTGTCTAAGACGTTGTCACTGGGAGAAGGAAAAGGAGTGGGTATTTATGCGTGTTCATGTGTCTGCGGGGAGGAAAAAATGGGATGGGAGGGCTGATGTTAAGCTATCAGGGTAGAGGCACTCAGCCTCTTAGCGTGAGCAACTGCAACAGCATAACGGCTACAGGAATGAGCAATGACAGCAATCCGCACGTCTGCTATTTGTGTCTGCTCAAAGTCACATTAACCATCCAGTAAGGAAAAATGCCAGCTCCAAAGTGTGTGTGTGTGTGTGTGTGTGTGTGTGAGATAGAGAGAGAGAGAGAGAGAATTCCAGTGGCCACTTACTCACACACATACATACGGAAGAGGATTAGGGCCACTGGTGAAAAATGTATGTGAGTTTTGACTTTTTTCTCAGAATTCTGACTTTTTTCTCTGAGAATTAAAAAAGTCAAAATTCTGAGAAAAAAAGTCAGAACTCACATACATTTTTCACCAGTGGGCCTAATCTTCTTTCGTACATACAAACATACAGTACATACACTATAAGCAACAATAGGCACTCAAAGCTGAGGCAACTGATTTAAAGTTTAGCTAAAGCATCGTCAATGGCTGAGGGGAGCATCTAATCCTGAAAGTAACACAAAAACGAAGCATATCTTTACCTATAGGCTGAATATAAAACAAAAAATATGATTTCCAGCTTCAGGAAAACTAAATCCACTGAAGCTGGCAGGTGGTCGTACTGCGGGGGAGGAAGAGGAGAAAGAGAATGACAGGAGATGGGTAGAAAAATGACAGCGCGCACAGGTGGATAGAGAGGTTGGGAGACTCAGTGTGACAGCAGTGTGTCTGTGACCGCTGGGTTAGCGGTTAACATTGTTCCACAAATCTGCCTTTACAGACTACAGACAGGAGCGTGTAGCGTGTAGCTTGCATCCAATCAAACAGGAGTGGAGCAGGGGACACACCCACAAAGTGTGCAATGGAAACTGCCACTAATCAATATGTTCATTTTCTCCACCTTCAACCGTTCCGCCCACCTTGGGAATGCTTCTTTCAGTTTTTGTTGCTCTTTTCCCTTCATCTTACGCTGCTTCACTCACAACCAGCCCGAATATCTCAATTAGTAGAGCATTTGCCCATCTATAGAGGTTTACTCCTCGACGCAGCGGGTCTGGGTTTGACTCCGACCGGCGGCCCGTTGCTGCATGTCATTCCCCTTCTCTCACCCCTTTCATTTCTTCAGCTGTCCTGTAAAAATAAAGGCCAAAAATGCCCCAAAAATAACAAGGGTAAAGTCAGGAGAGCACCAATGTCATTAGGATTCATCTAAATACAAAATTTCATGGCAACCGTCCAAATACTTGTTGACATACAGTATATAAATCTGGACCACGCTGCTAGTGTGGCTAAAAAGTGTCTATAGCTGACTGAAAATGCGTGCCTTGATGGTGGCCTTTGGTGCAAGATTAGATGTCCAGGAATAACATGTTTTTTTTCCATCATTCTCAGTAGTGAGGAGAAAGGGAATAGTGACTGATAAGGGAGCTAGAAAAGAATCGGATTAGGTTTAAGGCTTTACAGGTAAACCTCATTCACACACTGTGCACATTGGGTAAACAGATGCAGATTCAGCTCAGAGATGATAACCTGTATTACTGTTTTGTATGAGTGGAATTCACATTCGCCCTCTGCAATGTAAATGAGCCACCTTTTCTTCTTCAGGCAAGGTGACACAGGATTAGAGTATAATGATAATGTATGATGGTACTCTACCGGTGTAAAATGAGTTGGGATAAAAAACAACAAAGAAAAATGCAGTGGAACACGACAGAATTTTTCTGAACAAAGCAGCTGATACCAGAATTCCTCTAAACGCACCGCACTGAATTTCTCATGATAGCCTTTCTCTCTGTCATTAGTTGTTTAGATGAATGTAATATTTGTATCTTTATAGTGGTGGTGGTGCTTTAATCTGCAAGGAGGTGGTTGATATTGATCCCATAATGCACATCCAGATTTGATGTATGGCTTAGGTAAAGACTTTTGATATCTTCCCTCTGCAGTCTATGGTCCTGCCTCCCACTGTTCAGGTAGCACAGAAATGGTTTGCTGGATCAATGACCGATAATCAGACAGCCACAATGAGCCTCTGTTGTTTCACTCTTACGCCACAACCAGTAGGATTTGATGTAACAAAGCAGCGTGGAGGGTGGAGAAGCATTAACTAACGTCTTTTCATTGTAATCAGAAATAACGTCCTGTGGCTTAATGTACAAGTCGGCATTGATTGTCCTCTCCTTTTCTCTCCTCACCTCTCAGGCGTAACCAACGCCGACACAGTGGTGAACATGCGGAAGGTGACCCATCAGACCATTAGCGAGGAGCTGTCCAAGACTGTTCTCCTCCCCTGCCTCTTCACCCTCCGCCCCAGTGCCAGTTCATCCCATGAGCCCCCCCGGATCAAGTGGACAAAGGTTTGGGGCCAGAGAGGCTCCGACGGCCTGCAGAAGGAACAGTCTCTCCTAGTGGCCAAAGACAATGTGGTCAAGGTACAATAAAAGCTGGCGGGGGCCACTGAGAAATATTTTGTGTCAAGCTTTTTTGGGAAAAAATATGAATGGCTCGGTCGTGTATTGGTTCTCTCCCTCTCATTTTTACTCCCTCCTCTCTCTCTTCCCTCAGGTGAAAAAGGTCTTCCAGGGCCGTGTGACACTGCCTGGTTACAATGAGAACCGCTACAACGCCAGTCTTGCTCTGACAGGGCTACGTTCTAGCGACTCTGGTCTGTACCGCTGTGAGGTTGTGGTGGGCATCAGTGACGAGCAGGACACAGTTCCCCTGGACGTCACAGGTTAATAAAATGACATTTCTTTTCTGATTAAGGCAGCCATTTTGAATTGAAGTCACCCTTGGGGTGGGAAATGTCATGCTAGGGCAACCCTAGCTGTATGCTAGTTACATTACGCAAACATCCGGATTTTCTTTGTCTAAAAATAAGAAATAAAAATGTATTTATCTCAAGGACATCGAGAATGCATTTGGTTCACATTTTGAGGAAACATTGCATTATAGTCAAGTAGCTAGCTCAGGTAGCTAGCAGCTACAAGCCAGTACATTTTACTAACTAGTACTTACCAGTAGTTATTATTTCAAATGATTATGTAACTTCTACCTAAATAATTAAGAGCACCTAACAGCTATACAACTGGGCCCCGGGTCATGGAACTTTTCATTTGCAGTGCTGAACATCACTAATCAATATCACAGCTGTTAGCATCAAATAACAAATGCATTGCAGAAGCTAACTCTTTACTGAAAGGGAAGTGGTGCATTGCAAACAAATAAACCTGCCATGTATCATAAAATATATAATTCTTATCAAAACTAAACTTTTAGGTTTATTTAAGAGGTTTTGACATAAAACTCTTCATTTGTTAATTTTGAATGGTCCTGGACTTGCTAAGTAGTTTAACATGTGATCTGAGGGACAATGACCTTAACAATGACCAACTTGGCTTCTGTTGATCTACTTTACTTCATTACTTAGCATGGTAGCACCCATAGCGTTTTTCTTTTTTAAATCGGATAGCTCCATATTTGTACCTTTTGTAATTTGTTGTACAGCAGTTCTAAACACTGGAAAGTCAGTCCACTAAATCGTAACTGGAATAGAGAGAGAAAGAGCAAGCAAGCAAGAACCTGATTATTTCTGTCATTCAGTATCATCTTTTTGCAAATGAGATATTACCAACAATTGACGAGTGGTGATATAAAAAGTAATTAACTCCTTTTATGTTCATTCTAGACGTGTTCTTAACTACACAAAGTATTGTGTGTGGCAACGCAACACTCCACTCTTTGGTTGTGTACAGCTCTCTCGTTGTTTCAAGCTCTACCACTTTGAATACTAATGACCCAGTTTTCCTTGCCACGCAAATACAGCCATTACAACCAGGCCTGTTCACTAGTGTCCGTGTAGAATGTATGATGATGTGGGAATGGTGAGTGAACTTCCATCCATCTTCGACCGCTTATCCGGTATCGGGTCGCGGGGGCAGCAGCTCCAGCAGGGGACCCCAAACTTCCCTTTCCCGAGCCACATCAACCAGCTCCGACTGGGGGATCCCGAGGCGTTCCCAGGCCAGGTTGGAGATATAATCTCGCCACCTAGTCCTGGGTCTTCCCTGAGGCCTCCTCCCAGCTGGACGTGCCTGGAACACCTCCCTAGGGAGGCGCCCAGGAGGCATCCTTACCAGATGCCCGAACCACCTCAACTGGCTCCTTTCGACGCGAAGGAGCAGCGGCTCTACTCCGAGCTAGTCTCGGATGACTGAGCTTCTCACCCTATCTCTAAGGGAGACGCCAGCCACCCTCCTGAGGAAACCCATCTGCCGCTTGTACCCTGGATCTCGTTCTTTCGGTCATGACCCAGCCTTCATGACCATAGGTGAGGGTAGGAACAAAAATTCCCCGGTAGATCGATAGCTTTGCCTTCTGCTTCAGCTCCCTTTTCGTCACAACGGTGCGATAAACGGAATGTAATACCGCACCAGCTGCTCCGATTCTCCGACCAACCT
>NC_048415.1:19496984-19517654 GCF_013103735.1 Etheostoma cragini
AGGCACCGTCCCAGACCTCCACGCAATGTTGAAGAGGCGTGTCAACCAAGACAGCCCCTCCACACCCAGAGCTTTGAGTGAACTTGAACACATTAAACATCATTGACCTGGGCCACTTAGGTGCTGTTGGTGCACTGAAAGCTTAATGTAACCAAGATGGTAGGAAACCAGCAGTGTGTGCTTTTGTCAAATACTGTTACTCAGAGCGCTTTATGTGGCTCTCGCTGGCTTAACTATATGGGAAAAGCATTTACTGGATTATCTGGATCCAGGACACCCATATTTGTGGAATTACCGGAATACCTGGGTAATTTAGCTGCAGAGCTTTCATCAGATTATTTCCAGGTCACTTACTATTTTTAATGATAGGCTATTATAATGACTACAGGGAATCACAAGATGCATTCAACACTGTGCACTATGCTTCTGCTGCTACAAATCCATGCTAGTGTTGCTAGCAGCTCCAACGGCCCAGTAGCCTTATTATGTCACCCAGACACAGCACATTTTCTGCTATTGAGAATCACACAGACACACACCCCCACACCTTAGCTTTTTTGTAGCTCAGATGTGAATATACGCAGGAATAATGTGTGTGCTTGTTTTTACAGGCCAATACGTCTTTACATAGTTAGCATTTCAACAAGTATGCTATCTGATATTCTCAAACTAAGACCCACCTCATCTTTCCCCATAAGAGAGGTCTACGTTTAGTAGGCAAGACCACTGTCACAATGCGTGGGAGACCCTGCATCCCCCCTCTTTTTGGTCAATCTATTGACACACTATGCAAACCATTTCTTCGGAGAGAAACCAATTACGTAGCTGGCGAGGACTAGCCATCTCCAGGGCTTAGTCTTAATTGGCAGTCACGCTACATAGTAGACCACAGCCGTCTTCACACTAATTCTACAGAGTGCTTAACATATTAATTAGCAGGTATTGATACTGCTTAGTAATATCAATATAATATTAATCCACACTGCTCTTCTTATAGAGTAATTTTGTGTGTGCGCTGACAACATGTCCTTCCTCTCTTGCCATCTCTTTCTTAATTTTTCTCCTGCTGCCTCGTTCTTCTACTCGCTCCTTGTTTAGTCTTCATTTTCTTTCTTTTGCTTGGCACATATTGACTGGCTGTGTCTTGCCAATTAGAGAACAGTGCCATTTACAGCTGTGTCAGTCGTTGTCTGTGGTGAGATACTGCTCACCATTAACTGGTGTGAAGACAATAGATAGTATATCAGCACTGGGCATGGTCAAAAGCATATTGTAATTGTTTACATAACTTCTTGGGAGCCTGGCTTAGCCGCACTAATTTACAAATGTGCAATTTGCTATTTAGTTGTAGCTGATTTGCAAATTGCGCATTAGTGTGAAACCTCTCAGTTCATTTTCGATTTCCAAGGAGCATTATCAACGATGCAGACCAAAAGGCCTGTGGATGCAATGTAATAGACCTACAACCAATTAGAGCCACACCACGACACGCCATGACATGACGCCTTGAGTGACACATGCGAGGTGAGGCATTGGTTGCTCTGTTTTGAAGCAGGAAAACATGGTGACCGGGTCACAAATAGTCTCAATCTACAGCTAAAAAGTACCCTAAAATGTTTTTTCTGAAAATATTTTAGTCAAGAAATAGGCAATACAGTATTGTACTGGATTTGTATTTTGATACATTCTTTGTACTGCGTTGAAGCATGATGCTCCTCATCCCCCCCCCCCCCCCCCCCCCCCCATGTGAGATAAATGATTGTGATTGGCATGTCCAGTTTTTCTTTGGCTGGAAGTTTAAACGGGACATATCTGCCAGTACAAATGAAACACGAGCTGGCAAATTCATCTGATTTCCAGGCTAGCACAAGACAGCTTTAGCACTTTATTTATCTTTTTGCATTGATAGCGCCCCCTAGTGTTCTTGAGGAGACGTGACAATCTAGTTCCCTCCATACTTTACACAAGGAGTCCGCCAAAATGTATAATTTTGTGGACTTGAATTCCTAACGGATTGAAAACCAACAGGCTTGTTGAAAAGGGGGAAAGCAAGGCTATGGGGTGCTCTTGTTAATCGTGCACCCTGATAATTTACAGTGCATCTTCTAGCAACGCAAATGTCTAAGCTTAAACCATGTTTTTACAATTCTGTCCAAAATCTTTTGCACAAAAGAGAAACACACAGTACGGCAACATTAGTATCATTTTATATTTTTGTAGGCAAAAATAAGGAAAGAATTCAAATTTCAGTTTGACTTTAAACAAAGTAAACGTTGTAGCTACTGTTTAAGTTGTAATGCAGTGTAGTGTACTAAGCAATATTGTCAGGGGACAACTGCGCAACAGTGCTACAATGAGGGCAGCACACAGTCATTAAGCATAGGGCCTACCCACAAATGGTGCCTTCGTGTTCTTCTCTCCGGAGACTGTGTGGGGATTTGTGCAGATGCAGGGGGTAAAAATAGAGGCATGTACTGGGCATCCGACTCTCATGTGGAATAGGACTGGGTTTCCCATACGGAGAGGAAACCCATTTGTCTCTCTAGTGTAAAAACTTGCCAGCAAATTAACATCTCTTTTTGGAAAACATCCCACAGCCTCCAAGGAGAAAGGATAGAATGTGAAAAAAATTTAAAGGAAAGAAAAACCGTCCCCCCAAAAAAGGAGGAATTCTGCTCCAGAGAATAAGACTAAGATGACAGAATGGCTAGATGGATTGTGGGAATTGTGTTTGTGTGCGTGTGTGACACACAAACACACATGGCCCTGCTTGCTTTTGTCGGCCATAGCCTGGAGTGCTGATGCTCAAATTGCTATGTAGGCCTCCATCTCGCAGGAATCTCTGTCACTCTCCCAGACAAAGCCGGCACAGATAAAGGAGCCGTGTTAGTAGCAGATGCCCATTGGCTTTTCATGTCGCTGGGTGCTCCTCAGGGGACCAGTGTGAACGGCAGGCAGAGGTGGGAGGTGAGGGAACGTGAGACGGACACTTCTGAAACTATTCCCATGGAAAGGAATATTCACTTGGAATATATGTCTCACTTCACCCCCACTTCAGTAGTTTTTTTTGTTGTTGTTGTTGCTACTTCCCTTTTTTCCCTCACTTTTTTGTATTCCTCTCACCCTCTCTTTCTGTCTCTGTTCAATATGCGATGCATACAATTTATGCATCGCCTTGAATGCTGTGTATCTCTATTTCTGTGTTTGCCCTCTTGTCTTTCTATCATGAGTACGGCGGCAGGCGGTGGTGGCAGCAGTGTGACATGTGTCTGCACTCTTAAAGCAGTAAAATAAACATCACCAGTGTTTGTTATACACCGTATCCAAGGGCAACATCTCTTTTCTCTAATGATAACCCAACTGACGGCGATGCAAATGAGACTCACATGCACAGGTTGTTGAACCTGAACGCTGTTGTTTCTGCTTACGCAGACAGAACAATGATAGTACATGATGTGGATGTCTTGAGGGCTCTGTGTTTTTGTATCCTGGAGCCTGCACATGCTCCTGTTTTATCGGTTTCAACGTTGCAGTTTATAAATAGTTCTGTGACCCAGAGTTTGTGGGTCGTAAATACATGCAATCAGTTTCCGGAGGAGCCTCACTACTTTCAATTACATGCTGTGTCTCTTTGCTCCAGGTGTGGTGTTTCACTACCGCGCCCCTGACGACCGCTACGCCCTGTCCTTCGCTGACGCCAAGAGAGTGTGTGTGGAGAACTCAGCAGTCATCGCAACACCAGGCCAACTGCAGGCTACGTTTGCTGATGGATATGACAACTGTGATGCTGGTTGGCTGGCTGACCAGACTGTACGGTAAGGTGGTGGCTGTTGGAACAAGTCTCAAGCAAACACTCTTTACTGTTACTTTGGGTACTTTTGTTTTACAAGGCAGTGTCGTTGATAGCGGCAACAGCATGAAACACAATTGAGACTGAGTAATGTGTAATGTGTAATGAGTAGAGTTGCAATTTTGGCCTATACATTTTAAAATACTGAGGTTATTCCTTTAGTTAATGGTAGCTGGCAAGCCAATCAAATCTGCGCTGATTATCACATACGGTGCATTTGAATATCCTGTGCTACATAATAATTAGCAGTCTTGGGCTTAGAGTATCAAGGTTTGCTGGCAGCTGTTGTTTGTTAGACCAGGCTGCTATTTTAAAACCTCCATCAGACAGTTGTTTCAGCTTGATTTTTTTTTTTTGATTGTGTGCCACATGATCAAAAAAGAAAAAGAAATGCACTACTAAGAAAAGATGCCTTAAACCAAAAAAACCTGTTCTTGGATTTACTGTGGAACAATGAAAATGGCAATGTTCAAGTCATTTACTGTAGAAATTTTTGGACTTTCTATAAACACAAAACTGTGCATCATAATTGTACCTTATTGCTTGTTTGCACACTGGAAAGGCTGTTAACTACATCCGCCCCTTCTGAGCTGTCTATCAGTCCAATGCGTGTGCTTCAGCCCTTTACTTTCCATAAAGTCTCTCTTAACCTTACCAGTCCGAGCTCATCTCTCAACAGCGTCCTCCATATCTACATTTTAATCCTAAAATTGCAGTTGCTCAAGTTGCCGGGCAAAATGACTATTGTCTTTCTGACATGTTGCTTTTCACAAGCTTCCCGCGGCGCAGCTTCCTTCTCCTGTTTCTTTCTCACCTTCTGTCCTACGCGCCATTGTTTTCACTTGGGAGTTATCTAATTGGTCCAGATC
The DNA here is from genome assembly GCF_013103735.1 of Etheostoma cragini. Classification (NCBI taxonomy): domain Eukaryota; kingdom Metazoa; phylum Chordata; class Actinopteri; order Perciformes; family Percidae; genus Etheostoma; species Etheostoma cragini. The sequence continues at coordinate 19,501,704 of NC_048415.1, forward strand.
CAGGAAGCTCCTTCTGCACATCAGCCAGGAGGAAAGTGTCCAATTAATACGGTGGAAAAAATACAGACATCAGCCAGAAAGAAAGAGGCTGAGGGTGTAGACACTACACAACTTAGTTCTCTTGTTTTACTCGCTGCATAAGAGCTCTGCTGGTGTATGGTTATGTGCAGGCATGTGTGTCTTCTTTCGCATGTATGATTGTGTGTGTTTGTGCATTTGTGTGTGCATCTGTTCCTAGTACTTCATAAGTCCCTGTATGCCAAGCGTAATCTTTTAATCAGCCTCTTTGCTTGTGCCCTGGTGCTGCTGAAATCAATGTTCTTGTGGAATAATTGCTCAGTTGGAGCCTGAATATAGATCGCTGTTTTCTCAGCCCCATAGGCCCCACTGAAGGAATTTCTGATTCTTTTAACCTATCCTTGACTTCCTAACTCTCTCTCTCTCTCTCTCTCTCTCTCTCTCTCTCTCTCTCTCTCTCTCTCTCTCTCTCTCTCTCTCTAATATTATAGCATTATTAGAATCCTTACATTGCCTGAGCATTAAACACATTTGGAAGTGATTCTAAGTAAGTTGGAGGGTAATTCTTCTGTTTGACTCACACTGAGGGCAGAATGATTAAAGAAAGCAAGAATGTGTAACTCCCACTGAATCTTAAGCCAGTTTCAGGGGGGGATATCAATGTGTTCATTTAGTCTTTGGGTAATATATTTTGGTAATCTCTAGAAAGGAGATATACTTAAAGTTATTGTATTTGGGGCAGAGGGTGTGAAAGTGTAAAAGTTAGTTATTTTAATCTTAGTTTGTATGCGTGTGAACACAGACTCGTCCCCAGTGAGCTGAGTTTGTGTGTGTGGCTGCCTTTTGTCATGGCCAGGCGGTATTGATCTCCCGCTCTCTGTCCCTGTCTCTTGATTTTCTCTGCAGGTATCCCATCCAGTCGCCACGGCCTGGTTGCTATGGCGATCGCGAGGACTCACCTGGAGTCCGTAACTACGGCGATAGGTCGCCTGATGAGCTGTTTGATGTCTACTGCTTTGCTAAGCAGCTTCAAGGTAGGAGCTAGGAGCTTCATAAACTTGGGTTTAGTCATGCATGGCTTGACGAAGCCTTGGGTGCAGCGTGAGAACGCCGTGACCAGAACTTAATTCTCTGTTAGCACAGAAAGGACGAGGGCAGTAGGAGAGGTTGTGGAAGCGAGAGGGAGAAATAGAGACTGTATTGAGGCCAGCTGTCATGTTACAATCTCCTGCAGGCATAAGCGAAGGGGGTCAGTGGTGTTATCCTAAAACTTCACTTTTTGATTTGCAGTACCACAAGCAATTGCTCTGTTCTAACGTAAGCTGCAGCTATATCGTATAATATCGAGAACAATGCTGATCCTTTATTTTACTGTCTCCTATTATAGATCCTCAACTGGTGAGGATGCTGACTGTTTACTTCGGATGTGTAGCTTTAATCTCAGTCTGTAGTGTGTAGCCATCAAGTGCATATTTAAGGCCCTTTTACAGTGCTCGCCTTTTTAAAAGAGTTAGCGGGAAGTATTACCAAGTCAGCTGGATACAGACCAGCTCAACCAACTCAGAGTTATCTTTTGTTACATACTTTACAGCTGGTATAATCTGGCATTGCAGACATCAACACCGAGGCTTGTAAGCCAGAAATAAGAAGCCCGCGTGTCTTTACTTTCTACTGTGTGACACCCAAAACCCATTGCTTCAAAAATTCCCAAGAATTTTGTGTGGTAAATCTGCCACCAATGTCGCTGTAAACTGCATATGTGCAATGCTAGAGGGGAAAGCTTGACATGCATAGCAACAGTAACTAAGGGTTAGAAAACAGGTAAGGTGCTACTGGGCACAGCCAACATTAGATCAGATATACATATCCATTTTAACTCCACTAAAATCTGAGCACTGTTAAACCTTTCATAGCAGGTTCAGGAGGATGGAAATTTATATAATCTAATCAATGTCCACATAACTGGATGCCCTCGTTCCTCCATTGGGGCCCCCACTATTTATTGTGTAATAATGAGACCATGTTTCTGGTTGGTTTTCCCTACTCCTCACGCGTAGTTACTCATCCAAAATTTGACGTCAATGAATCAAACCCTGCAAACTTACTCCACAGCCTTCATTCATGACATATAGTGCAACATAGATCCAAAGCACCCTTTCTGTTGTGGAAGTGTAGTTAAGCCATCACGCGCTGCCACTGCTGCCACAAATGGTCTTGTAGCCTCATCACCAAATATAGTCTACATTCACATCATAATCAAGTCAGCAACAGTGGACTTGATTATGCAATCAGAACACAGCAGGGGTTAGTCTATCTGGGTCAGTTGTTCTGAGTACAACTGTTAAGCAAGCATAATAGTAGTAGGAGTTACCGTACCAGAGCTACTTTGTAAATATGTACTGTACATATATACTGTATATATATATATACACATATATGGACACGCTGTGTGTGCTGAGTAGAGAAGATTGCTTGATCACCTGTAGACTTTGTATCCAGCCGTTTACAATTTAATTCAGTGAAATTAACAGCCTGGTGGAAACAATCATGATTTTCAATCAAACTGGAAATACTAGCTGATACATAGCTAGTGTTTTTTTCTCTTGTTCTGTAAAACAAAATATAAACCAGAAGCTAAATTAAAATGCTTAGATGTTCAGTACACACCCATGTAATGCAACATATCGAAGTTCAATTTGAATTGGGAAAAATCTGTTATTTTTTTTTTATTTAACCATAAACCAGTATTTATTAGCAACTGTACACCAGCCTCCACTACATATCTCATTAACTCATTATCTTTGAGCATTTCGTCTTACACAAATAATCCCATTCTCCCTCCCTCTTCTTTCGTTCTGTTTGCATCTTCACCCTTTACCTCCCCTTCTCAGTTCAATACATCGCATTACCATTCTTTACTCTTGGCATTAATCTCCTGGATCCTCATATTGAACTCCATCTGTTCTCCGCTTCTCCCACTGTCCACTTCTCCAGCTCATATTTTTTTCATCACATACTGACCTGCCAGTGGGTTTTCTGATCATGCTGTACTATTTTATTTGTGTTGCACAGATGTTTTGGTCCCTCTGTCTGGCTCGCTAAGGCCCTATTTTGGATTACTATTGTATCCACATCAATCCCACTTCTCTTCAGCTTCTCCTTTCTTCTTCTCCTTCACTCATAGTCAGCATACTTGTCTTTCTTTTAGATCCCTCTTTGCAACTGCTTGGAATTCAAAGAACTATCGTTATATAGTCCCTTCTTTGAATGTACTGATGTTTTTTTAATCACTTTTATGAAAGAATAAAGTGCATAGCAAGTAAAACTTTTCTCTTTTCACACACTTCAAGCCTGCACCTCCTATTATTGCTTTGGCAAAGTTGAAAAGGATGAAAAGGAAATGGCTAAAACTTATTGTATTTAAAGTAAAAAAAGTCTCAGATGCACACACATTACATAAAACAGACACAGACTGAAATGTAGCTACATCTCTTTGTACAACCATACAAACTGCAAAACTAACTAAAAACCTGCAATCACAAGACAACTCAACAAAAGAGATCTGGGGGCTAAAATGCTTTCAGTCTCTTAACCATGCATGATGACACACTGAATTAAACTCCCCGCTTCTCTTCTTCTCCTCCACCCAGGTGAAGTCTTCCACTCCACAGTGCAAGAGAAGTTGAGCCTGGCCACAGCCTCTACCCACTGCCATTCCCTGGGAGCTCAGCTGGCCACTGTGGGGCAGCTCTACCTGGCTTGGCAGGCTGGTCTGGACCAGTGTGACCCCGGCTGGCTCGCTGACGGCAGCGCCCGCTACCCTATCAATGTTCCGCGGAAGAACTGTGGCGGAGACGAGCCCGGCGTGCGGACCGTCTACAACAACCCTAACCGCACCGGCTTCCCCGACACCACAGCCCTGTATGACGCCTACTGCTACCGAGGTACGACAATCTCTGTGATGATAAACTTGGCGCACCATCAGTGTGGTAATTGCCATGGCAACAACAGAGGGGTCTGGGGACTTGCTTTTCTTCCGGCTTTTTAATTAGCATGGCATGTTTGTGTCACACATGAAGTAGTTGTGAAGAGATGACATTTGTGTCTCCCGTAATAGGTTTGCGTCCTTGTATGATGTGTGTAGTGAAGTCTGAGAGAGAGAGAGAGAGAGCGAGAGAGAGGAAAGTAAGGTAGAAAGAAAGAGAGATACAAAGAGCGACAGCTTGAAGGAGTCCAACTGGAGTTTGCAGAGACTCTGTGTCTGACCTTGTCTTTTATCATGTGCCAACTGAGACTGGAATAAATTAGTTTCATCTGGAGTCTGGATTGACTTTACACCACATTCTGTTCACTGATGATTTGTCTATTGTAGGTTATCAAACTTATGATTTTGCATCTGGAGCTTACCGTAGGTTTTCTGACCTCCATCGATTGTAACAGTCTATAAACAATTATATTTCCACAGATTCCACAGACAAAAAAAAGTGACATTTTCATCTAACAATGTCATCTTATGAAATTGTCATTGAAGCGTAACATGTACATAATCCAATCGTTTTTAGTAAACAAAAACAGCATGAGAGCAGCGCAGCAGAGCATTTGTCAAAACAAATAGCTGATTGATGAAGCTCTACATTGCACCAACAAAGCAAAGCTATGTGCACATTTACATTAATATTTAAATCAAATGACGTCTTTCAGATCTCTAAAAGTAGATACAAATGGTAATAGGTTTTGTTTAATATCATAAATGGGGTTCATGTAAATAATATTGTTGATACAATCTCATTTATATTGCATGAACACAATATATGCATGTTTGTTAATTTGAAAATGATTGGATTTTATGATAAAGCGGCTTTTGTTGTAATGTGGCTGTTGTGTGTTGTAGGCCACCATTCAGCGGGGGTCCAGGCTGCAGAGGCACAGACTCTGTACAAGGCCCCCAACCCAGCAGCAGAGGCCATCTCCTCAGATACTGAAGCCCAGCACAGTGGCCCTTTTTCCAGTACTTCCTCCTGGACCGGATTGGTTGACTTGGACAACACAGGGGTCCACTCCATTGCTGAAATCAACAACTCCTCTGAGATTTCTGAAGAGCATGTCGTCATCCACCTAAGGCCACAGAAGGGCTGGGATGAAAACCATGTTGGACCCAGACGCAGCCAACTCAGCCAGGAGCAGTCTGACGGCACAAACAGCAACACCATGGGCCTTTCTGACCTCGAGAGCCTGGAGAGCCATGGAGGTTCTGCTCATGAAGAAGAAGATGGTGGCTATTTCGGATCATCTGACACCCCAACATTATCCTCCATAGCGTCTTCAACTCCCCAGCCTCAGACCGGTAACAGTGTGTTGGCCGAGTTTGTGAACACTCTGATGAGGCCCTTTAGGTACTGGAGAGGAGGTGAGGAGGTGCTGGAGACAGTAAAGGGAGCTTCTGTGCTTGAGGAAAAAGCAGGAGCGAACCAGACGCAGGGAGAGGCATCCAGCAGAAACCTGAGTATAACAAAACCAAGTGAAAACAAGGGCAGCATAGACAATGCCATCACGGAGCAAAGAAGTGGTAGTTTTTCCTTCAGGACTCCTACCAGTGGACAACAGAATCCAGAGGAAGGTCTGTCCGAGCAGGAGAAAGAGGTGATGCCACTGATTCGATTAGTGCCTGCAGTCCAAAGCACGGGGCGAAATGACACCGCCATCCAGCCAGAAGAACGAGCCCCCAGCACATTTGCTGATGAGCCTCAATCCAACGGTAACGGTATGAGCTCAACATTGTTTTTTGATTTTTGTGTATGTATCCTAGAAAACTAAAGTTATAAGTATTCTAAGTATACAGAATGAAATAGAAATGAGGGTCAATTGAAACGGTTCTATTTCAAATACATGGTGCATTTAAATGTCACTGGTAAATACAGTATCTGTTTATGGCAAGTTTTTTGCCTCTGTCTTTTTATGTATGCCATAATATATTCGTCTGCAGGGCAATTTTAATTATCACTGTAGATTTCATTAAACAGTAATTGCAAGTAGAGCCCGACTGATAAAGGATTTTTAAAACCGCTACAATACAAATATTTAGTACTCTAAAAAATCCGAGATTACGATATATTGGCAAACGCGTAACAAAACATAAACAGATTTCCCTAACATTAGTTATTTGTAGTATGATAATAATTAGTTTTATTGTCACCACAGAACAGAGGAACATCAAAATATATTAAAGTTCTAAAGATATGAAACTTAAAGTCCTTTGTTCAAAACACAATAAAAAAAAAAATCAGTGTTGCCAACAGGAACGTTGTAGAGCGTCCTCTGGTGGACAAACTATGCAACGCTAACAGTCATAACATGGTTGACTGGCTGTTAATATTTTAGTTTTAAAATATTCATTTATCAGAATAATTTATTTGTCATTGTAAATGATTCTGATGAATGATTATTTTAAAAAACTATATACAGTGTATTCTTTTATCGGACATTATAAATGCAGATACAAATTAGGAAATGCCCAATATCGGCCAATAAGAAATTGGTATATAGATGTAGATATATTGGTTGGGCTACAATTGCAAGCAAACAAGAGGGGAATATAACATACAGTAATGCAAAAATGTGTGAGTGAAGACTGTTTGGCAGGAGGCTTTGATTACAGCAGAAGAGTACAGGCGAAGCTTGAATTTGAATCTACTTTGCCATAAAAGGTTTGCCCGCATAATGTATGTCATGTTTGTTTAGAACAAAGCAGACCTGCATCACAAATTACAGCTTATTTTTTGGAGTCAAATAAGTATTAGACTATTCAACTGACTGGTATTAGCTGTGGAGAATATATTAAACAGATGAGGAAAAATAAAGCAACTTGACCAATCATGGATAGAAGTTTAAGAAGTTTTTAGACTCAAAGAGAGAAAAGCTCTGGAGAGTATGAGAAGGCCCGGGGGGGGTCCTTTGTTTGTGTGTGCGTGTGCGTGTGTGTGTGTGTGTGTGTGTGTGTGTGTGTGTGTGTGTTTGGGCGTGTTTGCGCGTGTGCGTGTGTGTGTGTGTGTGTGTGTGTGTGTGTGTGTGTGTATTTGCGCGTGTGTGTGTGTGTGTGTGTGTTTGCGCGTGTGTGTGTGTGCGTGTGTCAGACAGGTGACATCCATAGTGGAGTGAATTACCCTCAGGAATAGTGCGATACAACACACAGATAGAAAGGATAGAAAAGATAGAAAAGGTCACCAGGTCAGCGCTCATGTGTTGCACCCTGACATGCTGGCACCAAATCCAAAATCACCTCCTCTATTTTGTGACTGCAGGGGTAAAGGTGGACTAAAGATTAGAGGAAACGGCTCGCGACTGGACAGTTGGTGGACCAATAACTACCAGAGCAAGGCACCTGCTGTAAATTAAAGCTCAGGAACCTTATCATTGGCCAAAAAGTAGAGAAAACAAAGTGTACCATAGCCTTGGGTGGACGAATGCAGTTTTTTTGTAATGTTTATAACTAATAACACATCCTTGGCATCAGCCAAAGGTGAGGATACAAAGAAAGATTCTCCCGCAGACTGCCAGAAAAATGATTTAATAAAAGTGATTCTTTCTCAGCTACCATTTGCGGGCTTTATTAATATAAATGCTCACTGCTATGCTACCTGAAATCCGATGCCAACCCCCACGGTACTAATGAAAATCCAAGCTTTAGTCCGCATGCATTATTCACAGCCGTATCCAATTAACGTGGAGGTTGGGCTGCACTGCCATTTGCTCTCACCTCCATGTATGTCTCTGCTTATTAGGCCCCAGCTCTGTGAAGGTAGGCGGTAATGATCACTACGGCGAGGACGAGCAACACAAGTGGGGGAAGAGTAGACGGAGGAAAAGGGAAGAAGGGGAAGATGGTGGTGGGGGGTTGTTATGGAAAGATGCCCAACTGATGTCTCTTATTGCACGCCGCAGGCTAACCCTTGGATCTTAGTAACTGTTGTGCTATGTTGCCTCTTTGATTGAGGGGGGTGCAAAGTTTTGCACTGCAGATGGCACATCCAAGAAATATTTCAATATTAAATCAAATTGTTTGTGAAAATTTGAAAAAGGCCTCTGAATGTAGGGCGATGAATTAATGATAACCCCTGCAAATCCAAATATTTTGAACATTATATTCAATGAGGAATTATTTGGTTAAGCTCCAAGCCGGAGCAATCTGCCGCAAATGAAACTCATGTAGAATCTGAATCAGCTCTACATGCATGTCCTGACTGTCTGTCAAGGAAATGCATGTCTGCTTCACACCAGTCTCGTCAGCCCCAGAGACTGAATTGATTTGATGGGCGACAGTGGGTTCTGTGCGCTGACACTCAATGTAGATGCTCCTGACATGATTCGCATCATCCAGCCATGCAATAACTTCTCCTCAGTCTTTTTTTTTTATCAGATTCCATATCTGCAGATGGACTGAGGTGGCACCGGTGCCAGCTTTCTGTGTGTCTCTCTCATTGTCAGCCTGCTCTCTCACAATTTAATATTATGTCTGCCTGACCCGAGGGATTTCTCTCAGCCCGTTTACTCCAGTAAAGTGGAGTCAACACAGCAGAACCCCTCACAGTGGAAGCACACAATTTCCATCTGAACGGGGTTTCATTAAAAGTTTGTTTTGCTGCATTTCAGTGTTGAGCTGTGGCTTTTCCACCAACAGATTCCAAGCGTCAGAGCTGAACTTAAACCACGCTCAAATCATCCAAACCTACGCCTAATTGACCCATTTTATTTATGACATGGACCATTACTTAGACGATCAAACCAGATGAATGTGTTTTAATTATTCTCACTTCCATCGGTGTGTGTAGTAAAAGTATGTAATTAGCTATTTGGATTATTAATAGGACAATTACGCCGGCTTACACGGCTCTTAGGGAAATGAACCTCAGGCTCATAAACCTCACTTGGGCATGAGGCAACATCGGACCTTCTGAATAATTTACACATATTTTAATATTTTAAGCATGGACATATTTGCGTATGTTGTCCCTCTCATGGTAAATGTTGTGCTGGGTTGTGTTGCACACCCCCTGCCGTATTGCTGTACCTTTCAGACATGTTTACTGAAACTGAGGACAGCCAAACCAAGCTGAGTGATGATGATGGTAGCAACACTAGCTGGTCAGTAACACGACTGCACTGCAGCCCTAAAAAAAAAACACACCAGCCGTGACTCACACATGCAGACAGAATGAATTATTGATGGTGTAGACAGTGTCTGGTTTAAAGCCGTAAGCTGATAAGGTACAGTGGACCACTTCATCCAAATAAACAGGTCGAGATGGAGCTTGTTGTGTAGCATGCCATTTGCTTATTGTGTTGAAAGTGCTCCTGCGCTTCTCCGCATGACTTCTCTCACCGCAGGCAAATGTGTTCCTTCCTGCAGAAGGCTGTTTGGAGTAAACAAAGCCACGGGCAATTAGAAAACAGGGACAGAGAAGAGAAGTGGGAAATTACTTTGAATACAACCTTCCATCCTTTTGTGTGTGTGCCCAAGTGTGTTGAAGGGCTTCCACAAGGGATGGCTCCCATCTTTGTCTCTCCAGCAACTTTAGTAGCCGCACTGATCAGCTCCACTGAAGAGAAGGGGCAGTGGTTTCACCTGGTCGCCCATTCAATTCCACAACCAACGGGATAAAATCTGGGTAGGGAAAGGGAAAGAGCACTTGTCCCTTCCTCATTACCACCATTGAGGTGCCCTTGAGCAAGGCCCTTAACCTCAATCGGACCATTGTTGTACTGGAAAGCTTGCAAGTATGAATTTGTAAAACTGTCTACATCTCAGTGAACCTTACCTGAAGAAATAAAGGTTAAGAAAAAAGAAAGAAAAAAAAGACGCCCCAAAAATGTAACTTACATTAAATGACAGTTAACGGCTAAAGAGTACAGTTTGTCTACAACCTAGAAAACAAAACCCTGGGATCAAAGGGAAATTTACCATAACTCCCAGTTCCATTGTCTTTTTTTTATAATGTCTTTGTCTTATTCAAACTTCAAAGGGCACAACTAGACACTAAAAACATTACAGACTGTTAGGAATTTACGTAGGTCACTATGGAGCTTGTAGAAAAGAGACAATTCAATTTTAACATGAACATACAGCATGATCACATTTATAAACGTGAGATTCTGCAGGTAAATATACTATGTGTTCACATTATTGCAAGTTGTTTTGGAGGTTATTGAGCAAAGTTTAACATGTAATGAGGCAAGAAAAGTTTTATTGTTGAGATGTAGGATTACATCTGCCCTCAACACATTTGAATTGGATTATTACATTGGATTATTTATTGAAAAAACAGATGTTAGACATGAGGAGGTTTAAAGTCCCTGAAAACTCAAAGACAAAATCTTAACTAGTGTGTGGTTGACCAATCTGACCTGATCCTTAATGAACACAGTGTTTTTGTCAAAGTTTCATACCTTTTGTAAGGGATTTAAACCTTAAAGCGTATTTGTCTGTTCCACGGTAAGCTATGAACAGGTGGAAAACAATCCCAGTGGATGTGAGTTCTTGCTTAAGTCTTTACACAGAGTTGAGTCTATTAACTCCACATTCCAAAATATGAATTGGTTTATAGTGTAAGAGCAGATAAAAAGACAATTGTGCAATAAAACCAAATCGGGTACATAAAGTACTGTAGTCCACACATGAAAACCCAGTGCTCACACCACTGATCCAAGCAGGTTCGTGTTTTCATAATCATTTTGAGACTAAGCTCCCTGTAAGAGTTATGTGGAGCCCATGTAAGCCAGTCTTGAGTTTTAATTGCTTATTCCACATACATAAAATTAAATCCACCCCCGTCCTCTCCAGCCCCATCATTTTAAATCATATTAATTAGTCTATTCTGTCTCTGTGTTCCCTGTAGGATTCACTGCAACAAGTCCCAACGAGAGATCCCCACACAGTGAACATGTCAACCTAGCCGGTCCTCAGGGTCCCAGAGGAGGCCCGGCCTTTGTTCCTGCCCCCAGCAGCCACTTTCGATGGGCCATCAAATCCATGCGTGGGTCTAAATTAGGCCCCCCTGGAAATGTAGCCTATGTGGGTAAACGTCCCACTTGGGTGCCTATGGAAGCTAAAGCAGGGCCACTCGAGGTGATGACCCTGCCCACTTTTCTTCGACAGGACAACTCCGAAAACTATTCAGGCCAGGGGAGGGTCCAGGACGGAGAAGATGCTAAGTCTCCAACAGCAGCCAGAACTGCATCAGGGGAGGAGAAGGAGACCGAGGGGAGCAGTGAAGGGAGCAACTTTCCCGGTGGGTTTGAAATGAAAGCCAACAACTTGGACGGCAGTAGTGTCAAACTGAGTCCTGAAACAAAGTCGTCACCCAGCCAAAGCCAGACTGAGCTTGTGACTGTGGCAGAGCACACCACTCTGTCCCGTTGGCAGATAGTGCAACAGCCCAGCACCCCAGCTCAGAGCTCCCAGCAGCCAGACACAGCAAGCGAGGCCAGGGGAGAGATCTTCTACGTCCACAGACCCACTGACAACCTCTCCTCTGCTTCTTCACCAAGACAAGAAAGTAGTTCCTATTCAGGTTTCACTCCTCTTTTATGGAAGCAAAGCAAAGGCACCAGCGGAAAGGAGGTGGTGACTCCCACACCCAAAGCCCTCATGGAGGTGCTGACAACCTCTGAAATGACTACAGTGGAGCTTCTGACAACCAGAGACACAGAGAGGACGGATCATATCAGCACAGCAACCAGCACGGATAGTTCCTCAAACAGCGCCACTGCCGAGGAGTCGTCTATTTCCATTTCGTGGGTTCAGGAAGAGCGGGAGAAAAGCATCTCGGCTTCCCCAGCACCCAGTGACGGATCTCAAACAACCACAGGTGTCATTCACTTCACCACCTTTGCGTCAGACTCCAACGTTGGCGCCACGGAAATGGAATCCAGGTCTGCAGTGTCTGAGTCCTTTGTGGTTGGAAGTCGTTGGACACCTTTCAAAAGCATAAGCCCTAAGTCAGAGGAACCCAAAGCCTCGGTGTATAAAGACAAGAAAGACACAAACAACCCTTTCGGCATGGTCGTGCCCAACTGGGCCTTCGGGCTCATGCCATCAGGTACGTGAGCTCCCCAGTGTTCCCGGTGAATGAACTTTACTGTCAGCATTATCTTGATCATAATTATGAGTGATTATCTAATCAGTAGCAATTCAGTTAATTATGTACTGTATGCAGCTCAGTGAGAGCCTGGAACATCACTCACTTCACCGCAGTCCCAAGGTGACATACAGTAAAGAAATGGCAGCATGTTAACACAGCTGAATGCCTTCCACCTGAGTTCACAGCCTCTGCGAATTGAATCAAATATATACACCACTATTTCCTTACTGTATCTGTCTCTTGTTGTTTCATTCTACATTGCCCCTCTCTCTCCTAGTCTGACACGCATCATGCAGTCTTAATGCAGGCTTGTTCTCTCTTCCTCCGCGTTGGTTTAGAGAGACAGCTCCAGACAGCAAGGCGGTGCACCGAGGCGAGACCAACTAGGTCTTAGAGAAGTAATTAGCGGGTCAGAGTGAGTGCAATTAGGTGAACTGGGGAAAGGCGGAGGTCCTAGTCCCCAACAAATCAATGTAGACACAAACTACAATATGGGACTTGTAATTGACTGCGGCCTCTTCTCCTTTCTCATTTTTAAGTTTGTCCATGTCCTCTCGGTTCATTCTCCCGCGGTCGGCTCAACTTTCTCCTCTCGCGCTCTATCCCCAAACTTGTTGCTCAAAATAATAGCAAGTGTTTGCCTCAACATGCTCCCATTGATTTCTTTTTACAGTTAATGGACCTGCTACTGCGGCAGAAAAACCACCAGAGTAAATGAACAGAACAAAGGCTAGATACTGTATATACTGAGGGCTACTCGTCTCATCCGTGTCTGAATTTGTAATCTTAACGATCAAAATGTGTTCGCTTATGTTTAATGTATATGTCTAGAATCACTGCAATATTTAATGTGTGTTTGTGCCATCCTCAGCTCAGTGCATTTGGTATTTTCGGTTTTTCCAATCATTAGCCGTAGTGCTCAGTAAAGTGCATTTTTAAAACTGTTTCTTTTGAAGTCATCGCATGGAGATCTCAGAGCTCGTAGGGGTTCAGCTGCATTTACTCTACACCGCTAAAAAACGAGGATAACAGCCTATTGAGAATAAAATCATATTATGTTAACACCTCCGTCTATCAGACAAAAATTTGACTAGAAGTGAAGTCAACAGTTGAAAATGTGTCATGAACTGTGAAATTACTTTGAATGAATGAATGTTTTTAGATTAGCTGCACTCTGTTTTTTACCTACTTTCCCACTTGACTTGTGTCACGGACCTTCTCCTGGGAAGATTCACCAGTTGATTGCCTCCCTTGTTTCAACCATTAGTGACCATTGTCTGAGAATTGTCTTTCTCAGGGGAACTGTCTTTGGTCAAGTTTACAGGATTTTGTGAGGCAGAGGACTCACCTTCTTCCCTATAATAACAGCAGTAGGATGATGTGGTTTCAGTACAGAGGGCAGTTGCAAAGGCTCAGTGCTTACTGTGGAGCATGACCATGGCGTTATCACTTATTGTAGTGAAAATAAATTTCACAATTCAGTCAGAAAATAAAGGTGTTGGTTTATGTACAGTTGTGCTCAAATGTTTCCATACCCTTGAAGAATTGGTAAGATATATTGTATCTACCATGTGTAAAGAAAACATGAGTGAGCAAAACACAAGTCTTTTATCTGTAATGGGATTCACATTGAACTGTAGGTCCTAACAGAATGGCACAATCATAAAACAAAACATGGCAACAAAGAACAAAAAATGAACCGGTCACTGTTGAAACGTCTACATACCCTTAATTCTTAATACTGTGTATTGCCACCTTTAGCACCAATGACAGCGTGCCGTCTTTTGTAATAGTTGACTATGAGGCCCCGAATTCTTGAAGGTGGTATAGCTGCCCATTCATCTTGGCAAAATGCCTCCAGTTCATGCAAAGCCTTTGGTCGCCTTGCACGAACCACAGGTTTGAGATCTCCCCAGAGTGGCTCGATGACATTAAGGTCAGGAGACTGGGATGGCCGCTCCAGAACCTTCACCTTTTACTGCTGTAACCATTGGAGGGTCAACTTGGCCTTGTGCTTTGGCTCATTGTTGTGCTGGAAAGTCCAAGAATGTCCCATGCGCAGCTCCCGTGCAGGAGAATGCAGATTGTCTGCCAGTGTTTTCTGATAACATGCTGCATTCATCTTGCCATCAATCTTCACAAGATTCCCTTTGCCTTTAGAGCTCAACCCCCCCCCCCCCAAAACATCAGTGAGCCACCACCATGCTTAACGGTGGGGATGGTATTCTGTCCACTACAGGCCTTGATGATCCCTCTCCAAACATATTGCTTATGGTTGTGACCATAAAGCTCTATTTTGATCTCATCACTCCACTTTACAGTGTGCCAGAAGCTGCGAGGGTGTTTTTATGCATATTATAACCAGGCTTTTTTGTGGCATAAACGCAGTAAAGGCTTTTTTCTGGCAACTCGACCATGCAGCTCATTTTTGTTCAAGTACCGTCGTATTGTGCTCCTTGCAACAACAACACCATCTTTTTCTAGAGCAGCCTGTATTTCCCCTGACGTTACCTGTGGGTTCTTCTTTGCATCCTGAACAATTCTTCATGCAGTTTTGGCTGAAACCTTTCCCGGTCTACCTTGTCTACTGGTTCATATCCTTTTCCATCTTTATAAAGTTCCAATACCTTGTTACGAGGGTCTTTTGAAAGTTCTTTCCTGCTCCCCATGGCTCAATATCTAGCCTGCTTAGTGCATCCACGTGAGAGCTCACAAACTCATGGACTATTTATACACAGACACTACTTGCATTTACAAAGCCACAGGTGTGGGAAATAAATATAATTGCCATTTTCACCCATGTGTGTCACTTTGTGTGGCCGTGACAAGGCCAAACATTCAAGGCTATGTAAACTTTTGATCAGGCAGTTTGGGTTATTTCTGTTACAAATATTGTTTAAAAAGCAGCCAAACAACTCTGTAAAAACATATGTCTTCATATGATCACTATGCTATCAAAGACAGTTATTTTGCATGATGATTCATATTTTCAAAATGTATGCCAAAATTTCAACATGTATGCCAGGGTATGCATACTTATGAGCACAACTGTAATTGCAGCTCAAAGACACTCACTTTCTTCAGCTTGAGTAGTAGATTGTTTATTACAATAGGATCTTAAAAGAAACCAGGAGTACATTTTTCTTCTTTATCAGTATTTCTGATACAATGCCATTTGAGTAGCCCTGCTCTTGTTGAGTGATTAGAAGGCAGGAGACCCCCTCCTTCTGAATGACCTTTTGTAGTTGTCAGTTATTGTACAGAGAAAATTACAGCAATGGTTGTCTGCCCATTACAGCAGAGAGAAAGAGACAGAGAGGAGGTAAAGGGCAGAAGGATGGACAGCTCTGGGAAGGAATAATGGGGGAGAGAGAGGGGTGAGTGTGTCCTCAACTATGCTGTAGCTGGGAGTACATAAACCTCTTTAATCAATGATCAGAGACTACACTTACACAGTTCCATGGGCCTCCAGAGAGCATGTTGTTCCTCCTCGTCTTTTTTCCCTCTTCCTTTCTTCCTTCTCTCCCTTCTTTCTTCACATTTCTTTACGTTTCTTTACTTCCTTCCAATCATCATTTTCTGGTTTGTTGTCAGGCCAGTCTCAGCCTCTCTCTGTCCTATTTGGCCATATATCAGAGTGATAAGACACTCGTATATAACGCTGCATACAGCTTTCCAATTCCACATTGCTCTGGTCTCCAGCTAAACCCACACAGATGTGTGGACAAACACACACACACACACACACACACACACACACACACACACACACACACACACACACACACACACACACACA
>NC_048415.1:19517752-19578563 GCF_013103735.1 Etheostoma cragini
ACACACACACACACACACACACACACACACACACACACACACACACACACACACACACACACACAGAGAATATGTCTTAATCCTTTACTGTGAACACTGTGAGAAAGTAAACCCATTTAGTTTTATTTCTCATATCTTGATTTCCATATTCTGTATAATCCTAAAGGCAGTGTTTATTGTTTGTTTGTTTATTGTTGAAATGGTTATTTATAACACCACAAAAAGTTACAAAAGTAAAAGGTTTCTAGTTAAGAAATTTCCCTCAGCAGTGGACATTTTCCTGAATGGTTCATACCACTGGCGTCCAGTAGTGTAGGGTGACTAAACAAGGAGAGTGGATATAGTGGCAGTCTGTCCAGCCTTTAAATTGCCAATGCCAGTCTGAAACTTTGGCAGACAGAGAACAGGATGCCTCTGAATTATAGCCTTCTTGACTATAGCCTTGTCCCGGGTTCAAGATGGATCAGACCTCTGGCAACATCTATAACACAGCAGCCAGGCCTCAACCAAATTAGACTGTTAAATTTGGAGGAGAAGAGCCAGTAGGCTGAAGTGTGTCTGTGTGTGTGTGTGTTCTCATTTAACTACATTTGTGGTGTCCAAAAACTGTGAATGCAGTATACTTGTGGGATTCGGACAGCTTTAAACGGCTGTTTGAAGGTTAAGACTTGACTTTAGGATTAGGGTTAAAATTAGGTTTTGGTTAGGGTGAGGGTAAGGGTTAAGGTTAGGAATTTAGTTGTGATGGTTAAGGTTAGGGTAAGGGACTAGTATAATGCATTATGTCAATGGCGGGTCCCAAAAAAGATAGTGAGATGCAGTGTGTGTGTGTGTGTGTGTGTGTGTGTTTTGGGTGGGAGATAAATGGAGACAGGACAGGCTGGGGTGGGGCTCTGTGGATAGATGTTGAGTTTGTCTGCTGGCTGTTGAGAGTCCTTGGATAGGCTGTCTGTCTGGAGCAGCGAGAGGACACGTTCTCCATGCTGCATTTAGAAGTCTATTGATTTTCCTGTCTCTCCCTTCGAGTGTCTCCCATCTTTTTTTCTCTATCCTTCTTTCTGTCTCTCCTCTCTGTCTGTCCCCTTACTGTTTTATTTCTTCTTTTTTCCGCTTTCTCTCGCTCTTTGTGTCCCTGACTTTGTCTTTTATTAATCCTCTGGTCGTTGTTATGACTCTCGCTGGCATAATGTTTTGATAGCCTCTTGAACTCCAGTGTTGTACAACAAACAGCAGTCAATTGCCGTCTGACCATTTCTGTCTTCCCTGTACGATCCTTGTCACTGCCTTTTTTCTTTCTTTTTTAAAGTGTTTCCTCCCTCAAATCGACCCATTGCCTAATTTTTCATCCATTTATCTGCTTCTCGTCTCCAATTTTTTTTTTCTTTCTTTTCATGGTGTAATTCCTCAATTTTTCCATATCAAACACTCCTACTGAACCTAATCCCATGCTATTGACTGCTGCATATTAAATGAATGGGATTTGTTGAAGAAAAGCCTTGAGGGACACTGGGCTCCATCGTGGTGTGGGATGTAACAGTTACACACCAGTTTGACTGATTGAGCACAGGCTCTTTGTTTCCTGTTAACCAGGGGAATAACCAAGCAACTAAAGTGTTGAAAATGAGCTTAAGTACACTGTGGTGCAAAATCCCACTGAGCCTTTTGTGTACATCAGTGACTGTTGCTAATGATAATGCACACCAGTTTAAAGTACACTGAATTTGCTTTAAGTAACGTCGAACTGTAAACAACGAAACAAAGAAAAAAAACAGCTAAAATAGTGGTGTCCTTCCAAGCAGGCTGTCCTCTCT
This sequence comes from Etheostoma cragini, assembly GCF_013103735.1. Lineage (NCBI taxonomy): Eukaryota > Metazoa > Chordata > Actinopteri > Perciformes > Percidae > Etheostoma > Etheostoma cragini. The sequence continues at coordinate 19,519,564 of NC_048415.1, forward strand.
CAGCCGGTCAGGGCTGCTCAAAGAGAAGGCCAGTTATGAAAACCAAACCCTGTTTATTACAAAACATGTAAATCTCATTATTGTGTTTCACAGTAAAGGGACCAGGAAAAAGTAATCAATGCCGACTCCACTTACTGGTCAAATCAAATGTCCAAGATAGGCTTTCCCTTGTGACTTCAGACTGCTTAATCTTTATGTCATGGGTGCCAACGGGTGACAGTCTTGCTAAAGATAGTAGTGTTGTGTTCCCTGATTCTCACTACACCATGCCAGCGCCTTCAGATTAGCCTTTATGTTGAAAGCTCTGGCCCAGGTTAAACACTGTAGTGTGGCTGGCGATGGTAATCTCACATTGTGGGTAATAGTGTTCCCTATTACAAGCGTGTGTTGTGTAAGTAGCATCAGGGGGAAAAAAGGAATGGCAGAGGGGAGTGGTGACTGCAGACCGAGCCACATAACCGGTTGCTTTTTTTTCCAAACATTCCCACACTGCAGAACTATCGCTATTGCTAACGTTGTACTATCAAGCCTGGTGCCTGGAACATCTACAGTGGTCTTCCATTGCCAGGTTTTCCTCCACAGTGCTGCAGAGGAGAGGGTCTGGCTAGTCCACACAGCATTCCGGGATTGAAGAAAAACGTGCTCTGGTTTATTGACATTTCTTTAAATCAATCACAATCGTCTTGGGAAGGGCTAAGCACCAGACAGAGCCACCGTGCCGCTGCATAACAGCAGCAGGAAGGTTGTTTTAGTCTAGCAACAGAAAACTCAGATTGGACAGATAGATTGACCTGAGTTTAAGATTCCAACACAAAGAAAGCGGAAGGTAACGGACATCCAGCCAAAATTGGGGACATCCTGTGGAAATTTTGGCAGCAATCCTGGAAATAGTGATGGTCAAATGAAGCTTAGCAAACCACTGTCTTTATTTTCTGAGCTCACTAGATGGTGCTCTTTGTTCAAAGAAAAAGGTTAAAGGAATGGTCATTCAGTGTGTTTTCAACCCTTTGTTGAACAGAGAGCGCCATCTAGTGAGCTCAGAAATGAAAGACGAAGGGGTTTGCGAAGCTTCGTCCGACCATCACTACTGGGAAGTAGATTGCCGTGGATATAGACTACATCTAGAGTAACTTAAGCAAAAATAAGCTGTTCTAATTTACCGATCGCAACAAAAAAAGACAAACCTTCTGACGCCTAAGATTGTTTTGAAAATGAAAGGTGACAAATCTAATGATGATGATGATGCTGATGTAGACAAAGCACAGAGAGAATTACAGCCGATAACAACAAGTTAAGATAAGAAAGCGTGCGGAGAATCAAACCAAATATGGAGGAGGGAAAGAGCGTGTAGACACAAGTTATTAGTCTCTAGGAAGCAAGGTGCGCATTATATATATACATCGTGTCGAATTTGACATCTTTAATTTGTTTTCACAGCAGTTTTCAACATTCAGGAAGTGTTGTACACATGTGTGTACGCACAGCAGCTCAGTCTCTCCATGTACTGCGTCATGTGCCGTGCATGGAAAGGTCGTTGAACATGAAAGCAAGCTGCGATATGAAAGGCAAATATTTGCTGTTTTGCAAAGTGCTGCTGGTTCTTAAACTACTAAAGTAAAACACACACAGTGACTAAATAATTCAGTGAGGGATTTTCTGTGCAGCAGGGTGTTCACTGACATTTTGCGGAAAAGAAAGTGTTGATTTAATGTATATATGTAAAAGTAAATGAAACAAGCAGCGATGTTTGTAAAGCTAATGCACCATCAAAATGTGGGTTTAATATTCTGCAGTGAGCCTGAAAAAACACGGAAAAGCTGTCTTAAACAGCATTTTTATGACGCTATAAAAATGCTTTATTATCTCTGCTGTCACAACAAAACCTGGTGATTATTCAGCCTCTAGGAGCCCCATCACAGGCAGCTGTATTTTATTTTCGAGATTGTATGACCCAGAGCTCCCATTATGGCAGATGAATGACTAAATCTTTTGGCTGTTACTGGTGGCAGATCCACAGCAGAACTGTTGTTGTTTTTGTGGAATATTTCTCACTTCACAGCCCTCTAAAGATCAGTTGGGTGGCAGACCAAAGTGCTACAGTATGTTCAATTCAGTAACACAGTAACTGTGGATGCTAAGCTCCAATTTTCTCTTTCCCTGAGCACAACATATGCTTTTTAAGCATGTATTTGTTTATTTAGTACAGTGCCTTATGCTCACATATGCACAAAGCTTTGTCCTGAGAGAATGTGTGGTCTCGCTCAACTTCAACTTTCCAAAAAAAACTTTTTGTATTTTTGGATTGGAAGTTTACAATGATCGGTATTCCCATACCAGCCAAACATGGTGAACATTTACTCCTCTTGGCTTTGAGAGACAGTCAAACCAAGCGGCTCAATAAGGAATAAAACTGCGAAAGTTAAACATTCAGCCACACAGCAGATGAAACCATCAACTGCTTGTTGGAGCATTCAGGCATCGCCATCTCCTCTGATTTTATTGTAGTAATTTTCATTAAGCTGCCTCTGTAAACCAGATAAGAAAAGACCTCTGCTAAGCCAGATGTCCCCCATCAAAAACACAGACAGGGATTCACTGAGAAGGGTTGTTTTTTGTTTCACTTCTTACATGATAAATCCCTATCTGAATTTTTATTGTCAGGCACAGCCTTAGGGCCCCTGAGGGTGCGTAGAGTTTCATACAGCAACGAACAACATCACCTTTGTGTGCCACCAATTGGGAAAGGATGGGAGGGATGGCTGCAGACGGAGGTTGGCAGGGGGCTGTCAGAAAGAATATGATCTTCTGTGTGGAGTCATTGTGTGGGGCTGTGCAGAGCGGGAGAGGCTTGCCTGGTCGTGGTTATGTGGGTAACCCTTACAATGGAGCATTCAGGTGCTATCAGATTTGACGTCAGGAATCTGCTTCCTGTTAGGGAAAGAACATTTCCTCACTCTATCTGCATCCAACAGGTCTGTCCTCTTAGAGGGCAAACAATGGAGACAAACTAGCAGTACATAGCCATGATGTTTTTCACATCACTTTACACAGACTGCTTTTATTACCTCTACACGAGAAGGATCTGGATATATTATGATGTGAAACTGCTCAGCAGACCCAGTGGAAATATGGCATCTGTTATGCCTGTAGCACACCCAAAAAGGTTTGAATAGCAGCTTCCTTGCCGGAGATGCAACTCTCGCATTTTCATATTCCATTTGATTCAGGCTCAGCCAGTCACACATGCGAGCACAGGGCGTAGATAAAATGAAAGACTGCTTCCTGTAATCAAGGTTAACAGTGAAATGTATGAGTATTTTCTTGCTACAGAGAGGTGGCAGCGAGAGGATGAGTGCACTCAGCTGGGGTTGTGGAGCTGCCGGATTGCCTGACTGACTTCGGTCACTCTCAAGGCCGCTGAAGGCAGAGCGGGAGCAGTGGCAGTGCTCCTAGTGTCAGTCACAACGCATCATGCAGCAGCCTGCCCACAGCGAGTGGAGGGCTTGAGGACACTCCTGAAGTGGGGCATGTCAGACACACCTACAGATATGTCCCAGCAGGGAGGAGTCATAGGCAGGGGAGGAAAATGAAAGGGGGAGGAAGGATTCTTGCAGTTAGTGGTGGGGGTAATGGATATGAAGGTGTACATTACAGAATATACAGTAGTGAGCTATGAAGATTAGGGCTTTGCAAGTAGCAATGGGGCCTTGAAGGGACTTTGGGTAGCAAGCTTTCTTTCAGAGTTTCTGCAGGCAAGGGCACTGTGAGATCATGTAAAGTAGTTCTTCTTTGTTTTAAACAGCTCTCCAGGCAAACTTGTCCTGCACACAGCTTGCTTCTCCTAATAGTGCTGCTCTCCTGTCAGAACAACTGCTTGCTAGTAAACACAGTGGAATACAAACATGTAGGCGAGGGAGTGTGAGATCCCCAATCTGTCTGTGTGTGTTTCCTGCTTTTTCTCTCTGGTTTAGGGCTCTTCTGTTATGGCATTTTTGCAATGATCTGCACACCATGCTAGGTCATGTGCAAGAGATCAGTGAAAGTGTGTCCAGGCATACTTTCTATTGTTGTTTATATTTGTCCACAATATGTGCATGACGTTTGAGAGAAGTACAATATAAACAGTAGGGTCTAGTGACTGTCTTCTCAGCCAGTCGCATTATTGGTATCATTCCTTTGAAGCAGCTGTGCCGATCGCAGTGGGACATCCAAATGGAGAGAAGAGAAGAGTGCATATCATTTCTATTTTAAAAATAAGAAAATAGTGTTGTTATCTGTGATCTGCCTTATAGGACATATACACAGCACTACAAATGGGTTCCCAAAGGCAAAAAAATAGCCCTTGTAAATTGAATTTGGATTTGTGGAGATATTAAATGTTTTGAAGAACAAACCCCTGTGGCTTCTTCCACCACATGCGCATCTATATTAATTTCAAGTAAAAGTCTACTTGTCTAATTGTATCTGAAAAAGGTACTCAGCCTTTATCTGTGTGTCACTTTATTTAAAGGCATGGTAATCAATATGTGCGTGTTCATTGCACTGTGGCCTCACTTGATGTAAAAAACAAGTTGTTTAAATCCCAATATGAATTATTCATTATACATTGACTGTAATTATTACTCCCTACGTTTAGTGTGTCCAGAAGATTGTTGGGTAATTTGAAAAAAGGGGGAACGTAGTTGATTCAATATTCTCATTTCACAATGCACTTAAAATGAGAGCAAAGACACATTGAAGAGAAGTGTGTGTGTGTGTGTGTGGGGGGGGAATCCAAAGTGGATAGAATGTTTGTGATGATAAGCCAGGATGGATTATTTTCTTGCCACTCTGACAGCCAAGATAATGCAATTTATTTAGGACGAATGAAGACGCCACAAGTGCCGCTCTTGTAACAATACACCCTCAATTTCTTCGTCAGACTCGCCCTGCGCAGGCCTGCTGAATTGGGTTGTATTGAATTGCTGGCATGTTCCTCCTCCCGGTCCTCTCCAGCCTGATTCAGTGTGACGCTCGGTTCACGAGGTGCTCACTGAGAGCGCATCGGCTGCTTTCTGCTGTCTCAGGCTTCTGGCACTGGAGCTAATTGCAAGTGTCATGTTTTTTCATTGTGTGTGTGTGTGTGTGTGTGTGTGTGTGTGTGTGTGTGTGTGTGTGTGTGTGTGTGTGTGTGTAAAAGTGAAAGTGGGAATATCCATATGCTGCAAGTCAGCCAGTTGAGACAGAGGGGACTGAACGTGTGCGTAAATCCACTCAGCTGTGGTGTGTGTTTGTGTGTGTGTGTGTGTGTGTGTGTGTGTGTGTTGAGGAGAGGAGAGGAGGACAACATTTAATGCAGTTGAAAAGAGGTGAAGCTGAAATGGAAGGGAAATAGAATCACAAACCGTCTATGTATTTTTGTTTTGTAATTTTTTTGTGTGAAAGTATATTCTAACTTTCAAGTTAGAACCTTCTTTTCTTCTTGCGTCTCCACAGCTCAATTTCTTTTTTGTCATATACACTTGTAGGGTTGATTTTTCACCTCACGATATGAATGTACATTGATAATAGCAGTATGTAAATAAATAATAACTTGGACCAGTTAAACAGATTTGGCAAGCCGTAGTTATTTGAGTAATCCGGTGTTGATTGCAGCTTTCAGCATGCTCATTAATAACTAATGCACTACTGTAGTGAAATGTTTACAGACTGCAGTATGCATCCAGTGTTGTTTTTTTCCCCTTTCACCCCTGGACACACACACTCTCACGCATACACAAAGGTGAGTGCATACGTGGGTACAGTAATCACATCGCCACACCTGCTCCATCCACAACCCTCTCTTTAAGATGTGAACACATTCCCACCGGGTGCATGTTGGCGTCTGCTGCTTTTCAAGTTGTCAAGCTGGGTTCAAGCCCAGATTTGGCAAGCTGTCAGTTGTCTTTGAGCACTGACTACCTGCCAGCCTGGGAAGGCTCAGTAGCTGACCAGGTGCTCCGATCTCCCTGTGCTGGGGAGATCAAAAGACTATTACATTATCATTCCTTACAACAGCTGACTTCATTCCGTTTGTGACCCCTTGTGTTAGCCGTGTTGTAGTTTTGTGGTCTTTACAACCACATGTCCAGATTTGTTATATCACTACACACACTGAAAGGCTCTTTTATAGTGTGTGGTCAATCAAAAACTGTGATTGTAGAGCTGAATGAGACACAGCCTCTAACGGAAAATGAATAGCTTGAGCTACTAAAGACAGCCTGTGTTTTAATTCTTCAACATTAAATGATGCAGAATACTCTTGTGGGCATATTTCTGTTGCTATTGCTAGAAAAAAAACATATATATATATATATATATATATATATATATATATATATATATATATAGGGCATGATTTTTCTTCTTTTCTATACAATCATAAAGTGTGGGATTTATCTGGCGTACCACTGGTTTTGACTGACAGTTGCAGTGGTTTAAAAAGAGGAGGTGGAAGCTTGATTTTGGGGAGACGAGCCCAATGACCCTCCTTGATGTGTGTAGGACCTCATGGACTGTATTGCTGAAGCGTTTGGTGTAATACCCCTAGCTGCAGACTGTCAGCCTCTGCACACATTGGACTGTCTCACTCTGCAAAGTGCAGATTGACTACTGAGGCGCTGACATCATCAGCACAAACTAGAGCAGCTCCACCGACAAGTAAACGTAACCTCTTGTCTCTCCCCGGCTCGTCTTCTCTTCTCTTCCACCTTCCTTCCCTTCCTCTCCGCCCCCATGTAGCTAACCTTGGCAAGTCAATCCCTTTGAAGTCATCTGAGGTCCACAATGAGTTCTGCATCTTTGTGCTTGCGGGAGGTATATTATATATATTTCCTCCGCTGTGTAATCAGCAGTAATTGTAGCTCATCTGCAGTGGCTGACTTGCCTGTCTGGAGACCCGCTGATACATGGATCAGATTCCTACCTGTGGTTCTCTCTGACTCTGTCCATCCTGTCAGGGAAGAGATGGAAACTTGGAGTCACTCAGGTCATACAGATGATTCAGTGCACAGTAACAGTCATTGCTGTAGCAACAGTTACGTAGATATAGTTGTATTTCACGCTGACATATGTCAGGCACAAAGTTTAAGAACACAGCCCTGGAAGTGAATGGCAAGCAAAACACACAGACCGAGAGATGCACAGTAAGCCCTAACATTGAACTAACCTTACTGTAATTTGCTGACATCAGAACACAAGTGGACTGCTGTTCCCCCAATTCACCCTCAAAGTGTTTTTTTCTGTTTTCGTGACCAGGATAGTTCTGCCTCATCCTCTCATCAAGTTATAAACATTAACACCCGCTCTGACACGATGAGAGATGGTTTTTTTGTGTAATTTGCGGGCCTCATGCAACTTTTTAAAGCTCACTCGTGGGACATTTCAAGCGCTCTTGGGGCTCCTCTGGTGGCCAATGGTGGGGGGGGGGGGGCCCTGAGCAGGCAGTTATGCTCTGGGTTGGCTACAGTAAAGAAACATGAGCACCTGGGTTGGGGTACACTGGTAGCCAAATAGTTACATAGTGTACCACATAACCGTACTGTCCTTGGTTTAATTCCATGGACCTCTCACTCTCCCCTCATTTCCTCATTTCCTGCTATCCAATGAGGGTGAGAAATCTCACAACTCATTTATGGCTCTCTTGGACTCTATTGTAGCTATAGTGCTGTTTTCCAGATTTCAAAATGTAACCTTGGTGAGTACAACACCATCACAACGATAAGTAATAATGATCTGCAGGACATTCTTGACCTAGTCTTGCTCCAGATGTGTTGTGGCTTAGGTGACATTTGGCACTGACAGAGCCACTCACCCAGATGCATTATGTATGCCTATTTTGGCTCTGTAGCATCACTAAACACATGTTCTCCGTAGCCATCGTGCAAATGACAGTATGAAAGTTTCACACTATAGCACAGTGATGATGACAACACGTGTATTTGCGCCCATACATTGCAGTTTAGCGCAGAAATCCATACGGCTCTTACTGTTCTGTGTGCCTCAGTGCGTTTTAAGAGACGCGCTGTAGCATTACATTTTAACGGGGCATTTCTTTCTGCGCCCATGTGATGGCTTATCACGATCATAGGGTGGGAACATTTGAACAGGCCAAGGCATGATTTCTGTCTCAGCAAAGCTATTACAAGGTTCAGTGAGTCCAAGTACAGCAATGCGGTTGATAAGCATGTGTATACAGTAAATGTGTGTGCGTGTCTCAGGTTATTTCTGCAGAGTTCAGTTTCTCTGTCAACACGAACTTTCCTGCAGGCTTCTTTGTGTTGAATTTGCCAACCCCTCAGCTCCGGGCTTCATGGGATGCAAGACATTTCCCTCATCGCAATCCTCTTTTATGGTTTGCTCTAAATCCCGGGTGTGTGTATGATCCGTTGGGGAGTGGCTTCACAAATGTGCCACAAGGCTAAGATAATCTCCCTCCTAAGAGGCATAGGAAAAACTTAAGATGGCCCCATGGAGTAGTAAAATGTCACACAGAAGAACTTATACAAAGAAGTTCTGCCCAGGATTCTAGAGATGTTGCAGTATCCGTTCAATGTCAGGAGAGACAACCTTGCATTATCTATTTGATTAGTATAAGTATAAATTTAAAGCTTAGACTTGAAAGCTGAACTTAATATGTCTCTCTTTCTTGTTATCGCCATAAACTGTAGTGCTACACCTACTGTAGTTCTTTCCCTTCCTCCCTCTCTCTCTTTCTCTCTGGCTTCAGCTTCCCCTCTTTCTCTCTTTTTCCTTTCTGTCTTTCGCACAGAAAAAGAATGACACAGTAGGAATGGAAGAGGCGACCTATTTTAAGACCAGTGTGTAATTAATCATAAGCTAGCAGCAAGCATTAAGAGAGGAGGAAATGTATAATAGCTCCCTCTGTGACTTTCTGTCCCTCCTAGCTGACATTCTCTCGCTCTCTTCCTCTCTCTCATTCTCAGTCCATCTCTCTCCATCTCTCTCTCTCTCTCTCTCTCTCATACATGTGCTTCTCTATAATAACATGTCATTTGTATCCTTGCCTCCTTTGCAACGACCAGTGTCTCTCTGTCTCATGCCTCATCAGTTTTTTCACTTGCATATCAATTTTTAGTTTCACATCTTTGCACACAAAGATGCACACTCCTAATTATGAAAACCGTCATGAATGTTTAAACACTAAACCAGTCACATTTCATTTTCAAGTTATCTGCTGCATGGTAAGGGCTGATTCCGTGCGTGTTCATCCATTCATGCAGAACATTTCTTTGGACCGAGACGTTACCGTAGTCACAATCTATAACTGTTGTCTCATCACATGTCTCATGTGATGTCACCACCAAGACTGCAGGCTACTGTTTGTGGCCAGATGGTGAACAACACAGTCTCATTTGTGTGTAATAAGTCATTACTAATTCTCTGCGGATTGGATCAATGTCCCATTCTGCTCCAGCTCAGCTCTCAGTCTGACAGACTGGGGGATGGTAGCTAAGGAAAAGTCATTTTTTATCTCCTTATTAAGGCAATTTAGCTGGAACTGGTCAAATTATGGCAATAAATGGTTTCTTTTATAGAGAAAAATGGACCAATAGGAATAGAAGTTTTTTAAGGCACTAAACGCATGCATGCCCACACATGAATACACTATCTCTGTTCTTATTTTTCAGATGGTGATGCCATCCACTTAAAACCTAAGCAGCTTATTGATTCTTTTTTTTTTGAAGATTTGTCACTCTCATTTTTAACGACAGCAAAGAAAACAGCATTAACAACACACAGAGCTGCAGTATTACTCTCTGTGGTGTGATTGACTCGGAGAATTGTCATCAGAAGTCTGGCCTTTTTGCTACTGACACCTCCCTGAATAAGGCGACTTGATGACCCAGTCCTCAGCTGTCAGTTCCACCGTGTGCATCACTGCCTTTTCACTGCAGCAGATACATGTCTGCCTGGGCTATGACTCAGAGTGGAGAGGCGATTGTGTAGCTGAGGTTTAATACCAAAACTGCATGTAGAGCTACTCACTTGCCAGACTTATCTTCGGCATTATAAGTGTGACTCAAGCAGATTAATGCATAGGGAGGGGTTTGTAGAGCACACGGGTAAGTTTTGAGATGTTAGCAATTTAAATGTAAGTATTTAAAAACGGAACTGAACTCTTGCCATAGATCTTTACCTCAACTTATCTGACTTTTGCTTTTTATGGGACCATACTGACCTTTGGTGTTTATTATTTGTTAATATTAAAGACGAAAATGTTATTATTTTCATGTTGGTTCTTTCTTGGTCAAAGTGCATCTTTCATTTAATTTATTCATACACCTGTACTCTAGCTTTTTACAGTGAGCATTAGCATTGCACAGCACTTTGCCAGTATTAAAGCGTCAATATTATGCTCATTTTCAGGTTGATAATTGTATTTTGAGGTTGGACAGGTTTCATTTTCATAAAAAAAAACTATTTTTGTTGTACTGCACATTTCTGCAGATCCTTTTTCACCCTGTGTGTTTAGGTTTCTGTTCTGTCTTTGTTGGGAGTCGCACATGCTCAATAGCTAGGTAAGATCTCATCAGCTAGATAACTCTTTCTCCAACTTCGGTCAGTCCAAGGCAGGATTAGCTGGGAGACTTCTTTTGGATGAGGGCCACTTGTGTAATATCTGCAGAACAGGGACAGGAATTAGTTCTTTTGGAGATTATAACTAGTGTGTGTAGCAGCAGTGTTTTGCCATTGAGAACGAGCTACCATGCTACCAAGGTGGCTAACATGCTGCGGTTAGCCACCTTGTCTCGGCTAGTGACGTAGAAAGCCGTGCAGATTCTGAACAGCTCACCCTGAGACTGAAGGCAGAGGACATTCAGAAACCGGATCTCACACAAAAGAGCATGGATGTTTTTTTCCAAGTTTGTATGTGTGGAAGTACCAGAGACACTAAATAACACCCCATATCCCATAACAAGGGATTTTTTTCATATGGGCACTTTAAGTACTAAGTAGATGTTAGTGGATTAATATCTTAATTTCATCAATGTCTTGCACAACTAAAATAATTATTATGTATTGTGTATTGCTTAACTGGTTAAGAATCATGATTAGAAGCATTCTAATGATTTATATGATCCTAAAACTTTTCCTCTGGCACCACCAGCAAAGTGTTCAATATCAGGTGAATTATCACAACATCTACATGCACCTGATGGACATGTTGTTCAGACGTTATTGGTCCCCAGAGGATGAATCCTACAGACTTTGGTGATCCTCTGATTTTTCTTTTGGCGCCTCCTTGACGTTGACTAGCCTTGAGTGAAATATATCATAATTTTAGCTAGATTGTTTAAACTTAAAATTCAAACAATGAACTATAACTAATCACAATGTGGTGTATTTCTAGTTTAGAGACAGCAGTTCTGTCACACAGCTAAAGAAAGGCTGGCTACCTGTGGGCTGAACTAGTTTAGCTTTTTTGTAATGTAAATGTTAGATTTAGCTATGATATGATTATGCAGTATATTATGGTTAAAGTACTTCAAATGTCACATTCCTACTATTTAAACTCTATCAAATGTCACCTGAAGCTGGCATTTTATGGATTTTATGACACAAAGACAGTGAATTTCACAGTGGATTAGAGAAAGCAACTTGTCAGAATGGAAGCTACTGTACTAAGCTTTTTTGTATCAAAGGGAAGTCACCTTGAATAGTTTATTTTTTCTAAAATTGTAGTTTTTTGACTTTATCCCACCCAGAGTGAGCGTAGGCCAAGTTTGAGTCAAAATGGCTTTCCACATCACATCACCTGATTTGCCCAAACAGCTGCTGTGGACAGCAGCACTGAAAGTAGATTTAGGAACCATCTCCCCCCTTCACCTATTCTTTCCTTATGAAAACACACAAAAGATACTGTTGGTGACATGCTTTTATCCACCTTTGCGTGATGTGACAACAGAAAAGAGAGCATAGTCAAGCATGTGGCAACAGTAAACCAATCATTTGAGCATGATTAAACAAATGAAAGTCACATTTTCTAAGTACAGATTAACTTCATGATTTGTCATAACTAACCGTGTTGAGGACGTAGCTGGTAAAGCTACAAGCTACTCTTCATTGGAAGTGGTTAACGTAAAAGAACACAACACTTTTTGTTTAAATGGCACTAACAACAGGTTATGGTTAAGTGTTGCTCAGATCACTGGTTGGTATTAGGGTAAGGTTGGATTGGGGTTAAGGTAAGAGGAAACACAAACTGATGTGGATGTAGCATTTGCTTCACACTAGCCCTAATACTGGAACCTTTGCATGATTTTGAAAATAGCTAAATTACCCAAATGCTAGTGGCAAAATCTATTATGAATCTGTTATGAAGACTGGCATTATCCACCCATTAAAGGATGGATGGATGTGGATAGATGGATAGATTCAGACCTAACCAGACACACTCATTGACCATATCCTGCGTGTTTATTCAGTGCTTAGCACTTACGTATTTTACCATCTCCATCGATACATCATTAACCTTTAAGCACTGTTTGTTTTCAAATCACATACAGTGTTTTTTTCCCTCCCTGCTGTTGAATTAAGAAATGAGGCTGTCTCTAATGGTTTTTCTCATTCAGCGAATCACTTTTATGTATTTTCAAAGGCAGCCTCTCCAGACTCTCCCCTGCCTTGTGTATCAACAGCAGCCTCTCTGCAGCGGAGGGAGTCTGTCACCCAGTTTCACAAGAACTTGAACACGCACTCCCATGTACTGAGTCACGCTCAGAAAACATCCAGAAATGCACATGCATTTGCTTGCATGGGTACACACATGCATAAACACACTCCCACACATACAAATGAAAAGTATTCCCAGACTTGCAGGGGAACTGCACTCTGTGCTCTGCACAGCATTTCTCTGCTCATACATCATTAAGTAAGTCTGGGTGTTATTATGGAGAAGATGCAGTGTATTAGATGGTCTGACAGACTGTGTCAGGGGCTGCAATCCTGCAGGATTGGATAATAAAAAGACACTTAATCTAGCTGGTTCGCCACAGTCCTTTGCATACAAAATAAAAAATCCTTATGCCCCCTCTGCGGTCTAACCGTCCTTGTGAAGGTCTCCTCCACCCTCTGTCCCACTCTAAAATATAGGAGCAATAATTACAACTTAATCTCCTCAATCTTGGCCATACATCTGCCAAAATATTTCCCATGAAGACTCACAGAGTTATAGCTCAGCAACATAAAATGTGTTTATCACCTCCTGCAGTAATGTGCGACTGAAACCAGTATGCATGAGTGGCGATGATCGTCTGATTTACGAAGGCCTAGGCTTATCAAGCGGACCTGGGATGAGAGGCAGGAGAACAACAGCAGGGGGTTGACTCAGTACACTGTCCTTCGCCTGGCGAGCATCAGTCATGATAAACAGGGGCACGACAGACGCAACAACAGCCAATCCATCACCTTGTAGAAAGTCATACAGACCGGGACAAGTCTACGTACTGTCAGTCCCACTCTACTCTTTCCCTGTTTCTGTCAGAGAGCAGCAGGAGGATGCGCCCAGGATAATGTGGGGGCATAATGCTTGCTTACTGCCTGTCATAGTTTGTCAACATTCGAGGCACTTTTGTAATGCTCTTTCTCTGTACAAAATAAATAATATATTCATAGTTGTCTCCAACTCTTTCTGCCTTTACAGGGGAGAATAACCCATGCCAGACCAACCCCTGTCTCCATGGAGGGAGCTGCTTGCAGGAAGGTGATGGCTATAGCTGCTACTGTCCTCAGGGCTTCTCTGGAGAGAGCTGCGAGATCGGTGAGTCGCTGGCCAGTCATGGCTGAGTGGGTAGACCTCAGAGGTAGATGCTGCGTCCCTGTGGCATAAGAGAAAGAGAGACAGGCATATGTTGGAATAACATTTACCAGACGTACTTGACTGTGCAGGGAATTCACGAAGAAAGCACCAAAGAGTTTCCCTTTGCGGGATTTTTTCCCTTATTTGTTAGCACGACTCTGAATTCAATCGTAACACACTCAACGCAAAAAAGGAGCTTTCCTGTCAGGTCCAGTAGCATTGAATCAGGCAATGTGAAAGGGGGAATATCCATATGCTGTAAGTCAGCCAGTTGTGACAGAGGCGTGTGTGTGTGTGTGTGTGTGTGTGTGTGTGTGTGTGTGTGTGTGTGTGTGTGTGTGTGTGTGAGGTTTTCACCTTTTGTCCCAGGAGTAGTTGGCAGCTTGTCTTTGCTCTCAGCTGTGTGGAGAATGTGTCTATCAGAAATGTCTGTGCACTGTTTTTGTGGGCCCACAGAGCAGCCATGACAAGGATCAGTGAGGGATGGAGCAGCTGATTAAAGTGCTGAGGGAAAACAGGAAAATAAATAAGAGAAAAAAGTAGATGTGGTATTTGCAGAAAATATCAAAGTGAATTCAGCAACACAAACCTCACTCGGTTTGATTGAGCCGTAACACATCACAGTTGGTACAAAGTTGTTGTTGATGGCGTCCTGTCTTTCACATTGATTCTGGCTCTCAGCCAAAAAAACATGGCTTGAACCATAGTAAATATTAGATTATGTGCAGACGCTGCCCTCTTTTGTGGTGCAATGTGGGTCTAGTCTTACATTTGGCTTTTCTCTCTTTGGGCAGTTGCCTTTTTTCCAAAGCTTGTTTTAAAAAATGAGCTCCATTTGATGTATATAAGGCCTTGGAGTAAATCAAAGACTATTACTGTTTTTATGATAAAAAATGTGGTGTTGATCTGAGTGAAAGTAATTAAGTGAAAACAGTTAATGCACCATCAGAATTCCTCTTCCTCAACTTCCTGAATTTGAAAAGACCACCAAGCACGTTGGACCTTTAGTCCAACTTCTCGAGCTCTGTGTGTTCCATAATTATGCGTACAAAGACAGCAGGCAGAGCTGAGGCTTTACAGGTCATTACTTATGGAAAAAGGACATGGATCATGGGTCAGAGGTCATGTTAAGCCTACTGCCCTGGGTCTGATTGTCAATAATCTTTCATTCTTCTACACAGAAAGAAAATATTATGCAGCATTTAGGTGTGCCAGTGCATTAACACCATGGAGATCAATAAAGGGTCTGGAGTTGGATCAATAACAGTGAAAAATGCATGTTAACTGTTTGTAAGGATTTGCTGTAGTCAATGTGTTTTGGATTTCTTATTGAATGGGACCAAACTTAATGGTTTTTAGAAGATGTTGGAAAAAATTATCACACAATTTTGGAATGAAAGAGCATTAATAAAATATTAGTTGTTTACTGATTATTTCTGCGCTTGCTGTACGTCCTTAGTGTTCTCAAAATAATTACCAAAAGACGACAAAGAATCACTGGAGTCACTTTGTCGTTGTGCTAGCTTACCTCCTCCTCCAATTGGTACAGAGATTGACTGAAGAGCAAACTCCGCAGTCTACCTTGAAAACCCCTTTCACCATGGTTACCATACCCCAAACAGCTGCACTACCTCAAAGGTAATTAAAAACTCCACCTGACATAGTGAAGGTAGTGAAACAGTCATGAGAGTGAAGGGAAGAAGTCTGGCCAAGTTGTTTGACGACAGCTGTGAATTATATGGCCTTGGGCCCCAATATACAGTATAACTTATTACAGCAAATGATTGACCACCCTTTTACCAACTTTAACAACGGCGCTGTTCTAGAGGAATTTGGCCTGAAGGAAAGTGTGGCTTATATCCTGTGTTGGATATTTAATATCCGCAGCTTCTATTTCCTCCAGTTCATCCAGATTATCGTGTTCGTTGTCCTTTGGTTAAAAACAAGGTTAGATTCCCCCCCCCCCCACAACCCCGTTGTAGCCTATAGAGTGGCATATCAACCTGCATCCGCTGCACTGCCTCTGCTCTCTATGTGAAATGATTATTTAGGCAAGCAGCAAAACACCTTTGAGGATGTCTTGAGAAGCTGCAATTCTTTGTTTAGAAGCAGTTTGGAGAGCTTCATTATTGATGGCCTGTGTTTCTGCTGTGTGTTGTTATTATTTATGAGAGAGAGAGAACAAGAGAGAGGCTGTGGACATTTCAGTGTTAGCACTCCAGCTCCACTAGATCCTCATCTTAAAAAAGTCCTTGCCCTCCTCTACGTTCCTGTCTTAATCTGGGGCTGTCAGTAAAGATGCATGGATTACAATCTTTAGTGGTGTACCTGGACTGTGCGGCGGTAAAGTCTGGATTCTTCAGCAGAATAAGTGATTAATGAGGCACAATACAGCCTGTCAATTTGATGGCCATGTGTTGAGATACAATAATGAATAATATATGGCTTCCCCACAGCTGGAACAAACATTTGTTCACAGATATGAGAAAATCAAAACAGAGACATAAACAATATGCACCTCTGGGGGATTCTGCTCTTCCACTGATTATGATGAGATACAATAGTCAAATATTATCTTAATGTTTCTGATCCATTTACACAAAGATGTAAAAGTCTGTCTGTCCTGTTGCTCCAGGAAAGTATTGAAAGGAAAACGGCACATGTGGGGAAATACAATGAATCTGCATGGATCGCCCCATTAGACCTCGACTTATTTATATTAGGACAAAGAATTTGGTTACATCATGTAGTTCCTATGTGGGTGTCCAGAGCCTTTGGACTGAAAATCAATCAAGCTGTGCAACACAGTCAACGTATCACTTCTGGTTTTGTACATTCTACAAAATAATTCAGATCAGACAGTATGGAAGAGCACATGGTATGCAAACTTAAGGAATTGGTACTAAGAGTGTATAACCAGAACAAGTTAAGTATTTCAGATTATTTTGCATGTTAAAACGATAAATGTACTGTCCGTATAGCACAAGCATAAGTATTTCATTGTGGTTAACAAACATACATACAAGCCTTTTTCAGACATGTTGAGATGTCACAGTAGAAGAAGCACAGGTGTAAATATTTAAATGAATGCTGTAAGAAATGCCTACTCCCACATTTCTTAGAATAGATGAAAACACGGTAACCCTTTTGATCTAATACAGAAGCGTGACAGTTAGTTCACGCTGGAAACCAAAGATGACAATCCAACTATTTTTGTGTGCAGGGGGAACGGTTTTATTGAAAGAAAAATAAATGAGCCGCTGCATTGTGTGTAGGAAATAACGGTCCTCATCAGCAGATTGAGTTTGATTAGTTACCAGAGTCAACAAAGACAACTTTATTTTTTTTACTTTATATCAACATAGAGTGAAAGGCTGAGGTGCTCAGAATCATATAAAGTAAGGACATTTATGGTAAGATGGCATCTGAGCAAACCCAATTTGTTGATGAGGAACTTCATTTCCTAAGCTAATAAGGAGTGTTGTTTATGAATAGGACGTCTTCATTCTTCATAACGACACATTTCCCTTTCTTACCTTATATGACAGGGTTAATAGACTTGTTTCACAGCAGACATGTTAACATGTCATAGTAGGAAAAGCACAGCTGTATTCCAAACCATTAATGATGGCCGCATTCCACTAAGGAGAGGCCCTGGTATTGTGTATGCTGACTCACTGAAATAGCTCACTAGGACACTTGATGGAATTAAGCCTTTTTTTTGCCATGAAAAGTCAAAAATGTCTGCCGTGAAAAATGTCCATATGGGTTTAAATACAATACATTTAGTGTATTTAGATTCAAGAACCCACAGATAGAATGAATATAAGTTGTTTTAAAGGTTAAGATAAATCATATACGTTGATATACATGTATATTGTGTTTGTCTTGTTTTCCTTTGTGGTTTTTAAAAATGAAATGCCATTCTTGTTGATAGCAGCAGCCTTTTTCTGTTTAGTCTGTTGTGGAGAAAACACATTAACCTGTCTCAGTCTACTGCTGAGGACGGGTCATCAAATCACTGTGATTCTACCTGGAGCAGGAGTTAGGCAAATCATTTCTAGTCGACCGCTGTTTGTTCTACAGAAAGAACTCAATCAGCCCATCAGCCAGTCAGGTGAAAGGAAGAAAACAGGCATGAAAATAGTTCTGAGCTGTGAGACAATCATAAGCATCTGGATTAATCAACAAATAGAAAGAGATGCATAAATGAAGTGTTTTCCTCATGGTTTTTCGCAACAGAATCCAAATAGCTGGTAGACGTGTGCTTTTTGGGATTTTAAATGCAGAATGTAGTGTGAGGTCAAAACTGTGAATGAGCCTCTTAATAGAAGGAAATTACTCTGATTGCACTATCCAAATAGCTATATCCAAATCATCTTTCAACCCGTGTCCCTCTTCCTCTCTATCCATCTTTCCCATGGCCCTCTGTGGAGTATCCTCCTTCATTTTCTCTATCAATACCATGTTGCATTCCCTTCTTTTTCAGTCTTATTGTTTCATTTAATTTCATTTCCTGAACTCCTCAAGCAAATCACTCAGAAACAACAAGCAGAGCACTGTTGGGCATAACACAACACATGTGGGAAAAGGCACACACTGTCCAATCACCACCTCACAACACTACAGTAACATTCAGTTGCAATCACAGGTGGTTTAAAGAACTCCCAGGTCAATTTCAGCAAAATAAATTGAATAGCAACATCCTCTATGTGTGTACACAGCAATGTCCTCGAGTTGGTTTTCTACTCGAGAGGAAGCACACCTGATGCTTATTCATTATTATTATTATTAATAATATTGTACACTCCCATATACTCTCTGGCGTCATTTCTAATCATTGTGATTAGATCTGAGTTTCTGTCCTTCCTCTCTCCCTCCCTGCTCTGTACATTTTTATCAAATGTGATTTATTTTGTCTTTCCTTACATGTATTTCTCTAAATACATCTTCACCCCTGTTGCTACTCTTTCAACCACCCTTCTTCTAATTCTCTCCTTCATTAATTCTCATTAACTTCTTTCTTTACACTTTTTCTTCTGTCCCTTGTATCACTCTTTTACTCATTTCTCTTTCCTTTTCAGCCCATCTCCCTTCCCTCCTCTCTTCCTCCCTCATCACCCCTCCAACACGTTGCTCTTTGGCAAGACCTAAAGTATTGTGCTGTATTGAAATCGTTCTGCAGTGCAGAGATTGGGGTGAAAACAATTCTGTAGCCCCCCAGCATCTTTTACCAAATAACCCATTTCATTTCCTGCCACACTTTCTCCCTCCCCCACAAACCCCTAACCTCTACCCCCCTTTCTCTCTCTGGCTCTGTGCTTTAGTCTCTTTCTCTCTCTTTTGCTCTGTGTTTTCCTGTCAAAGGCCAATACAATTATTCATACAGAAATGCCTCTGTACTCATGCATAAAATGAAACTTATTCAAGCTCACACATTCACTCACCTGCATACTCAAACTGCCAATATGCTCACAAGGGTGTGCACAAAATAAATTCTCCTTTGTACTTTTTTCCATATCGCTTTTTCTCTCTCTCTCTCTCTCTCTCTCTCTCTCTCTCTCTCTCTCTCTCTCTCTCACACACACACACACACACCTGTTTGGACCCTTATAAAACCAAAATGTAAGACTGTGTAAAGAACTGATGCATAACTCATATTTAAAGAGGCCAAGAGAAACACCCCCGCTGAGCTTCTGTATTAAACTAATTCATCCTTTGAGACCCACTACTCCCACATCAGCTCATTTGATTGAGCTTGAAAGATTCACGATTAATATTAACGGCCCCTAACCCACCTTACCTGTATGTCCACAGATCTGAGCGATGAGGTCAAAGAGGATGGAATAGGAAGAACAGGCTGTGGCTGAAGATAATGATGGTTGTATTGTAGATACACACAGGCAGCTGCAATATTTGTCAGCAGATCCTACAAAATCTGGTGGTTTCAGGTGAATTCAGGATAACGTGAAACTGGAATGCTTAGAGCTAGAGGTATTGTTTGTGATAAAGCTGACTTGGTGTACAGGCAATAGTGTAGCATAAGTGAGGGACAAGGAAAGAAAGAAAGCTGCGGTTACATAGTTTCACAGTGAGTTGTAAGGGTATGAAAAGAAAGACAGATGGAAAGGGCCGGTACTGCCATGATGCTCCCCTCAGGAGATCCCATTCGATTCCTTCATTAATGATTGGATGGATTTATGAGTTTGGCTTCAAATCCTCCAAGTTTGAGTGCTTACATCAATATGTTGTAGAGTTTCACTGCTATATTTTTTCTTTCTACTTTTCCTCCAATTGTAGATCCGGTGTTGGCCACGGGGTGAAATACTGCACCATTAGAAAATGATGATTCATGTATTGATGAGCAGTTTGATTGCTAGCATACGATACAACAGCACAGACAAGGATAGGGTTGAATGCTGGAAATGGAAATTCTGGTGTTTACTGGGAAAACTTAACTAAATCTATTCCCTTTTCTCAGTAGAAAAACTCCAGGAACTGGAGGTTTTGTGTCTGTGTGCAACTTTGTGTTTGTGTACTGAAGACTATACTGAATCAAAGTCACCTCCTATCAACCTCATTAACACTATGGAAGCGTCTTACCTGAAAATGTTGTTTTTCTAGATCAACTTTTTAACTACAGTAGTTTCTTCCAATTTCTTACCGCTTAAACGGCAGCTCCAGCTGTATGGCAAAACACTTTGTAGGAGATGTGTAGATTAAGCAAAGTGTAAACTATGCAGGCTTCAGGATTCATGATCTAACACAGAAATATAACAACAGATACATGGAAGCTCACAGATACAACCTCAAGGATACGCAATTGTAAAGTTAAACTCTGTTCTCACTACATGGGAGATGGGTAGATGGCATAATTTCCCGTTTTTCAATCAGCATGGACCTTCCTTCCTCTCCAAGCTGCACAGGACAATGAGATACAAAGGACATACTGGCTGCAGAGTTGAATGAGTGTGTGTGTGTGTGTGTGTGTGTGTGTGTGTGTGTGTGTGTGTGTGTGTGTGTGTGTGTGTGTGAGTGTGTAGCATGCAGCATCTCTCTGGTATAAGCATACCTGCAGATTAATAAACTGCTGGCCAGGACTCACCTCTCTCTCTTCTCTCTCTCTCTCTCTCTCTCTCCTTCTTCTCTCTCTCTCTAACACACACCCACACACACAGTTTACACTCTCGGATACGCACACATTCACAAACTTGCCACCGTGACTTGCCTCCTCATCTTTATTACTCTTCTATGTAATTGAGTCGTCAGCTGAAGTGTCGGGTACAGTGAATGAATATGCATGCAAGAGTCTGATATGGGTGTATGTATGTGTGTGTGTGTGTTTGTGTGCGCGCGCGTGTCCGCGTGCATGCGTTGTGTGCTTTGTGTGCGTTGTGTGTGTGGGATGGATGGAGCCAATGACTCTGTATACACTGGGTGACAGCTTCAGGAGCAAGTGAAGCATATAAAGGCTGGCCACGTAGAAAGCGGGACAAATTGATTTCCCATGAAGGCGGCGAACTGGTTTTACACAGACGGGTCTTATCAGTGTTCTAGAAACACTCAAGAACAATACACACATATACACACAATCGTCTGCACACTGGCACACAAACTGATATCATCAAGTGTAAAAATAGATCTCAAAATGCTACATTCATATGAGAGTGCACACAAACATTAAAAAACATTAGAACATGCACTTATGCAGCAATGCACATATATGTTCTGGTCAGATGACTTTAAAGGTACCCTGTGGAGTTTTGGTCCACTAGTAGCACTAGCAGTGTTTTTATGAGTACTGTAAGTCCATGTTTTGTTTCATGGAATGAAAAAAATTTAATTTCTCCTAGCAGTATTAATAAAGTATGCCTTAATCTTAATCAAGTAGGAAGTATACCCGTAACCTTAAATTACTTTTACAGATGAACAGTTTGGTCCGTTTTAAACCGAACCCTGGAGCATTTGGAATAGTCCGGGGTCTCAGTTCGCTTCCAAGTGCACTAAAATTCAGTTTACTGACCCAACCATATGAAAAATGTAACAAGTTGATAACTTCACCCTGAAATTACACAGAGTTTACTAAACTGCAGATGTTAAAACACCCTAAGAAACCTTTTTTGCCGAACGCGCCAGGAGAGCAATTCTCATGGAAGTGAATAGGTGCCATTTTGGAAAAAGGTATTCAGTTATTTTTATACACCCATGGAACAGTTACACAAACACACTGCAACGCTAAGGTTAGCTCCAGCAGCTACAGTGCAAATCTTACAACAGTGTCAAAACATTGTTAGACATCACTTACCAGCAGTTTAACAATATTATCATAAGCAGTTAGGTAAGGGATAATGTAGAGCAAGGTGGTTGTTATAGCAACTACAACCCCAACAGTGTGATCATGATCCCGACGCAAAGCCTCGCTATCAGCCTCTACGTTATCCTACTTATTAAATTACCAATTAAATCAATAATTGTATATTTCAGGGGTGCTGCCGTGATGGACAAATTCCAAGCTGCTGTTTTAATCATTGCAGGACTTGAAATACATTAGCTGAAGCGTTGTTGTTAGCTAGCGGGCTATCGGTTGCGCTGATTCAAATTAAACTGAACATTACCGTTGACGGTGAAGTGAGACATGGTGAATGCTTTCTTTGGAAATATTTATGTTGCCGTTTATGTCCTCATTGATCTTGTTTCCTTTTTGCAAAGCCGCCGCAAGTTGACACACCTGTAAGTTAACGTTTAACATGTTACAATGTAGCTAGCTAAGCTAACAAATTAGCGTCACTGAACCCAATAAATTATTCGGACATCTTTCAGTGGATTGATTGATTGATAGCTGTCCTCCAGAGTGAACAGAACTGCATCCATGGCAACAATGTCTTATACTTAGCAGCGGTCTGTTATTAAGAAAATAACAGGCCACATTCTACATTAGAATTCAACCAAGCCATGTAACACATATACATAATTCTATTTGAATATAAATAATGTATGTCATTTATACCATTAATATATTAGTTTTATCCGACTCACTGACCCTATGTGAAAAAGCCTTTTTACTTAGTCAGATTATTTTCAAGATAATTGTGATTGTGCTTGTTACAAATTTAAATTAAATTAAATTGATATATTACTCATATATTTATACATTACTTTCCACAAATATTATTACTGGAAAATAACTGCAATATTTGATGGAAGTTGATCAGTCCTTACTTAAACATAATCTAACTTTGACTATAGAGCCAGTTTTAAGTCTAAAACATCCTCTTTAAGAACCAGGAATGGTCAAATGTTCATAATCATTCCATCTATTCATTCAAACTATAGTGACCTTGTGACCTATAGTGACCTTGTCCAACCTCAGAAAGGGGATTTTTATTTTCTATCTCCATGGTAGCACGCCAGAGATTCTGAAGAAAATAGCAGGAGACAAGAATGAGACAGAGAGATATCTAGCGAGAAGGCATGTCAGAGAGGCAGAGCAAAGATGATTGAGAGAGTAAAGTCCTTGACCAGGTCTGCCTGAGTATGATTGACTGACAAACACAAATTAGCTGAACAATTGTAAATAGGTCTTCCTTAAGGTTTACCAGAGGCTGTTTGTTTGGTTCGTGATCCTTTTCTTTTCAGAAATAGATTTAAAGATTCAACATCAGAGCTCTCTCTACTCAGTCGGTGATTAATTGATTCTGACAGCGGTAAGAAAAAAATAGATAATTCCACTCTACTATTTCCTCTTTAAGTATCTCAGAAATAGCGACAGGAGGCAGAGAATAGCCTGTCATTCACCCCTCTAGGGAACTGCTCTACTTTAAGACTAGAGTTATTGTATTTTTTTAAGTGTGTACGCTCACAGAAGTAAGGACCAAGAGAGAAGGAAAGGAAGAAGGAAGTAGGGAAGGAAAGATAATAGGTAGGATGGAAGGTAAAAGGGAAAGAAAAAAAGGAAGAAAGCAATGGAATGTAGTCAAAAGGAAGGAAGGATAAAAGGATGCTAAAAAAGAAGCGAAGAGATGAGAAATAGAAATGGAATAAGGGAAGGAAGAGAATGAGAAAGACAGATGGAGTAACAGAGACTACGTTTACATGCACATAATATAACCTGATTTTTGCCCTATTTCCAAAAAAGACAATATTCTGACTAAGCTGTTCACATGGCTATTAACAGTAATAGCCATGTGAACAGCGGCGGACTATGTTGGACTCTGCCAACACAGCGTCCCTCTTTCCTTCCGTCGGCACACTTCTTGAAAAGGTCGGCATAGCCATGTGTGCAAATAATCCCAAAACCTGTTGCTATCCCAGTCTTTGATCATGTTTAAAAGTTGCTCTAGTCTTGCAGACTGCTGGCTGGTTTGTTTGTTAACAGCAACCATAGCAACACACAGCGCTGAACATAAGACGTAAACAGGCAAGAGGCCGTAAGTAAATGTGCTGTATTTATATAGCGCTTTTCTAGTCTTAACGACTACTCAAAGCGCTTTTACGTCATACAGGAAACATTCACCATTCACACACATTCATACACTGTGGCCGAGGCTGCCGTACAAGGTGCCACCTGCTCATCAGATATACACTCACACACATTCACACTCCGATGCTGCTCGGGATTCAGTGTCTTGCCCAAGGACGCTTCGACATGGGACTGCAGGGCCAGGGATTGAACCACTAACCTTCCGATTGGTAGGCAACTGCTCTACCACTATAAGCTGTGTACATGTCCAAAGAATGCCTCTTAAACCAGAATAATACCAGAATATTCCACATGTCTTAATCAGAAAAGGCTTTATTTGAAAAAAAGACCTTGATCAGAGTATGCTGTTTACATGACATGTATCAAATTCTGAACATTGTCATATTCGGAATAATAGTGGAATATTGGTGTGCATGTAAACGTACTGAGTCAGGGAGAGAATTAAGGAGGGAAAGACTAGCAAACTAATGGCATAAGGGATCCTTTGTAAGCGGTGGATGTGTAGCTCCTTTAAGCTGCGGTGAGCTGTGTTAATGATCAAGTCCTGGGTATCTCGGGCAGATAAAGTTGTCAAGGAACAGGCCAAACCCTACGGGGCCCAGAGGGACGCTGCCGCTGCCACCACCAGGAGCCCCAAAGAGACACCTGTAAACCCTCCTGACTCAAAGGAAATTAGCCTGGTGAGACCCACAGGGGTAAAGGAGGATAAACTTGCCATTTAGAGATCTCCAGAGGGAGGGAGAGAAAATAGAAGGTGAAGAGACTCGGAAGTGACTAATGAAAAGAAGTATGGAAGGCAGTGAGGAAAGGAGGAAATTACTCTGGAGGAAAAGGAATGAACAGGAGAAAGTCACAAAAAAAGATGAGTACGTCTACAACTGCTGCTGATGATTCTCTGGCTCTATTCTTTATTTCCTGTTATTTCAAAGTCTTCCTCTCCTTCTGCATGGAGACAGAAATAGAGAGCGAGGCTTTGTGATACTGGTGGCACTGTGGCAGCTTGCTTGGCTTCTCCTGTCCCTGGCTTCTTTTTCCTGGCCATGGGCCCTCTCCCACACAAAATATAAACAGGCACTGAAGATGGAGCCAGTACATACACACACACACACAAACACACAAACACGCACACAAACACACACACACTCACACACAAACAGTGTCAGTGAGTGAAGTCAGACTGTCAGAACTTAGGGCTAGCAGAGCGATGTGAGATGTTGTGACACTTTACCTCATTACATTTTCCCAGGCTGTTATGAATGTTGCAGAAGCGCTGTCAACCAAAGTGAGGACCTGTCAGAAACACACTATTGGCACACACACGCGCCTCTGACGCATGCATACTGACATGTCAACTTTGCAACACGTGAATTAAGATAACTCTTTTTGCTGTTTTTGTATTCATGTCGCCTTGTGATTTTTGGAAACGACTACAAGGCTGGTTTAAGGTCTTCAGATCTCGTAAACCCAGACGATTTGGATCGTTGCCTGCACCCTGCTCTCAGCACAGTCGTCGGAGCATCTGGGGCTAGCTAGGGATAGCTGATCCCTGCTCATTCAAACATCTTAGTCAAGGAAAAGGGATGACACATTTGCTCTATCTTCACCTCAAACCAAAGGACTTTCTCTAGAAGCTGGATCCCCTGATAGGTTGATCAGCGTTGCACTGAGATCTCTGGAGAGCACCACAGAGCCTTGGGCTGTACCAGAGCTGCTGTGTAGTCTGTCTATTTCCTCTTCTCTCTGCTGATCCTGATCCCTTTGTAATCCATCCGCACCCAAACACAGGGACTCAGAACCCTACGGCATACTGCTAGCACAGACACACACACAAACACATCCACACAAGAATCACACTACTTTATTAACCATTCTCTGCTATTTGCAAAAACAGAACTATCACATTTAATTTAAAGAAAAGTTTTGTTAAAAGTGGAAATCCAGCTTTGTGAAATGGTATCATACTATGGGATTTCTTTTCTTTTTTTGGCCACTTTATAGAAACTGAATTCAAGACACGTACATGGATCAAGTATCTCTGAGATAAGGAAGAACATGGTGGGACCTTCTGCGAGGCCCAATACGCTGTATCTTTGTTGTGTATATAAGAACACTAGACGAGTGGTTTATGCACGCAGCTCACTTTATTTTCAGGAAACTGGAACTGACAATTTCAGACCAACACAGCTGCATACTAAACATGCAGTGAGGCATTACCAAACAAACACAGATTAATTCCTCCTGAACGGACAAAACATTTTCCCCTCTCTGGGGGGGTTCAAATGTGAAAGGTAGACACAAAGTCCTTCAGGAGATCAAGTGGTGCCCTTGCACACACTGGCTGTGGAGAACACACAGCTGAAGCAAACAGTGGTGTTGGGCGCTGGGGCCAGGGGCCGCGGCAATGGGGATGGGGCTGATTGAGTTATAGGGTCCTCCTGCTCCGCTCTGGGGGGCCTTATGTCCCCGCTGCTCTGAACGCAGCTGACGGGTGTCATCATCATCTTGGGGCGGCTGTGGCTCAGTGGTAGAGCGGTCACCTGCCAATCGGGAGGTTGGCAGTTCAATCGCTGGCCCTGCAGTCCAATGTCAAAGTGTCCTCAGAGCCGAACCCTGAATAGGTTTACGTGGATTAATTTTCCAAAAACACAAATATTTTTGTTGTACTGTACATTGCTGCAGCTCCTCTTTTCACCCTGTGTGATGAACTCTCTGTTTTAAATACAGCTACAGAGTGAGGCATCACACTGCTGTGTCTCACATGCGCAGTAGCTAGGTCAGCACAGCCACTAAGTCAGCACGTACCACACTAGCAACTAGGCGAGCATTATAACGTGTTTTACAAAGAGATGCTCGTTTGTCAAGGAAGTAAAGGCTGGACTACAACAGAGCTGTTTCGAGCAGTTGGTGAACAGTGTTTTCTGTTAGAGATGGTACTTCCCTTTGGGGTGGACTCTGGGCTTTTTTCCTTTGTAAATCTATAATGTAAACAAAAAGATATATAACACAATAAAGGAAAGGGAAAAAGTCAAAAGGCATAATATGAGCAATTTAAGGATGATTCTCTCTGTGTCAATTTAGCTGCATATTCCGCTGCACTTTCTGTTTGAAATGCAATGGCAACAGCCCTGGCAAGTTTCACAATCATGTGATTTGAGTAGCAACATCTCCCTGATTTTAGACTGTGTAGTGGGCTCAATCAGTTGATCACGTATTATCTTGTCTGGCAATGCGCCAAATTCACAATGGCTGGCTAAACCTTTCAGGTTGGAGACGTACTGACGGAAGAATTCACCTGAAAGTTGATGCCGTGCCTACACATAAACCGCCTCAATAAGGCGCTCTCTGGGGCAGCAAACTGATCTTTCAAAAGTTCCACTGTCCCTGCATAGTCTGTATTTGTCTCAGTGCCAGTTAACATCTCCAGTTCACATTGTCCCTCGACTCCCAAACAGTGCCTCACCAATGCAGTTTTCTGAGCTGCACTTATGTTGTCTAGTCCTGTGGCTAGAAGGTACATTTCAAAGGACTGATGCCAGCGATTCCACGTATTGTAGGTTCACCAAGTGCGAGGAAAGGGGGTGGAGGAGAAAGAGGAAATTCAGCCATCCATGTCGACAAATGTTGTGTATGTGAAGGACACTGGACAAGTGGTTTATGCATGCAACTCACTTTACTTCCAGGAAACCAGAACTGACTATTTCAGACCAACACAGCTGCATACTAAACAAGGGGCGAGCCATTACCAAACAAACACAGATTTATTCATCCTGAACGGACATAACAATCTTCTCTAAAGATATAATAATCCTTGAAGCCAAAAAAGAGGTTTGGTCTCCCAAATATATTCACTTATCCGGGATGCCTCTTATAAAACCCTCCCCATCTTACATGTTTTGTCTAGCGATCTCGAATGCTACAGCGAAGGTGATTCACTGGACTGGGATCAGATTTAGTCCACAATTGTCTGTTTCTAAAAACCCAGACCGTCAACAGATCCATTTCAATTATATCCACAGGACATAGACAGCGTCTCCAATCTGCACCCTTTGCTCAGATGGACTTATAGGCTCATACATGCATATGCATTGGGAAGGCAAGGACGTGAGGCTTTTTGGGGGTGAGGTCTGTGCTACTTTATCTAATGTACTGGATCGCTGTACCATGTTCTCCCGCTGTGCTACTCTTGAATGATACCTCCTCACTGAAGATGACATGTTGGAAAATACATATGCTCTTAAGATGCATCACTGCTGCTAAGAAGATGCTGGCTTTACGCTGGAAACCTCCCTATAAAATCACTAAGTCCCAATGGATTAACACATTCATAGACATAGTTGATATGGAGCTATCAGTGGCAAGAATACACAGTGCTGGAGATGATACCGGCAAACAATGGCAGATAAGATTAAGAAATTGCTGTAATAACTACCTGTTAGTGCATTGTTTTTGTTTTGTTACACCCCCCCCTGCTGCTACGGTTTGCAGACTTGTGGAGTACACAAACAGTAGTTGGTGCGGTTTGATGTCCGATCACGTTCTCACCACAAACAAAGCTCTCCAGAGATCGATTCAAAGCATACAGAAGTCTCTGTACGCTTGTTTAGGCACTTTTGTCGAGGGTGATTGCTCTGTTTTCACCTGTCCAAACGAGCCGCACCAAGGGGGGACAGTAACTCCAGTGTGATTCAACCAAACTAAACAAGGAAGTTACGAAAGCCTCTTACCCACTTTGGAGAGCTGAGGGAAACTGCAGAGTCAGGTGATAATCATATTTGGGTTTGGTGTAGTTTAGAAACTCTTTCTCTCCTGCACCTGTTCACTCACACAATTCTCACACAAACGGACGAATAAGTTCATTAAAACATTTGTAAAATAAGCATGTTCTGCTCATTAATGCTGCTGTACCCACCAGCATTATAGGTATTGACAAAACACAACATATTCCGTTAAGTGGGCATGCTGTTTAGACTAAAGGCGGTTCAATAGAAAGGTATCCATCTTTGTAGAAGGGCATTAAAATGTCAATGCCCCTCACTTGCTAAAGGAAGTCAATCATCCAGGGTCTCGCACAATGAAAAATGACAAACACAAAGAGCCTTTCAGCAAAAACCTTTGTGTGACAAACATTTCCATTTCAAAGCCTCCATTTTACACGATGTCATGTCAATTTATTTTTACATAACGTCTGCTGTGGTTCAGAGGCAACTAGGCGAATGTAGAAAGAGTGACCAGATCTGTCACTGCTGTAGGTTGATAAAGTGGCAGACTGCCACCATGTGTGTTTGCTAGAGTGTGTTTTTGTAAAGGTGTTACAGATAGAGCAATTGGGAGTTTGCTTGCATGCATGTGCGTTTTCTACTACGTAGCTGACATAAAGTATTCCCCTGCCCCATTAATGCTGTCCCTTCATGCCCTCCATACCACTCTGTCAGATGTGAATTCTCCAGGTGGCATTTACTGGTCCAAAGGTTCTCTGTGTAATTGATCAGACTGCTGTTTGATCTGTACGGCTAGCATTTACTCTACAGAGAAAAATGTGCTTTTCCGACTCTTTTGAGACAAACTGGTTGGCTTTCAAATGCCCTTGCCTGCCACCTACAGAAGTTTGGTGTGGATGGATCATATAGAGCGAATAATGGGATTTTCGTTGTTCTCAGTCCAATGTCAGCTTGTGTATCTGTACATGTGTACTTGCATGAGAAATCAACACAATGCCTTTCTTTCTCTCTATAGCC
Source organism: Etheostoma cragini (assembly GCF_013103735.1). Taxonomy (NCBI): domain Eukaryota; kingdom Metazoa; phylum Chordata; class Actinopteri; order Perciformes; family Percidae; genus Etheostoma; species Etheostoma cragini. The sequence goes on from NC_048415.1 coordinate 19,549,619, forward strand.
CTTCTTTTGATCATTGTTGCTGTTCTTTTTATCTTTTTGCTTAATGAAGCAGTATTTCTCAGGGTTATTCACCTAAGACATTTTCAGAAACAGGACTCTTTTCCCTCAAATAGTAAATGGCTTTAAAAATACATGCATAAAAAGTCCCTCTTAGTATTGAATTTCACTGCTCCCAGCACTCTTATAGTCATTAGGTTGACAGGCAACGGCTGCAATCTTGACCTTCGATGTGGGTGTTTGTAGTAGGCTTTGTTTGGCTTTTTAACTGGGCAGCCGGCATCTTCACTTTCTCTTAATACCGCTTTTAGAATAAACCTTTTAAGACTTGTGCAGAGAAAATTTGAGCTATTTTTATGTCAGATCCAACAAATGCCAAGTAAAAAAAATATCCCAAATGCTTCTTGCTTTGACATTCTTTTTACTTGATGTTGTGGGTGAATATTAATGAGTGTGTGGAGCAGTGAAAAGGACATTTGCAAAACAACTTACTGCTACGCAATCAAAAAGATGACCAAAAGAAGTCCATCAGGATTCATTTTATTTGTTCACAATTAAGATTACAGACATTTTAGACTGGCTGTCATCAGTGAACTAGAAAAGGCTTTCTTTGTGCAACTAAATACCTAAGTAACATTGTGTTTGTGGTATCCATATATTGACTTCTTACCCCGACATCCATGCATTATCTTAAACTGGTGATCCTTTTCAGGGGTCACATGGTGTGGAGCCGATCCCTTTGGGCAAGAGGTGGGATACACCCTGGATAGGTCACCAGACTCTTTCTGGGCATACACATAAGCTCCTTTCATACATGCAATGCAACCCTGAAAATATCTAGCATGTATGTTAGAACGCAAATACCTGAATCATATGGACTGGACGTGAGCCCTGCTAGCTCCCTAGTACAAAGTCGGGTTGAGGCTGTGTGTGAATACAACAAGTCCTTGTCCGGAGAATTCACAGCAAGTGAGTGGGCGTGTTGATGACATTTCTATCATGCGGCTTGCTCAAAATTGGAAGAAAAAAAAATCCATCTTGTACTTTTCACTGACAGGTCAAAGGATCTATCAGCTGATGCAACAGGATCGGCTATGGTAGTCCAGGGGCTGAATGTCGAGCTTCCCAAAAGAACATCAACTACCTGACTGTGTATATTATAAAGGTGTATGCTATTTTGATGGCGGTTCAGTGGATTGAACAGATTCAACCTCCGAAGTATTACTAGGTCCAATGCATCCCAGAGTCAGCCTGATTTGGTATATTCAATCCTGTCAGCATTAGTAGAGTACCAAGGAGGGGAAGTGAGGGGACTGTCTTATGGGTCCCAGCACATATTGGGATTCCAGTCAAGGAAAAGGTGGAAATGTTGGCAAAGGAAGCTGTTAAAACGAGACACATAGAGATAAACATAAATTAAAAAATATTGTTATGAAAATAGTACTGGGAGCCGGAAACAAAAGGGAGTAAGGGTGGGGTCAAATATTGATACAGCATTGTATCGCAATACCAGTGACAATACTGCAAAAAATTGCAATATATGGCAGAATATTGCAATATGTCGTATAAAATCGCAATAACATCGTATTGTGGCTTGAGTACGGCGGCGTCTCTTGATTCCCACCCCTAAAAAGGAGACACCTTTATTCTATTCAGAGAAGTACTTCAAGCAAGGGGGGGATAGGAGGGAACAGGTCAAGTTGACCAGCATGAGAATAAGACACTCAGAACTGCAAAACTATACCGATACTCTATATCTTGAGGAAGCATCTAACCAGGTTATTGGAGCAGTGCCAGCACCCAAAAACTCTTGGTTTTATCTATCTTAGGCTCAGACAAAATTTTACCACTTCTTATGCTACTCAAGGAGGAATTTGTAATGTAAGAAATGCCCCCTAAAAGCTTAAAATCCATTGAGTGGTGCTTCTATGTTGTCATTTGTCTCTAAAGTGGGCTTTTCATTAATCCACTGACCCTCAGGATTCTCTAATAGTTACTTAGAAAGTGTGATTTCAAAGTGAATATTTCTTTATCTTGAGATGAAGAAGCCTCTATTAGTATGGATCCTGCCTCATTATTTTAGAACAGGCTGTTGTCTCCACTACCTCATTGGTAAAATAGACTGTATGTAATGGGTAGTTTGTGATGGTATTAACTTATAGAGTTTGTCTATTTCAAAAATCTGTTCCCACAACCAGCAGAAAGTGGAACATTTGCTCTCATGCAGGTGTACAGTATAATCATGGAGTGCTTTTTATGGCAGAGTTACTAGACCACTAAAATAATATACCATGTTTTAATGTGTGCCAGTCCTCGGCTGAAATATTGATTCTTCTCTCCAAGCCTTTATTACCATCTGATTGGACTCTCTCTTTGTCTCGCTCTCTGCTGGACACTTCCTGGCTAAAGCCGTCAGGATTTATAGCCATGAAATTGCTCATTTATAAAAAGGAGAAAGCTGTTTTTTATGTGGCCTGAGCATTTACAAACGCTGTGGCCGGAGCATAAATTGAAGCATAAATCTCACTATGGCAAACTCAGAAACGTCCTGTCTGAAAGCGTCAGGGAGGACGTGACGGTGATGGAGCTGATCTCGGGCTGGGCATAGCTCTGGTCGAGTACACATGTAATAGAAATTTTATCTGATCTATTGAACTGACAATCCCAAAGGGAAAGGCTAACCCAGGGCCTTCTCTCACAGGATTTTTCTTTGCTTCCCATCTCATTCTGCCTCTCTCTCTTTCCTGTCCCTTTTCAATTATTCATTCCCTGGTTTCGACACATGCCTGCAGTAAGCCTCCAGATATTTTGTCAACCGACACCACCCCCCGGTGTGTCTGGCTGCTCTTTCACCATCCTACCCCAAATTCCTCTATCTCTATTTCCCCATCCTCCGTCCTCACACTCGGCAGCTTTCCTCAGAGACACCCAGAAAGGCGGGGATAAACAACAAGCGCGGGTTACATATTTATCCTGCAATCAAACATTCCCATCCACACTGTGTTTTTCAATCAGCAACGAACCACTTCTAATCCTCCTCAGCCATTAGGTCACGTCTTTTCACATGCATTTTGCTGCCTCTCCTGACAGATTCAAATGACTTAAAGAAAAGCTTGTAGCTGCACCCAGCAATTACCACGGTGGCTGGCACCTGTTTGTCCCTCTATCCATTTCTCTGCCAGAAGATAAGTGGAGCACTGCTCTCCTAGTCTCCCTGGAGACGACTAGTGCCCAGGCCTGATTTTGTTGTACTGGGGAGCGAGCCAGATAGTCATAGACACACATAAAATTGCACAAATGCAGTCACACACACACACACACACACACACAGCCACCTGCTTAAGTTGGATGGTTCTCTCATTAAGCCAGTTTGGCTGAGTGGACATTGAGTGGGCTCTGACTGGACCGGCCTGCTGTGCTCTGGCCCACAACTCTCCGTTTGACTAGAGGTGAGGTAGACAGCAACACACACTAAGGAACAATGTGTTGTCATGGCCATATGGTACACAGTGGTAATAATAACTTAGTTATTTAGATTCAGCATGACCATGTAAGTCCCCCCTCCTCTTAAAAATGTTTAGCTTGTTTTGACTTCACTTGGATGTGTGAGCGATGTCTGTGGAGAGTTTGAGTTTATCTGCTGAAGAGAGAAAGTTTCTCTTTTCTTTCAGGGTTCAGTTGAGATGTGTTTTTTACACAGCAACACATGCTCACACAGTTTGAGATGTTTACGTGTGAGCATGATAATGGTTTAAAAGCCAATCGTGGTCCAGTATGCAACTTAAACATGTGTGGTGTGGAAGCTTGAAACCTCCAGTGCACATACACTGAGAATGGACTTTTCTGTAATGTAGGTGTTGAGTCCAGTAGTAAATGAAATGAGTAATGTCTGCAGAGATACGTAATTTAATTTGAAACTTTGTTTGCCGAAAAATCTTATCACACTTTAAATATAATACTTAAAACATGTCTGGAATAAATCTTTAATTCTCAACCTTGGGGTGCCAGGGTAGCCAACCTGGTAGAGCACACGATGTGTGTAGGGTCACATGATGACATCTCCATGGTAACAGAACAAACTCCATCCACTAATGAAGATGCTGTTTAAAACAAGTCAAAACAAGCTTGTAGGTGGACCTTTGAGTTAAGATTGTTACTGATGTGTGTTTTAATTGTAGCCCAACCGATAATATTTAGAGGGAAATCCCACAAATCCAATCAATCAGCCTTTTTTTGTACATAAATGAAAATTCTTGAGTGTTGTCAAATTGTGCCCATCATGGCATTTAATAATTAGTGCTCCCTGGTCAACAAACTATGTAAAAAGACATCTTTTTAAAATGGAATGTTTGGTAGGTTGGCCAGAGTGGCTAGAATGGTGGTAGGCAGGCAGACTCAGACATTGTTTGTTTCCAGAGATAATTATTGATTTCCAGTGGTCTGCAGTACATTGATAATTAAATAATCAAACTTAAAGACAATTACACACTCAACTAGTAGCAGCGCTAACAACAGGCATGTGTTCCTAGCAGCTCAGCCTCACCTCCCTGTTTCCTCAGGAGCACAAATCCTACTCTTAAATAGGGTTGTCAATTCACACCCCACCTCTTCAGTCCATCCCATCCTAAAGCAGGTTGATCTACTCCATAACATTATTACCTAGCAATCTCTTAACCTATGGAACTTGGTTACCAGTTCCCTCCTGTCTTACTGGTCAGGGTTATTCATACCTTTTTTATATAATAAACAAAAACAACCTAAATAAACATTCCTATACACAAGAAACCCCTCTACTTGGTTTGGCCCGGTGATGTCATCCCTGACAACCCTTTTCCTATAAAAGAGGAAATACTTAGGCCGGCCCCTCCCCAAACAATTGTCCTGCATGGTGGAACTGAACAAAGGAACAATTGTAAGTATTAACACAGGGAAACCTTTAAACCATGTTTAAACCTGCAACCTAATAAAATGGAACTAAGCTAACGATAACTGTGTGTCTACTTACTATAACTAATGACCTGTATGGGACAAGTGGTGAGCAAACCCACTTTGTCACAGAATGCCTGGTAAGATCAAAAAATACTGCTCTTTGTCCTTTAACGTCAACATCACACCATATAACATTATTAACCCAGCGAGGTTTTTTCTTCACTGCCAAGCGGCCCCTTGTTTGATGGCTAATAACCGTCACAACTGGCAAAAGGCAATTTAGTGTTGAATTTTTTTTAAAGTTGGAGGACTTACAAGAGAAAGATTTACAACAACAAAAAGTAAAATCAAAGGATCAGAGGCTGAGATATCCCAAGTTTTTATAACTCTCTTATAATATGGGTCAAGATCCATTCTCATTGGATCTTACTCATTCCCATAATGCAATTCAACCGCATCTTTCATGAGACCCTAGGCTCGTTCGAGATGAGCTGGGTCTGCGCAGAATCCATCACCGGCGATCTGCGCCCGTTGCATGCTGGTTAGATTTGTGTCCGACTTGATCCCGACTTGCTCTGACGTCATGCACACGTGGGCAACGGAAATCTCACGAGAGCAAGGCGGGTCGCAGTTCTGAGATGCAGGTGGCGCATTTGCTCTCACCAACTGCAAGATCCAGGCGGACCCAGGCGGACGCAGAGCATGCTGGGAAACTCCGGCTTCTCAGCTGATTTAACACCTGATTGGTTTAAAACATGATGACATTTTATATAAACTTTTTATTGTTTTTGAATCGGAGGGATTTTAATAGCTATTTGTCTGATTTAAAGACTTATTCTGTACAGAACACATGTTGTGTGGCTGATAGTTATGTTTAGAAGTCAGAGAGACTAAATCACTGATCATCTCCAGTCTGTTGTCAATTGAAATCAGCAACAGATTGCATGTAGAACATTTTGAGAGTTACCCTCTCAATAACTTAACTCATAATTAAAACAACTGGAGACTGTGTACCAGCAGATATGTGGGTCTGATTATATTTTATCAAATCGGAATCGCACCATAGTGATTTTGTCACTTCCTGTCCAGCCTGAAGGCGGCTGGAAACTGTCCGACTTTACCGCAGCTTTTTGTCCCCGCCCCCGGCTGCTGCCAACTGCTCTCGTCCACTTTACAGGCGAGGCGCAGTTCATCTTGAACGAGCCTCCTATCAGTCTCTGTCTGAGATAACCCTGATGACGTCACTGTGACATCATCAGGGTTTTTATAGTTTGAAAATCTCTCTCCAGAGCCACTGAAGGCATTGTGATGTTCGTTTTTTCAGGCTGAGTAGTACTCTATGTAAACTTAGCTTCATGTTTAAGATCAGTGGAGTGCAATTTAAATGTCCTGTACATGACATTCAGATCATTAATATAGCAGGAGACAAATACTTGCTATATAATGGTGTAGTGGAGTAATAGCGTCCTGATCAGAGAATAAAATCACTCTCCCTCTGTGTATGCTTTAATCCAAACTCTGTTCTTTGTTTTGTCGGTCTGGCCACAGCAGCAATTATCTTTCCAGTGGCTGCACTATTGCCGTTATAAGCTTGCAGCTAGCAGTGCTACCCCAACCATTATTGCTCAACCACAACCAATTTTCTTAGTATTTCAATATTTAAAGTACTGCACTTTTCAAAGCTAAAAAGTAATCAAGGATTTGGATATGTGTGACTTTCTTCCTATATCTGGTGTGTTATTTCATTTCTCTATATTTTATTATTCCACCCCATGTAGATGGATATACGACAATATACTAAACCAACACAAATGCCATCTCATTCTCACTCCTCTGGCTTGGTCTCTACCTGCTTCATCAAATTCAGCCTTTAATATCAGCCAGCCGAAAGCGGGGGAACACACAATGAAGCTGTCATGCTGTTTTATCCAAACAGACTCTTCTGCCGCAAACGCTGTCTGCCTGCAAAGCCCCTGTAATCCAACCCTGAAACTTGCCAACTTCCCAAAGTCGTGGCATCACTTCACCTCTCCACTTGTTTTCATTACCTCTCCTTCATTCTCTGTTTTTGAGCATCTCTTTGTCCCAACAACTTTCCCCACTCTTCAGACTTTCTTCTGCCTCCCCCCTCTGCGTTCACTTCCACTTCCATGACCTCTTGCCCCAGGGACTCACGTGGTTGTTGTGATTGCAGTGGATTGTGGGGTACCAGCTGCAATTTTAATGATTTTGCCCCCAGGCCCAGATCAGCCAGAGAAATACAGTTACCACCTCTTCAACAGAATGAGAACTCTCACCCCAGCTACACCTCTGCTGTGTGTGTGTGTGTGTGTGTGTGTGTGTGTGCATTATGTACAAGTATTTAGACTTGTTTTTGACATTGCACATAGAGATGCTGCATAGCATATGTCAAAAATGTTGTTTTTATATTGATTTACACACAGTAAATAGCTACTAGCAAGACAGTTTTGTGCATCAACAGTGTTATTGTGAAAAATCGGAAGCTCATCCCTCTGAATGTCTTCCTCCCTCTAATCTCCACGTTTCTCTCTCCTTCTGCCTTACACCTAACTCAGGACTCTCCCTCGCTCCTGCAGATCTGCAGCACGTCTTGCAAACACATTGCAATTAGCATTATGCGCTACAGTGCATCCCAAACCACTCTCTGATGAAGTTCAATCAATTCACTTTAATTATAACTTTCCCAGAAACACCTCTAATCTCTCCCAAAAAGTTTGATCTCTCAGGGGTTTGTGCAGTAAAACGCTGTTGCAGGTAGCTTAAAAAGGAGATGTTTGGAAAGTGCTTTGTGTGTGTGTGTGTGTGTGTGTGTTTGCATCTAATCTGACTCTCTCTCCTTCTTTCTTTCTCTAGATATTGATGACTGCCAGTCCAATCCATGCCAGAATGGAGGAACCTGCATCGATGAGATCAACTCCTTTGTGTGTCTTTGTCTGCCCAGCTACGGAGGGGCTACTTGTGAGAAAGGTAACAATGTGGACAAAAACTCTGCTTTCACATTTCACCCAACAAAGGAGTGTGTGTTTTGTGGAAGCAGAGAGCGGAGGAGGAGGAAGAAAAGGATGGGGAGAAGTAGATGGATGGAGCATGGATAAAAAGACAGAGTAGTAGGAGGAGATGGCAAAAATGTATAAAGAATGAACACAAAGCAGTGAGGGCAGAGAATGTTGAGACAAAGAAGGCGGAGGTAGAAGAATGAAGATACAGAGGGGGAAGGGACGGGAAAGGTATATGAGGCACAGCGGAGTAAAATAATGCTAGAAGAGCAGGATGTGGGAAGAGGTGAAGGGAAAACAACTAGGTTGAGGAAGATGGAGTTGATGAGAATGTGGTAGTGGAGGTGGGAGGAAGAGGATTTTGGATATAGACAAAGAGGTGGATGATGGAGAGGGAAGCCCTTTGGAATAATCTATCAGGTTTATACAGGACATCTTGTCCAGCTGGTGTTCTCTCTCATTACTGGAATTCCCCTGTGAGAAGCGGCCCACAGAGGAGGCTGTTCCACAGACTGTACGTTACATTAAAACATGTCTGACATGTCTGTAGAAAACAAAGTTGAGGAAAACCAACAGCTGTTGTTTACATTAGGGTTGATAATTTGGGTTTTTGATAATTTAAATGAAAAGTAAAATACCTAGATTTCTTTTAAAGGAGTTGATTTGTTTAAAACTATTTGCACCTGGACTTTAATTTTTTTAAGTAAACAAGGGTTGTGACATTGGCATTTGGCAGAAATAAAGAGAAGTGCACATGAGCGTCCTATTGTTTGCCAAAATGTCTGATTAAATGGTTGAAGAGCATTGCGGAAAAAAGTATTTTTATTATTAAAAGACTTATTATATTTTTGTAATCAGATTTTTTTTTGTAGCTTTTTTTTTTTTCATAATAAAAATGAATACTGAGATCACTGATACAGGACATAAAAACACACTTATATACTAAGAATATGTGAATGCAGCAATAAAATGGACAATAAATAAATGTTTGGAGTTCTAACTAACTAGCAATGCATTGACTGAAAACTGCTAATCCATCATCTCTTAAAACACAAGATTTAAAATAGCACAAAAACACATGAGAATAAAATTAAAGACATAGGAGAGATAAAGAGAGCATGAGATTTTAGCAAAGGATACATTTTTAGGAGAATTGTGAGAGAACGGGAGAATTACTGGACTGCTCTGAATTGTATTTAACCAAGCCAGATTCTACTGGTGTAGCGTGACCTTTGATCTTAACTTTTAGTAGATTTTTAACTTTAAATGCCTGTCTTTTTTATATGTCTGGCTTCCAGTGTCTCCTCTCTGCTTTTTACTGCTTTGCTGTGGTCTGATGTGGCTGAGGGCAGAGCAATCGATAGAGAGAGGACAGAGCAAAGCCAGACAGAAGCAGGAGACCAAAGCAGGACATTTTTGAATGCTGTAGAAGCTGCAGTAGGTTTGACAGGCTCTAACAGAGCTTCCAAATTATTCTTTTCATTGATGCCTCTTTAAGATGCATGTCTCTACTAAGGTGCAAATCATACATAAACAAAACAATTTGTGTTTTTAAAGCCACAGAGGTTACACAGTATATAGTGTGTTTGTGGTGCTGTGTTGGACTGTGTTTCAGGCAGCTTTAAACTTCACCTTAAATGTGCAAATCATTAAAGTGTTGATTGATCGATTATCACAAGGTTTGATTTTACCAACCTTCAGTATTGCATGTACATTCTAAAAAGTGTGTTTTTCCCTCCGCTCCTTCCCAAACACACACCGATCCCCAGAGTGTGCCTCTCATTTGACACGCAGCGCGTACTTTTCCTCTCCTGCTGCGCTGCTGCCTTAATGCCTGATTGGGAACAGCAGGTCTGATTGTGTAGATCTAAAGTCTCTGTCTGTCTGTTGCTTTTATCCCTCATTGCTCCGACTTCACCAAAAAAGCAGGATTCAGCTGTGAAAAGTGCAATTCGCAACAGGCGTAGCGCTGCCATTTTGTCGTGAGCTCAGTTTGATATCCAGAGGGGGGGCCTGAACGCTGAAAATGAACACATTCGTTCCGCCGTGGCTTCCATCCATTTAAATGTCATCCAATTGGTCCCTGTCTCACTAAAGTGGTCCGGTTCTCTCCGTCTCATTTGCTGTGTCTTCTTGAATGTGAGTGTGTGTTTGTGCATGTTCAGGTGTATGCTTTGACTCATAAGCTAACAGCCCTGCGTGCTGGGTAGATCCAGTCCGCTGCTGGCTCCCTGTGTCCTGTTACCATGGTGATCCCATCTGAGAGTCAATCATTGTAATTTGACAGAGCTGAAGTCCTTCAGCAAATGTGCTGAGATATACAAGGAAATGGCTTGTTATTCTACAAATTTTACAATTATACTTACATTACACAAGTTTTTGTTTTTGTTGCTATAGTTGGCACCCAATAGGCTTAAACCGGGTGTAAACAAGTTATAAACTTATAAACCTTTAAGTTTTGCTAATTCAGCTGGGTTTAGTTCCTGTGTTGATACAGCAGTTAGAGAGCTTAGGGACCGTCTACAATCTCAGTAAAGAGATAAAACTAAAATGTACGTAGGCTATCAATTTAATGATTAAATAAGGTAGTGTCTTCAAACTTACCTTAATTATAACTTGTACCCTGCTAGTTTTTTGTTGTAGTTTGTAGACGGTCCCTAAGCCCCGTTTCAACACTGGATCTAAACCCATCTGAATTAGCACAACTTTTTTATGCATTTCATACACATTTACAGCAGATTCACTGTGTTCCCTTGGAAGGAATCACTTCACCTGGGTAGGCACTTTAAATGACATTTTGAACATGTTAAGAGGCTAAAAACATGTTTAAAACTTGCCCTGTTTAAGCCTGTTGCGTGCTAACTCTAGCAGGAGGATAACATGGTGTAGGCCGCACCGATTGGTTTCATTTTCCTCTCTACTGACAGACCTCCACACTTACAGACAAAAGAGCTACATGTTGGAATTGAGCGGAATTCTCCTTTACGTTTTCAGCATTTTTCATATTATTTAATAATCGTCACTGTAGTTGTAGCTGTGTGAAACAACCAAATCCCTCCTCCTGCAGTTATTTTTTCATCAGTTGAGTATCAGTAATGAATGTTGAAAAGAAAAGGCTGATGGGATTAGATTAAAGGAGACATCAGCCAGTTGTTTCACTCTCTTCTTATCCCAGCACTAAGACTGAGTGCGTCCTGCTGTTTTTTTGGTCCGCTGCCTAATCAGTGAAGGCAGGAAGCGAGTCTCTCTAAGCCTGACTGACTGAAGTGAAAAGTGGCAGAGAAAGCATTAGCTGGTTTCTTCTCATCAGCTCCTTTCCCCCAGTCTTTTTATTCATCGTTCACTCCGCGATTGGCTTCCTTCATTCGTTCTAGGGAGAAAAACTACATAATGTGCAATGTGCAAGAGTGTGGATGCGTTACTTTGCTATTCCACTACTGTACACACCGCCGTCTCATGTTGCCTTTCTCTCCCTATCGCTCTGCTGTCACTCCCTGCACTACTTGCATCTTTTTGTGCCTCTCATCTCTGCTGCACCGCAGGAGGTTTCGTCACTCAGTGTGAGTGTTTGTGTGTGTGTCTCGCTATGCGAGTGTGTCTGTACAGCCTGCATCTGCTGTTTGGCAGTGAATGTGTGCATGTGGAAGTTTGTGTGATGCTTTAACATTTGTTAGAGCTGCAAAGTCAGAGATCTTTCCGCTAACAGACCTTCACACAGCAACAGATTCACATACGTTTTTTTACTTGTGAGGACCCTCATTGACGTAATTCATTCTCTAGCCATCACAACTATACACGTCTTACCCAAAAAGTCTTAACTCTATCAGAAGCCTTATGACGATGTGAGGAACCTCCACAAAATGTCCTCACCTTCCCAAAAGGTCCTCACTGGTCAGGGTCTAAAACTCACTTTTGTCTTGTCTACAAAAATAGAAGCACAAAAGCACAAACAAAAACACTTAATTTCCCATTTGCTCTGTGTCTTTTCTACTTTTGTGGCTTACTGATACATTACTGTGTGCCACATACACACACACAACCACACACAAACAATACTCGGTCTACCTACCCTTGAACCCTTCAGTTTTTCAAAAGATTTTTTCCCTCTGTTAATTCAACCAGCAGCTTAGATGGTATTCAAACACTTCCGACTCCAAGCAGTAACCCGCAGTGCTGTAAAATAACTTGTAGTTACAAAACAACAAGCCTAACAAAACAATACTCCTCTCTCTCTTCCTCTGTTTCCTAACAGAACTAATAATCTACAAATTGGAAACAGAGAGCTTGCGTTTTAAGGATTGTGTAGCTAATTATTCCCTAGGTATTTGGCTACTGCGTGGTTATATGTGAGGAATGTGTTTCACAGGCAAAGCCAGCACTTCATCTTCAGCTCCAAAGCCTCTGTTCCTTGCCCTGCTTCCACGCGTCAAATCAGTAACATTTTCTTTTTTATTTGGCTTTTGGGAAAAAAATTGCTACATGCCCCGGTAGCTGTGAAAAATCCACATGCAGTTGCTCCATCACTCCATCTCTGTGCCCTTTTTATTCTGACCTCATGTTCTGCCTTTTTCTCTTACATGTTTTCTTACAGTGAAAGTAATTCAACTGTAATGTAGAGTCACTAGGGGTAAAGTATGATTGAATTGAATCTTGTTGAATGAATATCCTCTGGTTTTAACAGCTCATCCCAAGGATTTACTTCCACAATTCACAGTTTAGGTCCAATAGCAATGTGCAGTACTTATGCATGATGTGAAGTGTATCTTTAATGTAGGAGGAGAATTCTGACAGGAGAATGGAGTTAGCATCCCCTCACAGACCTGCAATCAACCCCTTTTTTACTAACCATAACCACAACATTTAATCAACCTTACCTTAGTGTTTTATGTTGCCTAACCCTAACCATGTCTCAAACATAGTTTATTTGCTGTATCCACGATTTTTGTCTACCTTAAAGGAAAAAAGTGCTAATTTTACAAATCCAAAGTTTTTAAGGAAGACTTCCGGTAGCAACCCGTAATGGAGTAGACCGAAGTCCCGTGGTTCCTGAATATTTTTTTCAAATACTGACTCTACTCTGGCTTTAATCATGATTTGAATACATACCTTGAAACTATTTTAACTACTGAACGAGGATGAAAGATATGCAGCCGTATTATGAATACAAGTGAGCATTTAAGAGCAACAGAAAGCAGTGCGATAACAGCAGGAAGTCACAAAATGGCGAAGGAGATCCCATTCACTCCACATACACTAAGGTGTGAGCTACAGCTGTCCCGCCAAGCTTCCATGGAAGATTTTAAGGCTGAAATTGCCAACCTCCGTCATGAGGAGGACAGAGAAAATATGTGTAAATGTGGGGGGGAAAACGATACAGCATAGCATCACAATATTTTCCGTGGTAATACTGTATCAATACACTGATGCCAAGTATCGATCTTTTACTAAGTAAATTACACATGACTATTTAACTTTTTGGTGCTAGAATGGTAAAATCAATTGCCTTTTTTCAGTCTACTAGGTGGTGCAGTTGAGGTTTTGTTTCTGGTGAAGTCAGCAGGAGAAATTCAATTTTTTAGATAAAAAAGACGTGTACAAAGTTTTGAGGTCATAATTTGAAGTTGGCAAAAAATTAAATTGCAATATAAGAGTAAATTGCAAGACTATCGCAATATTTTTAAAATTGCAATACTATTGTGTTGTGACATAAGTGTTGTGATAATATTATATCGTGGGGCCTCTGGTGAACCCCAATTCCCCTAAGTAAAAAGCCCTTTGTGGCTCTAAATTCAAGTCTGATAATTGTCCTCAAGGGATGTCACTTAAGTTAGCGTCAGTTGGGGCTCAATATCTCAAGTTTAAAAAAGGAAAGAATCTGGAGGCGTGGAGTTGGAAAGAAGCGAGCTCACCAGACCGCTGCGGTCCGCTCCTCATCTCGGATTGAGGCTTTTGGCTGAAGTTTAAATTAGCCGCTAATAGCCCAACACTCTCAAAAATCCAAACTGTTGGTGGCCGTGTTGTAATGTGGATAATAAAAGGAAGAAGAAAGCGTAATACAAAAAAGATTAATTTCTGGTTCTACTGCATGAATTTTTATACTTTTTCTTTTGTGGATTAGCTTCAGGGTCCAACATTCTAGTTGACATATGTAGTGTAGAACGTGACAATTTTGGCATTGAATTGAAAAAAAAGGAGCTTTTTATCTGTTGGTTTCAAAATGTTACAGAAATGTCCTGTTTGTCCTGTACTGACAGTCCTGTCTGGAAAAAAACAATTAAAAAAAGTTGGTTTCAAGTCCGTAGGGGCGGAAGATGTAGTGATTGAACAAAGAGAAGTTAGGATTTCATAATCCCATTTAACACCGATTTGAAATAATACATTTCAGGTAATTGTGCATTTTTCAAAGTACACAGATATACAAAATTTTGTTAACCATTTTTAACCGTCTGTCCTTTTGTATGGGACTTTGGCTTGAAATACAGTTTCAGTCACTTCACCCTTCTCTTGCTATTGCTTCTAGTATAGAGGTGTTCATTGGTCAATTAGAAATGTCAGTCCTGTCTTATCCCTTGTCTACGCTCTGTTGTTCAGCCACAGGACACTGAACAGTGAGGCTGTGATCTACAAGAGGCAGTTTGATGTTCAATAGTCCCTAGTTATTTGTTTATGTTGTTTATTTTTTATATCATTGTTCGTGGAGTGGGTGGTTTTGTGACTCAGCGTCTTCTTTCAGACTTGACAGAGAGGCTGAGGAGAAAGGAATCTGAGCTTGCCGACTTTGCTGTGGTGCTTCTCTGCTCTGTCCCCGACTGTGCTGCCGCCGTCTAAACTGCCGACTCAGCAGAAGCGCAGCTTGAGATTAATTTTTGTGCATCCTCGGGGTCTTTAGAGGCTAATAATGCTAATGAAGATTCATGTGTTATAATACCATGTCGATATAGGGACACGTGCCAAGACTTCTGAAGAGAGAAACACACACACACACACACACACATACAGACAGGTACACAAAGACAAATATACTCAGGAAATTTTGTTTTAGCCTGGCAGAGTTGAATGATAGGTGATATGTGCCTCTTTTTGTATGTGTGTCTGGGGACTCCACTGCAAACAAAATCGACCTCTGGGTACAAATAAAGTAACTTGAACTTGAACTTAAGAGGGTTTTCAAATGGAATACCAGCAAGGCATCACACTCACTCTATATGTTATGTGTTTGACACTGAGGGATTCTCCATCCTAACAGGAGAGCTGGAGCGATCATGGGGGTAATTTATTCTCATTTTGGGTACTTAATTAGACAATGTTCCTGAAGCAACTGTCATTATCCTCTCCTGAGTGGAAGGAATTTCAGGCAGAAAAGAAAAAAACCCAGAACAAAAGAGAGAGGAGGCCTCAGAGTAGGTGTTACAATAGATGAAAAGAGATAGAGGGAGAGGAGAGTCTGTGTTCCTCTGCTGTGCATTAATGAAGGTTTCTGAGCAATGTGAAACACTACTTTGAGCTGTGCTCGAGGTTTAGCACGTTCCTTTACCTTTGTTATTTTATTTTAATTTTGTTCTTTTTTGGGCATTTGTAGGCCTTTATTTTCACAGGACAGGTGAAGACAGGTAAGGGGAAACAGATGTGTGTGCGCCCGCTCCACCAACTGAGCTAACCCGGCCACTTTACCTCCTCTTTTTGGTATACAAATCCATCAGAGTTATGAAGCCTGGCTCATACTATTGTGCTTTCTTTTGTCTTTCATTTACTGTCATCCCACTATTATTTCCACCACAGGATGTTTTCCAGCAACCATTTTCAGAACATAGAAACTGAACATGCATTTCAACCACAGAAACCTTGTTCTAGTTTTTGGTCTCTGCTTACCAAAGTTTCTGCTCCTGTGTGGTATTATACTGTCTGATTCTCACCATTCATTCAGACCAGCAAACTAACAGTGGCCGCAAATGTTGCAAGAATCAATGTGTTTGAAAAACAACTATTGAAACTTTTATTCGCTAATTGTAATTGCAAAGAAGTCAACCCCAAAACTGTCAAAATAACAGAGCATTACTGGGATTAGTAACTGCAATGTAATAACTGAATGTCAAGATGCTGGTTACTGAAAAAGGCAATCACATAACTGTAACGAGTAAGTTGTTCTCATGCCTGACAAACAGGTTCACCTGTGTGCAGGCCTGGAATTTCACCATTTCAGGTGCAAGGCTGCTTGGCACTTGCTGTCACTTTTTTTTAGAATAATATGGATTCAGACAATGGAATATACAAATCTGTTGATTGGGTGTGCTGTCCCCACTGTGTCCATTTGAATTAACTGGATTTTGTCTTGTTAATGTAAGGGCCTGTGCTGCCCTCACTTTTACCTCAGCCTCCTCCATCAGCATCCTCAATGAGCAAAGACACGTCTACGGGCTAACGATGCATACTGGCATCAGTCATTCCTGTTGCGCTCTGGAGCTGTTTTACTGTAACATCCATTATTCCTAATTGTGAGAATCAAACTATTAAGATGTTCCATTACTCAACACTGCACTCGTATCAACCATTAGTAATTCTACAACCACTCTCACATTCTCACCTTTTGTCGCTGGCTATCGGCAGATTCTCTCTCATCTTACTCGCTCTGTTTCTCTCTCTCTCTCACTTACGTCCTCTCTCTGTGGACCGCTATTATCTGCCCTCTTGCAAATGGCACGCTAAGCTGTCAGCCTTCAAAGAGTCACACAGGGAGGAGGCATAATGGCAGCACACACACATATGCAAACACACCCGTTTCATCATTCAGGGATCTGAAAAAGCCGAGCAGTAGAAATATCACTTGGTGATGTGGATAAATGAGCCAATCAGTCAGCTGGAAGTGTATGGCCTTTTATTTCCTAACTGCCGTTCACTAAAGTCTGTGGGAATATTAATCGCTGAAACATACCCCCTGCCTCTCTCTACGCCTGGCAGAGGGAAAAACGGGAGAAAGAAGACGACTTGAGTAATGTCTAAATATTTGAAGAAGTTGATGTGATGTTGGGCTTTGAGCCTAACTGTCAGCGAGTGGGAGAAGAAATCAGCAGAGACCGGGTTGAAGATCTGAGGGGGAGAAAACATGCCTGTTTACTTTTTATCTCTGCTTTTCTTTCTCTCTGTCTCTCTCTCTCTTTCAGTTTATGTGACTCTATTACTTCCTTATTCTGTCTCTCTCTTTTCTGTCCTCCCACTTTGCATCTTACAGTGTTTAATGCACTTAAGTTTACTGTCTTCCTTGGATGTCAAATCATTGTGTATGCTTATGTAAATCCCTAGTAGAAATCACAGCAAATCTGCATTTGTGTGTGTTTAGTTTGTAGTTCCTGTTTTGAAAGGCTTGATATGGCCAGCACCGGCCTTATACACGTACAGTACAGACTCACTGCAGTCAATGTGTGATTCAGTGAAGTATGTTTCATTAATAGATGTGTGTATATGTTTGTCTATTTTTGTTTCTACCCTAACTCTCCCGTCCCTGTTGCTGTAGATAATACCCATCGCCCACCTTCATCCGCCAAACTGGACCCACTCCCAATGCAAATACAATGTACCAGCTGCCAGGTGGGCAAACATTTCTGAGCAGCTAGCTTCCAGGTCAGATGAAGGAGTGTATAAGTTAGCCGTCAGCAGAGAAAATTACATCAGCAGTGACTGATTTATAGTTCCCATACGACCAGAGATAACAGTAGTAACAGGGTTCTAATGCTAATTTACTGCTCTCTGTTCAGAAGCACACGGCCTGTGCTACACAAATGCTGACTCTAACACAGGCAGCCTCCTGTGAAGCTGTGAGACATTTCCAACAATTCCAAAGATGTCCAGTTTGTTCCTTTTAATGTAAGTAGAATTTAATACATAACTAAAATGGTCCTAAAATATTCTACATATTGGAAAAAAAACATAGGGGAAACAACCCGCACTGGTCACCAGTCCCTTAGTGGGGTAACATTAACAGCACATTTCCATATTGTCTAATTAGGTCTGTAGGCTGCATCATCTACATAATGCAAAATTAATCAGTTTGGGAAATAATCAATTAATTAATAAAGCAGAAATCTAACTGTGGATATAACAAGGCTCAGTAAAAGACAGACAGCTTGGTTTATGGATAGTTAAAGGGCTTCCTGAATAGTGACGGGCTGTTTTTGTTCTTCCAAAGGCCTAACATTATACTGGATGTCATGAATTTTACTGTTACATGTAGTCAAAAAAAAAGATCTTTTACAGATAACAGGTAAGATTATCAATGTCGACAATGGTATTCTTGAGAATCTATTTGACCCAGTCCTAACCTGAAAGGCACAAAAAGCCCTTTTTTTTTATCCACAATCTCCAACAATTTAAAATCCTTTTTAAGCTAACAAGAGTTCCCTAGTGTCAGCTGAGCTCTTGTGTAAAAGAGGTTTCATTCATTTTCAAGCAATAGAAAAGTTTAAATCAGACCATCGTTACTAAACTGTTCTTTCTATCAAGTGACTGAGTTGACCCAGGTATAGTCTGGCATTCCCAGACCTCTCTCCAAAGCGCTGGCTACACCCCTTATATATTCTGGAATAAGGGGGGAAAAACACTCCCAACCGTCCCGATTGGCGGCCATGCCCTTGCAAAATGGATTGCTGAGATCCAGTAGGATAAAGGAAGGGACCTCAATGTCAGGCTTTGCCCCAGTTATGTACATCCGTTGAGCCAGACTAACCCAAGCATGATAGAATTACATTATATTCAGAAGTATGAGTATGTAAGCGTTCCCACTGTGCATTGTGAAAGGAGATCTATTACAAACGGGAAGTTAAAACCAGGCCCATCTTGCGATTTAGGCAACAGGGCTAACCAAGGCGCCCCTGAGCCACCCAAAGGAGGTGGGAAAGGTGGAAGTGGCTAATTGGCTTTCATGTCTTTAACGTGTTTCGAAGGAATTAGATTCAATCCCCAGACCACCAGGAGAAACTTGAGCAGGCAAAGCAATGAAGCAATTCTCCACATTTACAATAATTATCAGAGCTGACATCACTGCTCAGAAGACACAAGATTCAGTGAGTAGTAAGTAGTTCAGTAAATAGTAGTAAGAGGAACTCAGCACCAAACTTATGTTTTGGCCAAAGAAACAAAATTCTTGTCTGGCACAGAGAAAGAACATGAGAACTCATCAAGACACATCATCAAGAGCTCGTTATTTCAGAGAACATGCATGTGCTAAAAGGAGTACCTTAGAAATACTACAGTACAAAAGTAAAACACTAAGGTGGTGATTCACTACTGTAGTTTGTGTGTATGACAGATTTTGGTCTTGTAATATTTGTAAGTAGTAAATTGGGTTTAGTGATATGACGGACATGGATTTATATTCTCAAAATGTCTGTGGTGGGATGAAGTTCATTTCATTTTTAGAGAAACGTGAGAGAGCAGAAGCCGTCTTTTTGAAGTTGATGTGAGTAAGCCATTAGTGATTGAGCCCAGTCAAACGCAATTTGCTTTACTAGGGCTCACTATGATTTAGCATTTTGTAATACTAATGTGAAAGTACATTACCCACGTTTCGGGTCAGATACCACAAGAATACTTATTGGACACCTTACTTTGTGAAATCTAAAAAAAGTTTTACCAAAGCACATGTTGCCTGTATAATTATATTTGAATCACTTAAGTATCTGATCAAACAACAAGTAAAGCTTTCCGTACTTCCGTTTTCGACACAGTTCAGTCCCCAATTTTACCAAAATCAAAAAATTTGAGGTTTGTTACTTAACCACACCTGTGACTCACTGTTACAGTGGGAACAGGCTTCTTTTTTATGTAGGACTCCAAATCCATCAGACCTAGTTTATGGGACTGAGTGAATGTATAACAGACAGGGCAGCGGATGGATGATGGATTTCAAACGGTGGTGAATCGCAACACAGCATCAGAGAGTGATCAAAACTGGACAGTCTCCTCCATAAATCTTCCAGATATATGCAAACATTAATATCTTCATTCTTTATTGCGCTCTCTCTCTCTCTCTCTCTCTCTCTCTCTCTCTCTCTCTCTCTCTCTCTCTCTCTCTCTCTCTCTCTCTCTCTCTCTCTCTCTCTCTCAAAGAAACTACCTTCTGAGCACAAGTTGCAAGTATATTTTGCGTGTTGGAACTGTGTTGGTGATGCTCAACACCATTGCTCACTGTCAGTTAGCGCTTTTGGTACTTTTACACTTACTGGCCGCATTTGTGTACACCTTGTAAGTGAAGGAATGCATTGAGCTGCCGAAAACAAAATATAGGAATATGTTTTAATTGGCAAATGCATTGATTTGAGCCAGAATGAGTACAGTGAGTTTGTAAAACCTCGCTTTAAGAGACGAAATGTAGCTCCTCCTGAGGAGGAAGTCCTGCTGTGACCCCAGTGCATGTTGTCTCTGCACTCAAATAGCTCTGAACAACTAAGTGTATGAAGGAGAGCCTAACCGTATGAAAAGCATCTACTCCCTCAATGCAGTATTAGGGTTTTCAAGGACCTTATTTTATATTAGAAGGGCTTTCATAATGCAATCCTCTCCTCTCAACCCTCTTCCTTTCACGGCAAAAACCGCAACTCTCTGCATACTAAACATGGCCCCATACGGCTCAATTTGCACCACGCAATTTACTGATGTCGCTTCACATTTGTTGGAGGAAAAGCTGAGGCCTTTTTTTCTGATCCCCACACTGCAGGGATAGAGGGAGGTAGGGAGTGGGTGAGGATGAGGGGGAAACCAGAGGTGGCTTAGCTGACAGATCGAGCCTGAACCCCATCCACTCCTACATTTCCACATATTCCAGTTAACACACATTTGCACGCCCACAGCTGTTCACACATAAACAAGCCAACATGGAACCGAAAGCCACACGCACACATCGCATTTGGCATGTACAGCCCACAGTCACACTGCTAACCCCCAGACAGATGAGGGCCGATAGATGAGACAGATGAAGGGAAAGAAGCAGGGAGGGAGAATCGGTGTGCTGACAGGGCTGTGACAGGGCTTAATTACCAAGCTAGCACTGTGCACTGGAAGCAATTTCTTAGGATTGTTGTCATTTGAATAGATTAAAACACCCTTTCACTGGTCTAAGCTGTCTCACCGCCAGCTTGCCTCTGCTGTGGATTAAAAGTCAAATCAAAGAGAAGAAGACACAAAGAGGGATGGAGATGGAGAGGGTTGTCACAGAGGGCACTTAGAGCAAGATAGTACTGAAGAACAAAAGAAAGGGGGAAAGAGGAAGAGGGGGAGGCAATATATAGATGTTGTTTACTGCAAGAGCGGAGAAATTTGCTGTGTCGATACAAGAATAAATATGACAAAATAATAGTCATAAACCTCCTCTTAGTCCTAAATCCTCCTACTCCGTTCCTGTGCAATGCTGTTATTCTTTTGCATCTGTCTGCTGTGGGTGTTAAACGTTTAAAAAAACAACACATTTCTCTTCCCATATGGATTTCCCATGGACTAATCGCTGTCTTTTTCAATTACATCCCCCTTCGTTTTCTCAATTCCCACTGTACACCTGCAGACACCGAGGGCTGCGAGCACACGTGGAGGAAGTTCCACGGCCACTGCTACCGGTACTTCAGCCGGAGACACACATGGGAGGACGCCGAGAAAGACTGCAGGGAGCACAGCGGCCACCTGGCCAGCATCCACAGCCTGGCCGAGCAGAACTTCATCAGAGGTGGGTGGAGGTTTAGGACAAAGACTTGGCACAGCCAGTGTAGCCTAAGTAAATGTTTGTGAAAAGATTACACTGCAGGAAATCCAACATTATACAGGTAAGTCCTATTTATTCTCATTAATGTTATTAAACTGCTAGTTGCAGCACTTTCACATCTTGATAGGCATAACAATCTTCTTAAAATCAATCAAATCTTCTAGTTGACCACATGCTCACAATGACAGTGCTAACATATACAGTAGGCAGATTTGTTTCCTCTTTATAAATAATATAAAAGACAACCTCTTCACCAAAAAAGGTTAAAAACAAACAGAACTGTGTGTGGGGTTAAAGACACAACAAGGCTGTGAAAAACGAAGATGTGATTTAACTTTATACTTGGGAGCTTCTGGCTTAAACAAGGTCTCATTCTCTAACAGATTCGTTGTTGAGATGTACATGATTACTAAAAAACATCTTGAAATACGTGAGATGTTACAATACAGAAGAATATAAAATTTCCTTAACATAGACATTTGCACCATGAATTGGTCATAAAAATTCACCAAAATGCGGGAAATTTTGAGTTTGCGCTAAACATTTTATGGCAGACAACCCCCAGACCCACCGTTAAAATGTGCCCCCCACCCCCTCCCCCAATTGTTGAGACTTAACCTACGCCCTTGTGCTAACACATTGTTGTTTAGCAGGTATGACGTTTACTATTTTTGCCATCTTTGTTTTAGCATGCTAACATTTGATGACTACCACTAAACACAAGTTACAAACTGAGGCTCATGGGAATGTTATTTATATTTTTTCAGGTATTTGGTTTTAAACTAAATTATTGGACAAATAACACTTTGACCTGATGATGGGTAAAAAGTAAGGGGAATCAACAACGTGATAACAGTTCATCCTTTGGGGAACATGACTATGTCATGGAACACGTCTCTACCAATTTTTTTTTAGAGATCTTTCAATTTGCCACAGTGTTTTTGTGATCCAAATTTTTTATTTACAGCCAAACAAAAGTGCAAAACATTGGTCCAGATGACAACACACAGGAAAGTACATTACACACACCAAAGAAGGCACAGTGCACCTTTTCCACAATCCTTCCTTGTGATCAAATGTTTCCACTTCAAAACAAAGAGGAAATACAGGAAGGAGGGAGATACAACAAAAACCCAACGGCGCAATCCCCACAGCTCACAAACAGACACACAAAAAACAGACGCACACAAACACACAAACAAACAAACAAGAGGTATTGACAGGGAGACCGGCACAAAACAAAGAGGACCAAACACACACACATACAGAAGTGAGAAGGCTTTAGCACAAATCTATAGCATGGACTTCAATGATCCAGCAATGCTGAGCCAAGTGTCCAAAGTCCTTCCCGGGGCTCCAGCTATGCTATCCGTGGAGGGCTCCGTATACACGACATCCAGAAAGGAAAGGGTCCAAGTACGAATAGACAAGTCATGAGGTGTTTTCCAACGGGTTGCAATCATTCTCTTGGCCGCTGTTAGTCAAGCAAAGACAGCACTTTTTTTGAGTTTTAGGGACATTGACAGTACTTTGCTACAGTTTTTGACTTGCACCTCTGTTTTTTAATCTATATAACAGCAGCTAAGGCTGATGGGTATTGCAGCATCGAGAACCTCCACCGTAACATAACATGATTTACCAGAATCGAAGTAGAAGTAATTTGAACTTATCCCCACATCATGAATGTATAAAACCGTTAAAGCCTAGGTGTTTCTATATCGAGGAAAGCTTACAATGTAAGGGAAAACTTTAAAATGTAAAATGATTTAAAAAACACTTATGGAACCAGCGGCTCTTCCTTACTCTATAACTCAAATATCTGGCGACTCTCCACCACCAATCACATTTAAACAAGTCACCACCGTATAAATGAGGCCAATTACATGGCCTTTATAATTCAGCCATCTCTCTGCTGTCTGCCTGCCTGCCTGATACACACTGCTTTTACTAGCAGTTGATGGATATCTACCCATCTGCCTTAATATTACTATACTTGGCCATGGCAGCTCTTGCCTTATGTGTATTCCGTAACTCAGTGATAAATGTCTGCCTGGTTCTGCTCTGAACAGTCCTTGAAGGGGTTTATTGCGCTCCCCACTGAAAAATCCCCTCAGGAGCCGAGTCTGTTCAGCCAAATAAATGTTTAATCACCATTTGTTGCAATGAAAAGGTGCTATAGGCTCTGATATAAGTGTCTGTGACAGAACGTTTAATATACTATCATATTCTTTCTTTGGATGTGATTTGTCTTGAAACAGTCGAAAACTCCCCACAGTGGGTGGGGTAACTGCATTTCTGTGTCAATATGTTGAAACCGGATTAAATAGGACCAGTATAAATTTAAAATGATTTATTTAAGATTTTTGCGTGAAAGATTTTTGTCACATGCCATGGGCAGATTTTTCTACCCTTGTATGTCAAAAAATACAAACGAACGACAGTCAAATAACTCTCATTGTTAGATTCAATGGTTGCCATGTGAAGTCCACCCACCTACTATAGAATCTTAGACATGTTGTCCTGAATTATTTGCAAATGCTATTAAATGTTTCTTGATCTCCTCACTCCTCCTCCTTTTCTTGATCTCCTCACTCTCAGCCTTTCGCCACATGTCTTATCATCCCAAGTAATACTGGATACACTTTCTGTCTAGGAAAGATGCCAGGACAGTGCCATCCATCTTGCACCCATCTTTCTTTCACACGCACACAGTTTCCAAAAATTGTGTTTAATTGCCATGAAAATGGACGTCCCCTCCCCTGCAATAAGGGGATCAGAGCCATTAGCAAGATTAATGGACCTGGTAATGATGTTAAGCAGATACACCATGATTGAAATTCCATTCCTATACAACTGCCCCCCCCCCCCCAAAAAAAGAAAAAAACACAAACTATATTAACCCAAACCACCATTAGTGGTCCTTTTTACAAAAACAAAAAAACTCATCACCAGTGCATCAGAGACGGACACAGTGTACCTTCATTAATGTTGGTCTCTCACCTGTGCCTGCTGCTGTTCAGCACCAGGACCTTCACCACAATATGTAACATTAATGATCACTTTATGATTGTACATCTAAAGTCCAGCAAAGATTAGTTTACGAGTCATGGGCAGTGGTCAACCCAAGCAAACAGTATACTGTTTTCTGTGACTCTGGACGAGCCTGATGATGATCGGGGGTTATTGTCTTGGCATTTATATGATAATGCATACATACATCATGCATAATTTCATTAAATATGTGTTACCACCATGAGTGCATACATTTCTAATGCATCAAAGAGAATTATACACTGGATGTCCATGCTTGTTTTCTGTCTCTGCATTCATTTCCTCTGCTACCTCCTACTCAGGGCTAAGCCATGACAACACCTGGATCGGGTTAAATGACCGGACAGTGGAGGACGACTTTCAGTGGACTGATAAGATGGACCTGGTGAGGGACCAGCTGTGTCTGTTTTGTCACTTAGTCAGCTGTCAATCCCAGTGGAGTTTAAAGCCCCAGAGAAACTATTTACATCTGGATGCTCAGTATCGCAGCTGGAAACATCCCGAACAGCAGTCTGATTTGCAATACAGCTTAATCTACTGATAATTACCGCAGATCTTTAGCATGCACAGGATGCATTTTTTTTTGTACCATTGAAAGTACTATTCTAATTATCCATTGTTACATGCAGAAACATCACAACGGCAAAAGGAGAACATGAAAAATAATGTTCCGCGCATAATTGATTTTTGTGAAAAAAGTAGAGGTTTGATCAGTGACTAGTGCCTCGTGCCAACAAAAGGAAGTTTAATTGGAGTTTTAAAAAGACATCCATCTGTTTGTCTAACTGTGTGTCTGTTTTCTGTGTGTGTCTGCAGCAATATGAGAACTGGCGTGAAAACCAGCCGGACAACTTCTTTGCTGGAGGAGAAGACTGCGTGGTTATGATTGCTCATGAGAACGGCAAATGGAATGACGTGCCCTGCAACTACAACCTGCCGTACGTCTGCAAGAAGGGGACAGGTGAGAACAAAAAGGGGAGGAGGGGAGGGGAGGGGAGAGGACAGGAGAGGAGAGAGTGGCATACGCTGCAACTTCAACAGGTGATTAAGATGACTATAGAGAGGTAAGAATTACTAAAAGTGAAGAAAGATGACAAAATATTCTTTTCATGTGAAGTGTTGTTTCTGACAGCACATGCACCTTCAGGGGAACATCCTGTGTCATACTTAACATTAAACTCATCTCTGTGCAGCGGAAGAGATTAGCACCGAAACTCTTCCGTCAGTCTGTGTACTTCAGATTCACACTAATTACTGCTCACCAGCGCTCTTTCTTCCATCTCTCATCATCCGCCAGCACGACTTTAAAACGTTCTCCACGTACCTCTCATACCACATTTCAATCTTCTCTGCAAAATATTCTGTTTTGCTAAGGTGAAGTGCGTCTTGAAGCACAATGTATTTTCTGCTTTGTGTTTGGGAAACTTCAGCTCAGCAAAACGAGGTGAGCAAACTTATTTGTTTGTTAAGTTCCTACATATGCCGATACCTCCGCTTCCCATCCCCTGTTGCAACTGCCCCTTCTTGGAGCTTGAGTTAAGCCACACATGCTCCACTGAGAGGCTATTAAAACCTATTTTTTGCCACACATTTGCATACAGGTCAGGCTTATGACCGATAAGAAGAGGCAGGTTAAGAGAAATACTGGGACACAAGAAGCCACTGTTGGCTGTTTGGTTTTAGCCGTAGGCGTGTGGATGTAAAAATCCTTTACTCACTAGTATAAAATTAAAAGCTAAATATCCTAGACCACAGATGACTGCCGTTCAGAGACTGTGGTGCACATACATTTTTTGAGAAATGGTTTGGAGTGATTGTGTAAAACATCATTGGTCATGATGTGCAAAATGTTATCTGAAGCAGTATGTGTAATTAAGAAGATGGTACTTTTAGCCACCTATTTGCAAAAGATTTGAATATTTAATAGGATGGGATTTTATTGCATTTATCGGAGGTTCAAAAACCAAGAAAAAGTTTGGATTCATTTTATTTGCCATCTGTTTTCACCCAACAAGTTCGCTACGTACCACAAGCTTTTTTAGTGGAATAATTAAACAACTTTGGATTGAGTTGACTTTTTCCTCTTTAAGAGTTGTTCAAAAGCAATGATTTGTTCCAGATATAACATCACCACTCTGAGCATACACTTCATCAAACATGTGATCACTTGAGAGTTGCCCTTAAAGGTTACTCCTACATTTCGCTGTAAGTAGGTGCAAGGTTACTCGGTATTTGTTGTTTTTCTTCACTTTCAGCAAAGAACTTTTTGACTCCAAACTCTTTAAAGCATTCTTAAATGTAATTTTTACTTTGATAAATGTTGGATGATCCATATAATCCTATCTTGCTCTGTACATAGATGTTGGCAGTAGATGACAGTAATAGTCAGCTATTAAAAGGAATCTTTTCCTGGGTAGGTTTAAAGTGTTTGGGGAAGGAGAGAAATTGCTGACATTTCGGTTCATTGTTGTCAACATTGTGGTCATCGTAACCCTAAAGCTATGGGGTTGCCCCTACTGGGTGTGTGGGACCTATACTTGTAGAACTAATGGAATAGCTTCCCTAATCGTTCCTCTTTATCACTGAATATTAGATCAGCCTCAACATAAAAGCCCTTAAGGCCTTACTGATGGTCATTATGTTGATTTAAGCAAATCATTGTGCTTTAACAGATGGTTTCTCATTGGAGGCCAGAAGCGTAGAAAGCGTTCTCCTAAGGCCTCAGGCACAGTAGGTCTCCTGAAACACTAAGTTCTATCCTTGCATGAAAGGAAAGGTATTTCCCTCACAAGCAAGTTGTTGCACCGCCTCAGATGCACACTGTCACAAGTCCCCAGTGTCTAGCCCACCTCTGACCTTAATCAGTCAGTTACAATCACCAGCGTCTTTTCATCTTTTCATCTTTTCCCCGCCAGCCTCTTTTTTCCCTCTCAGTAACCCCATGTAATGTCTTGTCTTATAAGTGAAGTTTGTCAGCTCCATGCTAAGTCTCCTTTACCCCGCTTTCTACTGCTCACAGCTCATGGGATCTGTTTGTCTGTTCATCAGCAAGTCCTGTGCTTGACTGAGCGATAACAGCAGTATGTGAGCCCAGTCGGGGCGATGTGTCATTCAGATGGTGACGATAGTTTTGACATATAACTGAAACAAGGTGAGACTGTAATCTGATGAGAAGATGGTCAGATAACAGAGAGCCAGACTCATCACACATATTATTTTGACTACCCACTCACACAAGCCCATAATGTTGAAAAACACATCATATATTGAACGTCGTTTAACCTGCTGATTTCCTACAAAAAGTATTTACCGTGAGCTACTTAGCCAGCTTCATATCTGCATAAAGATGCAAGGTAAACAAACAGCTATGGTTTTGTCTTCGAATGTTTTCAGATATTTCAAACATCACTTTAACTCTATACTGTAAGCCATTCAGAATACAGAATCTTCCCAAATATGAAAATATAAAAGGGAGAGCTTTTTATATGGGTGGCTTTAAACCTGTTATATTGATGAACAATACATTTTGTACATTTAAACAAGAGTAGTTAGTACATTTAGAAGCAATATTTCACTGCTGGATCATCCTTGTATAAGAAAGAATGAATAAAAGAAAATAGATTTAATGGGATGCAGTAGCGTAAGTTTTACACTTACATTTAAATTCAAGTAGAGAGTTGCGTATTCTTCTTCCTCTGAGCGCTTTCAGCGAGGACAAGAGGGAAATTGCCCACAACAGGACATGTAAGTATTATGAAATTGTTCCATCATTTTGGATGGGTTAGTATGTACGGAGACAGGAAATCTAATTCTGCATGACATACTCAGCTCGCCCTCAGAGTGCTTTGGGAGAAGATAGGCTGTCGTCAGTGCCTTTAGCAGTTGATGTGTCCACTGGTGTGTAATGTAATCATTGCTAGATACACATTGTCTCGTGTAAAACTGCCATTGGTGTAATGTACTTTGAAGTAGGGAAAACAATTTTTACTTCTAATTAATTACCAAACCAGATACCGTGCGTGCGTGCGTGCGTGCGTGCGTGTGTGTGTGTGTGTGTGTGAACATGGAGTTTTAGCTTGTGTAGTGCACAATCCCACAATGCACAAGCAATTTACACTCACCGGCCACTTTTTTAGGTACACCTGTCCAACTGCTCGTTAACACTTAATTTCTAAGCAGCCAATCACATGGCGGCAAATCAGTGCATTTA
>NC_048415.1:19578663-19614342 GCF_013103735.1 Etheostoma cragini
AGTTCTGAAGGCAAAAGGGGGTCCAACCCGTTACTAGCATGGGGTACCTAATAAAGTGGCCGGTGAGTGTACATTTTAGTTCTGAAGGGACTGAGGGAAAAGACCAGTTCACATGTGTGTGAGGAAGCCACAGTAGGAGTGTCTGTGCTGAAATAGTGCACACACTCCTACTGTGTTTAATTGAGGCACAGCTCATTTACAGGATATATGTTAGGGCTGTCTGTCAATAATAATATTTAATCACGATTATTTGCATGATTGTCTATAGTTAACTCGTGATTAATTGCATATTAATCACACATTTCTTAACTGCTGTGAATGGACCTTTTTAAGCTAAAGAAGTATTTGAGACTTGACGTACTTTATTCTTCTCGAGATAATTCTAGACATTCTAACCATCTTTCAGTTGTCCATTTCTGCGCTAGGAAGTTAAGCAAGTTATAAAGCCTCTTATTTCGAACGGGAAGTCTCTCTTTAGATTAAGGGTGTGGCTCTTAAGAGTTGTTTTTTTGCAATTCAGAATGAGGTTTAACCTTCTGAGGTCGTAGAGGGTACAGCCCGGCCTCTTCAAAAGCATACACCACATCCATGGCAGAAACTGCCTTCCTCTCATATCCGGATGGCGGGTTTCCCCTGGATGTTATCACGGAGCACTTGTGTGCCATTAAAAGGAATTTGCGTTAACTTGTTATTACAGAATCACATTCATTTTGACAGCCCTTATTTACAGTATGTTAGTCTATGTGCTATAATTCCAATATATTATTAATCCTTATGTTGATTTGTGTTTAGTGCTGAAAATGAATATGTCTGGTCACAGATAGGAAGAGAAGGAAGGAGGAGATGAAGGTCCGCTTCACCAACCCCACCTGAGCAGCCACAGACTTCCCCCCCAGAGACCCTATCTTGTCATTTTGTAGACATTGTTGCTACAGATAGTTACATCCTCCTCAGGGAGGTGTGTGCAGGGACACAGCAGAAGTCCACGAGCCAAAAGACCTCCAAGGATCTGCTCTCTCTCACCGCACTACACTGCTCACTGGCTCACTGACAAAACGTTCTCTGTAGAGATTTGGACTCATTACATAGATCCAGAAATGCTGACCATACCAAGCAGACTGGGCTTTTGGAAGGGGGGGCTCAAAGAGACGGCGCTAAAATGGCGCGTTGGAAAATTGAAGTTTTTTTAATATTAAAGCATGTAAACATATTCTTGTAGAACCCCAAAATACAAGTATCTGGATCTTAAAATGAGCACAATATAGGATCTTTAATGTCAATGGTGACACCTGTGCTTTTTTTTGTTTATCCATCCATCTTTGTCTGCCTATCTGGTGGTCGGGTCGCGGGGGCAGGACCTCCAGTTAAAATGGCCGCATAGCGGTTGGATATTTACAGCATCAGACTTGAGGCAGAGGTACGGTGCAGATCAATAGGTGTCTATTTCACCAACAATGAAGACAAAAATGGTCACAAGAAACAAACAAACTGAGCACCAACTGCAGCATGTAGTCCTGACAGCAGCAGCGCTGAATGGAAACTGGCAGCCTTTTTATAGCCTGCCACTTTCATTATCTCAATTACACATTACTACACAAACTACAACAACCACTTCAAATACATTTCTACTTCCTTACTGTTATCTTAGTTTACTTGCATTATATTACCTAATACACTCAAACATCGTTAGTTTGAACAATTGATGCAAGTATAGTTAATTTAAGTACTCAAACACCCCTTTGCTACTTGAAACATGGTATCTCCCAGGACCTTTAAAATGGGGCATGATACAGTGGGGACTATTTTAGTCTAAACACTTTGGAGAGGAGACACAACAGAATTGAGTTACTTTAACACAAACTTTACTATTGTTCAAGCAGCAACTGTTAACCAGCATCAATTATTCAGCCAAAGATTATACCATACTGCATATTGGTAATATTTTACCATAAACATTAAAAACTTGTGCCATGAACTTGTTTCATTAACCCTTAACATAATGCGCCACAGTGTACTAATGCTGCAAAATATAGTGATGAAGAGGACCTTCAGTACACGACCTCAAACCTCCCTTTCCCGAGCCACATCAACCAGCTCCAACCGGGGGATCCCGAGGCGTTCCCAGGCCAGGTTGGAGATACAATCTCTCTACCTAGTCCTGGGCCTTCCCCGAGGCCTCCTCCTAGCTGGACGTGCCTGGAACACCTCCCTAGGGTGGCCCCCAGGAGGCATCGTTATCAGATGCCCAAACCACCTCGACTGGTTCCTTTCGATGTGAAGCAGCAGTGCCTCATCTCCGAGCTCCCCACGGATGACTGAGCTCCTCACCCTGTCTCTAAGGGAGCCGCCAGCCCCCCTCCTGAGGAAACCCATTTCGGCCACTTGTACCCTGAATTTTTGTCATTTTTTTGTTAAAATGTGTGCTGTGTAAGTACAGTTTGCTCTGTGATGTCAATAAAGTTTGTAGGAATCTTCAATATAATTTTTGTCTTTCTCTCTATTATCTTTTACAACATCATACAACTTGTTGCAGTTGAATCCCTTGTTTGCTCATATACTGTACTTCAGATGGTAAAGATACACCATAGTATATGGTATATTGCATTCTAAGTATTTTGTACGGCACGGTACTGTTTTTTGACTTTGTCAGGTGGTCTGGGTTGTCAGTGGCACCTCAGCAAACACCCACACCAACAGTGCAGTTTATTTAATAAACAAGAATCCTCATCTACTGTGAGACGTTGCTCCCAGAAGCATTTCAGTGAGAATGTGCACACTTTCACATCTCTCTGATTCATTCTAACAGCATTGCCAGTAGGTGTGCGGATGCTATGAGGTCATAGAGGAGTGCAGAAGAACCTGCACCTAACTATTTGCAGCTCTCCCCATGCCACCAACTCCCAGCGACTCCCCCGGGCACACAGCACACTCTAGAAACATGCTGCTTTCAAGTATGCAGCTAAGCACACACACCTGCAGGAGTGACAGCTTCTAATGTCGGCTACACTAAAATTAACATCCAATACTACAACTATAACACAACACCTATGCCATATGTGCATACATGCAGTAATGTGCATTCTTTATTCAAGATTTTTAATTTGGATACATACTGTACTATGCTTAGAACTTTTAAAATATCCTTTTTTTCTTCTCCACAAACCCCCTCTTCTCTAAAGCTCTAGTCTTTCTTCTCCATCTCCTTCATTTTCCATCTCTTCACCCACACATCCCCATTTCTACCTTTTAAACTTCTACCTTTGTTCTTTTTCAAAGTTCTAATCCAGACACTTTAACACTGTAATTTTTGCTTCTTACTTTCTAAGGTGGCATATTTTAATGGTTTACTTTCTCAGCTTTGCAAATCACAGACTTAACAACTCCACTCTCTCCAGCTACATTACTTGATAGAGTTCACATTACATGTGATCGATAATTGGAATGAAAATATTGATTATTGCTGCATTTATTATAGCCACCATCTTGAGTGTATTGGGTACTTAGTCTGAATTTTCAAAATCGGCCTGTTCACAGAAAGCAACCCACAGCATAAGAGGGTGTTGATATTATACACAATCGCATCATGTTAGCAAAGTTATTGTTCTGACAGTGTGTGCGACTCATCTGCTATCAGGCACGTTCAGATACCAGGAGTGGCTCAATGTTTAGTCTCAAACAATCAGTGGTTTAACAAAAATCCACACTCAACGGTATAAGTCACTACTTAAAAGACTGACAAGCAGCCTTAGAGAGTTTTAAAAAGTACATTTTTTTTAAAAAACTAGTTCTCCCATGAAATCATGGCTCCATATCTTTTTTCTGAGTTTAGTGACATTTTCTTTTATTCCTACTTCAATACATTTTGACCTTGCTTTTCCCTGCTGCGAGAAATCGTTCAACAGTGTACATAGGTTAGGGCTAATGGAAAACTACCTTTTAGCCTTCCATTTGTGTTGAGTGTGTGATCGTCTCTAGTGAGAAGCAAAGTGCTTTTTGCCCCCTTCATCCACAACACGTTAAACTGTAAATGCGGCATTAAACCTTTCATCAGAATTAATGACATTTCTTTCCTTTATTAAGAATTTAAGAGGTATTAGGACAAGGACAAGGGAATGAACAGGGTTTGTCAACATTTTCTGATGGCTGATGCCCTCAATTTACCGCTATTAGAACGGTAGTTTGTAAATCACATTCAAGGGTGGAATCAATGGTTCTGTAGGTACTGGCTTTGGCAAAATAGGGCATTTTTTTGTTGGATTGTGGCAGCGTGGACGTTTTTTCACCTCAAACTTTCAAAACCTTACTTAGCTCCTATAGTAGTTTTCTCTCTCAAAGGAGCTCAGGCTGTGACTTGTTTTAGATCTCATGAATATTTAAATCCATATGATACATTTAGAAGATAGTAAAAAAAATACATCCGTCAGAATATAAAGAAGCTTATTTTCCGTGTAAATATAACATCAGACTAGTGACTTTTGTAAGAAAACTCTAGCCGCATCAGCAGAAACTAATAGAGAGTGCGCCCACATAGCTCAACTGGTAGAGCGGGCATCTATAGAGGTTTAGTCCTCGACGCAGTGGTGCAGGGTTTGACTCCGACCTGAATGTCATTCCCCCTCCCTCTCCCCTTTCATGTCTTCATCTGTCCTGTCAAATAAATGCCTAAAATGCCCAAAACTAATCTTTAAAAGAAACCAACAGGGCAAGGACATTATGTTGAGAGGCAGATCTGCCATGTAGGGACTCCGCTGCCTCCACCACCCGAGAGACTGGCACTCTCTGACAGGAGAGGTAAAATACCTGTGAAGTTGTTTGAGGCTTGTCCATCCTGTCAGTCTCTGAACGGAATGTCAGTCCTCTTTCCATCTCAGCGTGTGTAAACATTTTTCGGATTCTACGTCTTTCTGTCTGAATCACTCACTGCATGCCGCCCATTCACTCAGAGACTTGGACAGACCGCCTGTCCTGCAGACGCCTAAATCCACATTTTCATAGTTAGTGCCGTAACTGGTTTTCTAAGAGATGTGTGCTTTCAAATCAGGCGTCAGGATACACACTGATTGCAGAAACCTGAAGAGACATTTAATTAACTCTTTAAATCATGCACTCTGATAAGGTGAACTCAGGTGGAAATCATTATTATGGAATGTATATTTATTACACAGAGGAAATCAAGATAAACAGAACTGGACAATCTTATTAATATTCTGTGCCGTCTCTTTTCTTTCCCCTCCAGTGCTTTGCGGAGCCCCACCCGCGGTGGATAATGCCTTCCTGATTGGTCGGAAGCGCTCCCACTATGACATCCACTCTGTCGCACGCTACCAGTGTGCTGACGGCTTCCTGCAGCGCCACGTGCCCACTGCTAAGTGTCGTGCCAATGGCAAATGGGACCGGCCTAAAATCATCTGCATAAAATGTGAGTTTTACACAGACAACAAGACAGCAGTATTTCCATTTGTTAGGCCCCTTACATTTTATTATTTTTAGCATGCGCATGCCAGTGTTGGACCGTAAGACGAACCACCTTTATTAACTGCCCTCGGGACGGGCTGTCACCGTGCACATTCAGGCTCACCATCCCTGCTCTCATTATTAATAATTGCAAGCAAAAAGATTACTGTAGTTGCCATATGAATGAAACCGCCTGGGCTTACTTAGAAGTGGTAGGGTCTCCTTTGAAGTGATTTACACTTTCTTTCTTTCTTAGACTTTTCAAAACAAATGATTTGCAACCATTTTATTAAATGCAAAGGATGTGTGTTTAAAAACTAAACATTTTCATTTGGACTGAAATACGATATATTTTCATATTAATTCTCATGGAACTTTTGAGTGAAATGATCCATTTTAAAGCCAGCTCTTATTTTAGTGCAGTTTAGCATCTAAAATCAATCTTTCATTACGCAACGTTCACACATCTGATCTCCTTTGAGCCTTAAAACAAACATTATTTATTATTATCTACAATCATTTTAAATAGGACTCACTCCGACTATGACTGAGATGACAAAATAAATGTCCCAACTTTTCAGCATAATTATCTTGCCTCTTCAGAGGAGATGTATATAAATATTCAGCAAACTGTCCCTTGTATTTGATTTCACTCAGCTCACAATGTGACAGTAATGATGAAATACTGAAATAATGTAGCTTCTGGTGAAAGTGATAAAGAATTATTTTCCTTTCCTTTTCTTTATCTTTGGACAGAGTTGCTTTTTTTTATAGCCCAGAGTTATGATGTCGTTATCATTCATTGCAGATGACATGTCTTTGTTGGCAAAATCCAGAAAGGGACAGAGCAACGTAACTTGGCAGTACACCCCAGGAGCGAGCTTTACTGAGGCTGTGAGTGGGTGGCTAGCTTAGTGTGCTCTTGCTACGGGCCCCCTGTCTACTGAATGTCAGATAAAACAGATTCTCTCAGTGTGGTGGAAACCGCTAACCCTTCTGCAGAGAGCTGCTTTTTTTATCCCTTTTCCCTCATCCCTTACCTGCTCTCACCTCCCTGCGTATGCTTCTGATTTTTCTCCCTCTTACATCATTTCTTCCACTCTTTTTGACTCACTCACCTGGCCTTTCCTATCCCACCTATCTCTTCCTATCTCACTGTCTCCCTATCCCGCTCTGTTTGCTCCATCAGCCCGACGAGCCCACCGCTACCGGCGCCACCACCACCAGGGAAGGAGGGAGCGCAGAAAGCACAAGAGGCACGGCCACAGAGAGAGAGGGCACCACGGAGGAGAGCGGGGCCACAACCACGCCCACGTCTGAACCAGAAGAGAAGAAAAAAAAAAGCCTCCTTTCCTTTTTCTCCTCTGCTGCCAACTGCGGTTTGCCTGTATCCCTGTCCCCCTCTCCCCAAACACTACTTCCCACCTTGCAGCTCAGAACTCTCCGCCCAAGCCCACTCTCTGCACTGCACTGCCCCGCCCGCCCCGCGCTCCACCCCCTGGCTGCCCGAGTCAGCCTGTATCATAGTCAACGCCGAGGCCTGCCAAAGTGCTGCCAGGTGTCGACGGGACGATAACAGATCCCTTTGTACTCTTTTTACTTTCCTTTCTCTGTTTTCCTTTGTTGTCTTATCTCCCACCTATCCTCTAACTCGACCCAGTTACTCTCCATCCGAGCTTACTGATGACCTGAAACATGGGGCTACGATGACCTGTTTTTGAAGAAAAAAATACCTCCACACCGAACATTCTTCGGAGGGAAGCAGTTTAGTACAAACTATAAATAGGGACGACATCACTGAAAACGCTGTATCAAAATCAGACGATTTGAGGAAGACATCCGTGTTGTTGACTTTGAGCCTTCTGTCTGTTGAACACATATTATTTTTGACAAATACTCAGTATTTATTTCTTCACTCCGCTGCTTTTGGTTTGCTCTTTGTAAGACATTGTACTTGACTTAAGGCGAGTTATTCCGAAACGGTTTAATTTGATTTTTCTTTCAATCCGAGGCAGTTGTAATTGAATAATTTGATTGTTAGCGTTGTATCTTGTCGTCAGTGTGGGACAGTTACTTTAGATCAGATGCTAAACCCCCGGAGGAAAATGGAAAACACATCTTAGTTTCATCACATGACATTACACACCAGTCACTTTTCAGGTGTGTCAAAACAATCTCAAACAGCTCGTGTTGTGTCAGACATCCATCCCTGTCATTTTCAAGGGTTAATCCGAGCCTGTGACGTCAGTTTGTCTCAGCTCAGTTCAGCAATCCCACGTTTGCTTTGCCTCTTCTTCCAGTGTGTGTGGCTGTAAGAATGTCTGCCAGGCATCAATGAGGGCGAAGTTCCTGTCGACAGAAGCAGAGAGGGACGGAGCACGTTATATCTATCTAGTAGCAACCTCATATGTCCCAGCAAGCACAACACATGACAAATACACAAAGAACATGTCATTCAAAAGAAATCTCCAAATTTTACTTTCAGCCTTTTAAAACCTTTCCCTAAAACAAAACTGATTCTGCAATCAACTTAATACTTGTTTTCATGCTTTTCCATTGTGTTAGGATTTTTTCTAGCAAGACTGTATATTGTCATTTTATTGAAATAGAACAGATCCCTGTATTAGAATTAAGAGTAAAAGTATAATTCTTGAAGAAAACAACAGCATTGGTGTTTTGTTCAATAAGGATCTAGCATTAGCATCCCAATAGAAAAAATAGAAGTAATACATTTGCCATTGCCAAATTGGTTGTTTGACCTTGTCACTCATAGATGAGAACATAATGTTCTTAGAATAAGATTTGTGTATTACCCCAATGGTAGATTCTTTATTTAAAATAAAAATAATTTTAAGACTTTAACCTGCAATAGTTGATTTCTTTGGCCCCACTTCAAGGCAGCTGTTATGTTAACAAACAGAGGCCTTTTTACACATCCAGCCGATATGAAGCAACATTCGCAATTACTTGGTGTCTTGACACAGGGCACAGACATCTGCTGAAGGCAGCGATGGAAGTTAATGAAAAGATTAAAGTTAGGGGCCATAAAACCAAAATAGGAGGAAAGAGGCTTGGGTGAGTGGTGGAACAGGCACGAAAACTAGCAGATTAATATTGATGACTGATGGGTCAGTGAAAGGTGTGTACACAGGGAATCAGGATGAATATAAGGCAGAAGTCTCTTATCTGTGTGTGTGCGTGCGCGTGTTTGTGCGTGTGTGTGTGTGTGTGTGTGTGTGTGATTGAGTATGTTGACAGTGGCTGAGGTCCCAGAGGATGATGATAGAGAGGGTCAGCAGAGATTAAAGCTTCCCATTTCTGGGCCAGACCCAGTCTCACAGCTGCTCACACCTGTGTTCACTCCTACCACTTGTCCTGCTTTAAAGAAGGGATTGAGACGGATAGATAGAGCGCTTTGCTCTCTTTTCCTCCCATTTTACTACCGGTGTTTTTTAAAGCCAGCACTTGAGGTTGGAGCTTCTGGGATTATGTCCACTGACTCCAGCACTTTTTATTCTTTATGTTTCCCCCTCTTGTTCTTGCTTTTTCCCTTCACCACCTCTCACTTTAGTGCTTTTCATTTATCTTCCTCACTCGACATTCTTTTTTGCTTTTGCTGTTTTTCTAACAATTTAAGTGAAGCACCTAAATTCACTTCAACTAGATCTTTTTTTCAGGCTGTTTTTTTAGCAGCCTTTCACCGATATTGTAAAAAAGAAGACTAAAGAATGATCAGGGTATATAAAGTCCCATGAGGTAAGAAAATCAATCCTGTGCACATTAAGTCGCTGCCTTTTTGTCTCTTCTCACCTTGGCAATGGCAACTCTCCTCTCTGCACGGAGAAGAAAAGTGAAGCCACACCTCTGTATCAGTTTAATTAATCTGCTGCATGCCTAATTAACAAGTTGCATTATCTGCAGAACAGCGGAGCCGCGATGACAAGGGAAGGGTTAGGTTGACGGACAGCCAGTGAAAGGTTTAGGGTGACGGACAGGGGACCCAGAGAACTGTCACAACCGTCACAGCCATCACACCCCCGTCGCTTCTTAGATGTCAGGCTGCAATGGGAAAATGGATCGAGCTCGGGTGGTTGAAT
Organism: Etheostoma cragini; assembly: GCF_013103735.1. Classification (NCBI taxonomy): domain Eukaryota; kingdom Metazoa; phylum Chordata; class Actinopteri; order Perciformes; family Percidae; genus Etheostoma; species Etheostoma cragini. The sequence continues at coordinate 19,588,215 of NC_048415.1, forward strand.
GAAAGGGTAGACAGAAGCCCCTCTCACAGTAATTCAGATCAGAGTTGATGCCCAGAGACAGTATAATTATAAGCTGTGTAAATGTTCAGCTGTGTGACAGGAGTTGAAAACTTTCTAAAAAGTTATGGAGTGAGGAACTAAATTTGGGCCGGAGAGGAGGAGACATAATTTGACAAAATTGAATTAATGGTGACAAGTAAATGAAATTACATTCCAACTGATCTATGATTAGGTGAGAAAAAAATAATCTGTTGAAGTCATGTTTAATCTGCTTTTCTTTTCTTGGTGTGTGTGTGTGTGTCTGTGTGTGTGTGTGTGTGTGTGTGTGTGTGTGTGTGTGTGTGTGTGTGTGTGTGGTCCTGTTAACTATATTCGTGGGGCCCAAAGGTCCAGTAGACTTATGGGGTCCCAACAACAGCTTTGTGGGGCCAAAAGACTTAGTTTTAGGATTAGGGTTAGAATTAGGTTATGGTTGTGGTTAGGGTGGGGGTTACGGTTAGGCATTTAGTTGTGATGGTTAAGGTTAGGGTAAGGGGCTAGTATAATGCATTATGTCAATGATGGGTCCCCACAAAGATAGAGCCCGAAAGTTGTGAGTGACTAAGTGTGTGTGTGTGTGTGTATGTATGTGTGTGTGTGTGTGTGTGTGCGTGTGTGCGCGTGAGTGCGTGCGTGCGTGCGTGTGTGCATGTTTTGTCTCTAGAAGGGGACAGCATTTGGCTTTGGTCCATCCTCTGGGAAGTTTTTGCTCACTCTCACTGTTTTTGAAGGTGCCAGACATTCTGACAGCTTCTCTCTGACACTCTCACATAACGCTTTTAGTATGAAACTCATGCAAAAACAAACAGTTTCACACGCTTAATTCTTCAAGTTTCAAAGACATTGACCCTCGTTTTCAGAAGTGTCTCGTCTCTCTTCGCTCTTGACTCCCTCTTTTCATCTCCTCGGCTCACAGCCGTTTCTCCGTCCCTCGTTGGTCTTTCTAGTGGAAGCCCCGAGGGTGGGCAGATAGACAGGGACCCAAACCTTTCAATTGTGTCTTAATTGTGAAGAGTGACTCCACAGAGGTCACTGCCAGCTGTATCTTGTCTCAGCAGCCTTAGAGGGGGAGCAGCAGGCCTACAATTGAACGTCTTCAAAGCCAGCAGACCTCTCCTCAGACACAGTTACCCATCCTAGATGTGACCCAGTCCCTACTCCCAGCAGAGGTCCTCTGCAGAGTTAGGTAGAGAGGAGATGTACAGACTGATTTCATAAAAGGGCATAGGTATGACACACCAATTTGTATGCCATTATTGGAAGGGTTATTAAGAAACATACTTGTTTTTTAGCATTGACTTACATTACCTTGAGGTAGCATGTGAATTGACGCCATAGAGAGTAATATGAAAGGCCGAAAATCTGCGTTTGTCGAGGTGGTGAATGGGTAAAACACAGGAATTTCACCTAGGAGACCTGGAATCGTGTCACATTTCCTCTTTCTTCTTTTCCTACACCTAACAGGTTCTTTGTTTCCTAAACCCAACCGCGTGTCACGTTTCCTAAACTTAACTGTTGCTGTCTTCTTGTGATAACACGGCAAGTGGTGATAATACACCAAGTGGCTTGTATGTTTAGGTCCGCTGTATACAGTGTAGACATACACACAGATAGCTCAAAATGCGTAAAGGTTACACGCCACTTGGCTTAAGAAAGTCGGAGTGTATGTTTACACGAAGTCATGTTGAGATATGAGTGGGATTGAGAGGAGTGCATTATTGTTGCACTCTGTCTCAAAACACAACATCTTAGTTGTGTATGTTGTGTGTCTGGTTTAGTCAGTGTGACAGAAGTGATACAAACAAGTCCGAGGAATTTGGGTGCTTTCATGTCTCAAAGGCAACAGCAATTGGTTGCAGCAGCATTCATAAACACACCAACATCATATTTTCCTTTCACATTAAAAACATAGACAACAACAAAATGAAGGTGAGAGGAAAAAATGATTGAAAGGGGGTTGTAGAAGTCTGACCTTATATCCAAGTATGAAATTAAATGTAATGAAACAACAACAAAAAGCTAATTTGACCTCAGAGTTAAAAGCAAGTACCTTCAAAGGCATCAAAAGGTAGGCATTTGATAATAATAATAATAAAAACAAGAGCAGCAATTGACAAAGCCACCTTAGTAACTGTTGCTATGTTTTCCATGGGAACAAGGTGTCTTAAATATGCTGTTGACAGCTACATACATGATGTCATGCAAGAAAAGACAAAAGCTAAAGATACATTTTAAACCTGTCCCAGTCAAAAAGTTAGCATCCACACCAGCTGATGATACTAGCCTTTTGTACCTTGAAGAAAAATGTCAAATGGAATTCAAACATGACATTTAGGTGACCTAGCCTTCTTGGATTTGCATCTTAAAACAGTATGTTTGACTTTTAATGTTACAAAAGAAATGGCTTTAGGACTGTTGTTTATTGTTAACGTTAAGCTAGGGTTGCTGGAGTGTTAACTTCCCTAAATCCAGTGGAGCAGGCTAACGTTAGCCATCACTCTGATATAGCATCCAGGACTGGCTCTCCCACACGGAAATGCTAGAGTGGATGTGCTTGTCGGATTCTTAAAAACTTTACAATACTTTTATGTAACTTGTAACATCACAAAATATTGTGGAATGAAATGCCCCTGTCCTTGGAGGAAACGCTACAAGTAGTAGTAAGCTGAACATGCTAAGAAATGCATTTGGTGTTCATTGCAGAGCAGTTTTTTTATTTGAAAAGAACAAAAAAACAGTTTTATTGTCAAGAGAAATACGTGACATTTGAGTGTGGGTGGGTGCATGTGTGACTGCGTGTGAAAGAAAATTGTACAGTAGGCCTTACAACTGTTTGTGACGTGATGTATTAAAATGCAGTGGTCATCAGCAATGACAACCTGATAAGAGCGGTAGAGGCTGTTGTCCTCAGTCGCACACAGACAGACTATTGATTCCACGATTAGGCTGTCTGTCTTGGTTTCCAATTAAGTCCGTCGATGGCATTGACGGCACAATAGCGCTGACTGACCGCTGGATGTTTTCTAAATGACACGGTAAATGGACTGTCATGGCTCACTGCTGCTTCTGCATAATTTGTATCATTATCTTCTTCTCATGAGATCTTTCAAAACTCGTTTTCCAGCTGTTCTGCATCCGATGCACAAGTTCGCCCCTAGTGTTGGTTTTGTGGCATTGCGTCTCTGTCTGATATTGAGTTCCAACAATTTATCATCGCCGAGAAACCGTCTGCATTCAGTTGGGAAGGATGAATGGAAAGATGTTACCGTGAGAGAACGGGAAATTAAAGAGACAAGCGAGGAGCAGAAAAATACTCTTTCTCCTCTGTGATGTAAATAGTCTGAGATTTTTTTCTTCTCTTTTTAAAAAAAAAATCCATTTAGACTCTGGGTGTGTTTTGCTTAGCCTTTCTGGACCATATTCATACAGCCTCAGTGGATCTGAATCCCATCTCCCTCTTTGTGTTTTTCCCTTCCGCTGGCACACATTGCTGTTGTAAACTGCTGCATCAGACAAACAGAGACACTCCGGTCGACACACACTCTGAAGTAGCGAGGTGGTACTTTACCCTACAGGGAAATATCACTTCTTTGGCTCGGTTCCCTGCACAACACTTCTGTTTGCAGCTACCTGTGTTCATGTTGGCTGTGAGTCTAGATACATAGAACTGCAACTGAGCCGGTCTACAGCTGTGTGAATGTGGTCCACAAGTATTTGTCCATATTTATTGATGTGTGTTCTTATGAATTTCAGTCATGTCATTGTATTATATTCCTTTACAAGACAAATGACCATTAAAGGAAACCCTTGTTTGGATCCGTTAACTGTCTTTGCTGGAGTGATTATTTGTGTTCATTTAGTTTATTTAAAGCCAGTATGTGTAGAAGTTTGTACGGGATTAAACCTTCCTTTGAAGATACTGATGGCATATGGCGGGTTTTTGGATGAGAAATGAGACAATGGTGGGGGGGCAGCATGTGTGACTGTTACAGCGGGCACAAAAGTTGGATATTTTATAATGGTTTTATTATTATGATTTTCTATGATGATCACTGCTACACAGTTCTTTAGCAGAGGACGCGTGAGACAGTAACTAAAATATACAGTAAAAAGAAAAAGCAGCAAGTTTTGTTCTGTGCAAAGGTAACAAAATGTAGCGGCCCCTCGAAAGCTCATTAAAATTACTTTATATCTTGTTTGTGTGATCCACACAACAACAACTGAACGGGAAAACAACAATTTGCAACAATTTGCCAAGCAACAAGCGGGGGACTACAGTCAAGAAATAGCCAGGACCATGTAACCTCCCATAAAACAGTGAATTGTCAAGTTGACGCTGGTTTTTGTACAGATTAAACACAAGAAAGATAACAAATTAGTTGGTGCACTTTAAAATTTGAAATGATAAGGTGCTGGAAAAGAAACACAGCGAACTAGCCAATAGCATTAGTCCTCAGTCCCTCACATCTATTTGTGTAGAACGATTGTTTTGAGATTGTTACTCTTCACCTGCAAATTCAGTTTTCCCTCCTTCAAACGTGTCCTCTCTTGCTATCATCGCGTCCCTCCGAACATGAGAGGTTCAGTCTGGCTCCGAGCCGCTGATTCTGTAGTCGGAGAACAATGTGCGCCTTTCTGACCTGCGTGTGCTAAACAGATGCATTTCCTAATCTCTTTGGATTAGGTAAAACAGTTCTCCACAGCCAAGATTTCAATAACACAAATAACATTTTGCTCACATTGGGTTTTTTTTACATTTAAAACCTGCTGCAGAGAGTTTAAGCAACAGAGTAGGTCGCCAAGGGCACAAGTAGAAAAAGAGTAGGAGGCAGAGAAGGAGACAGAATGAGTGAGAGGGATCAAAGGTAAGAGAAAGGAGGGAAGAGGGTAGAGGGAGAGTAAAAGAAAAAGAGATTCTGTTTTTGGCAGCAAACAGTTTGTGAATACGCCTACTGTTGTACTGTCTAACCTCAGAGACCTTCACTTGAACTTCCTCTGATGAACTGAATATGAGCGTCCTCTTATCAATGGATGGTTTCATTGCCTCACAGCACCGTCTCCGGTTAAAAAATACACCCTCCTCTTTTTCTCTCTCTTTCTCTCTCTGTCCTATTCCCTACTCTACTCTCTCTCCTTCTTTCTCTTTCTCTCTCTCTCGTTCCTCTCATCTTCTTTGATATGTGACTTGCTCATTTCATCATTATTATTCCGAAACATCGGAAGAAGCCAAACTGTCGGGTTCTGTTTTCTGTCGACAATCAATCAGACTGAATATAGCATCTCTTTTACATTATTTCCTCTGTTCTGGCTGAGTGATGTTTTTCGCTCAGCTCGGTGACTTCCAAGGACAGTGCTCATTAAGGCTGCTTACCGGGGAGCTTCTCTTAGATTTACAGCTGCAAATGACCCTCAGCTCTCCTCTGTTGCTGTGCAGAAGTTCAAAATGTGTTGCAGCAGCTTGGAGCAACGCTCCAAACAATCACTGACATTGTGTTCTAAGCCCTGCACTGTTTGGCCCAAGGACCAGCATGCACTTGTGCCCTCTGAGTAGAGTTGCCATGAAGCTTACGTAAGCATACCCATGGATCTTTCTTGCAAAACTTTCTAATAATAACCAATGAAACGGCTTAAAGGCATAGTGCAGATTTGTCCTGATTCTTGTAACTTTGAGATAAACCGATAAATTAGAGACGTGGAAAGACTGCTCATCATAACGTTGTTCTGGGGTCGATATCAGGCTCATCTTGCAAGCATGGCCAATCAATGGGGATCTCTTGTATTATCCTGCATTATCTTCTAATGACGCTGCCAGAGTTCAAGAAGATTATGAAAAACAACTAGGGGTTTAGCATCATCTTACGCCTGACAGTCTCTTACTTAACTCTGAAGCCGCCCCGCCTGTTTCTTTTCCTGTCCTTTATCTCCCACATAAACAAAAGAGGCTGCAGGCGAAAGCACACTTGTTTTTCTCTGTCTCCATACATGCCCACCAAGCAGCTTATCCAAATCAAAAAAAGATTAATGTGCATCTTAACCCCATTTATCTTCCCCATCTTTATTGCAGCCAGGTTGTAGAATATCTTCACCAATGGATCTGCATTCACGCCCGTCCTAATGACGGCTGCAGATGGCGCCGCCTCGGCTCACTGACAGCTTCTTTTACAGTCGTCTGTGTGTGTGTGTGTGTGTGTGTGTGCGTGTGTGTGTGTGTGTGTGTGTGTGTTCAGCCTGAGAAAGGTCTTTCATACACATCAATCTCACATTCTGCTCTACCAGCTGTGTGTGTAGTGTTTTCTAACATGACTATGTGGAAACCTAGCTGTAAAAAGCTGTATCTAGCACATCCCTCACCAGTGGTGACAAGTCAATAAGTACATTTACTTGTACTTTGAGTATTTCCTTTTCACGCAACATTATAATTCCACCCACCCATTTTAGAGTGACATTGTAATTTTTATATCACTACATTTATCTAACCGCTATTATTTATTTATTTACCAGGGATTTTTCAGTTTTGGACCTCAATGTAAATGTGCCAGTGTTAGCTGATCAGCTCATTTTCATATAGTCCCTGGGAAAGTATGTATATATTAGTGGCTTATTGTTGACAATACAATGGTTCAGCAAGCACTACAGTACAGCTCAAAACAATACAATACAATACATTAGAAAAGTAGCAGACATATGTAAATTCAATGAGAGTATGTAGGCAGAGATGAGGTAGTATGAGTACTCAGCCATCTCTTAAGTAAATGTCTAAAGGTTAGGTAGGTCCTGCTCTCTCTTAATTCAACAGGAAGACTATTCCAGTAGTGGGTTGCTCTGACAGGAAAGTGTTATTAGTGTCTTTTTTGTAAAGAGACTCAATTTGTCTCAGAGTTGTTAGCTATGGTCATATGGCAAGGTGGAATTTGACAGTACTGTCAAATGCACCTTTTTAATATTCTTTTTTTAAAGACTAGATCTAAATCTAGACGGATTATAAAGATCCAGACAGTTTTACTAAGATCTCCTCTTGATCAGGACTCTTGGCGGCGCGTTTTTAACGCTCTCGGTACCCTTTGGTGTCATTTTTCAACATGCAGGGTATGCTTAGGTTCAGGCTACAAAATTACTTGGTTAGGTTTAGGAAAATATTGTGGTTTGCGATAAAATAAGTGCAATGGTTCCATAACTTCCGTACGTGACGTTAGTCAAATACAACGTTGAAAACTCAATTAAAATTTTTATAATCCTCCAAACAGACAAACTCATGGCAAATTAAAGACATATTATTAAAATGCGTAGCAACTTGGAATGGACTGACATTGATCATTGATAGATAAACTACATGTTACAGATTACAGTTGTGTGATTTTACTTGAGTAACATTTTGAATGCAGGAATATTACTTGTAAATTTGCACTGACTGTGATATTTACAGTGGTACTGAAGTGCAATTCACAACAGCAAATAGAAAAACACAACAGTAAATCATAAAACACAACAGCAAACAGAAAAACACAACAGAAAATCATAAAGCACAACAGCAAATGGGAAAACACAACAGCAAATAGAAAAACACAACAGCAAATTATAAAACACAAAGGCAAAAAGGAAAACATTTCAACAAATCATAGAACACAATGACATATAGAAAAAGAAAATGGCAAATTGGAAAACACAACAGCAAATAATGAAACACAGCAAAAACACAACACAACAAACCATAACGTATAATGGCAAAAAACATAACAAAATGGCAGATAGAAAAACACAACAGCAAATAAGAAGTCACGACAGCAAGTATGAAAACACTTCAACAGATCATCAAAGACAACAGCATTAACTAACGGAAAAAGGTAGGGCTTATCTAGCAGAGGACGAACCCTTCTGATTGGACTGGATTGCAGCATTTCCTGGTAAAAGACAGTCCGTCCAATCAGGAGGGTCCGTCCACTGCTAGATAGGCCCTAGATAGAAGTTAATGCCGTTGTACTTGATGATTTGTTGAAGTGTTTTCCTATTTGCCGTTGTGTTTTATTATTTGCCGTTTGGTTTTTCTATGTGCCGTTAGGTTTTATGATTTGTTGAAATGTTTTTGTCTTTGCTGTTGCGTTTTATGGTTTGCTGTTGTGTTTTTCTATTTGCTGTTGTGAATTGCACTTCAGGGCCACCGTAGGTATTACAACTTCACTTTAAGGATCTGACTGTCTCTTCACTACTAGATTTCCGGACCTTGGAAGCAGGGAGGTGAAACTTTATTTTGCTCTCGACATTTTCAGAACTCTTCTGCGGACCAGTCCAGACTAACAACTGTCCCTAATGAGCTTGTGAAAGATTAAATAACAAAGATGTGAAATATAGCCGCTAAGGAGGCAGTGTTACCGTAGCCACGCAGAACAACATAGAAACACTTTTTGAGGTCAGAAGTTTTCCTCTTAACTGCAGCTTCCTCAGGGAAGTCACTCAGAAATCCTCAAAAGATGAAAGTGCACTCGAGCCATGAAGTGAATTGTACTGTAGGTGTTGTGGGACGGGGTTTATGACCGAGGTGAGATAAGGTTCAGGAGCCACTCAATTCCTTCTGTCCCCTGCAGGACCACAATAGCTCTCTGGCCAGTCAGCTTCTGCATGCTGGTGCAGGGCCTGATATCTTTTAAGCTTCCTGCATTCCCCTGCACTCTCCAACCTAGCCGTTTTTCTGCCTTCCCCCCTTTTATCTTTCTGCCTTCATTTTATTCCCTCAAACCCCCTTTCCCCCACCTATCTTTCTTCCACTAATCTTATTCTCTGTGTTGCTTTTCCTGCCTGCCCTTCACTCTGTCCTTCCTTGTGACTTTGGGTTTCTGCTGAGGCGGTTTCCTTTCCTTCATCTTTTTCAAACCCACACACACATACACACAAACCGAGAACATCAATCTCAGACAAATGGTTTGAACTCGTTCATTAACCTCCTACTATTCTCTTACGACCATCTCGTTGAAAGAGCGCGGTGCGCAAAACAGTGTGAGAGCTCGCCACCAAAGACGAGAGCTGATGGATGGAGGCTAGACTGTGGTAAAACTCAAGCCAAGTTTTTCTTTAGAGGCACCTACAGATGACGAGGCAGTCTCTCCCATTCATTAGCCACATTGCCCATTAGATGGTTACCACTGCCTGTTTAATATGCCCCATACTCTGGGGAAAACCTCTCACAATTTGGTCAATTACCCATCTCTACAAACCCACTGCTTTCAATGCATAATCAGTATTAGCTGCAGCATGCTCTAGCTGAAATACTCAGAATGCAAAAGGCATTAAGGGAGATCATTTGGGGAGATGGGGTAATTTCAGAAGCTATTTCCAATGGGCTAATGCTGTATGGATATGACGTCTGTTTATGTGTTCAAATGTTGAAGTCTGATGGAAAGTAAAACTTAATTCCTCTGGGGATAATCTCCCAGCGTTGCATTGCCTCTATGTTAGGCTGCAATTTACACAGTCAAGCAATGAATCATGTGCCAAAACATTCAGATCTTAGTGAGGACATTCTTCAGTAAAACAGTAATGGGCTATGACTCAATAAATGATTTGCAATAAGGTTAAGGTTATAAGTGCCTATTATTTATAGTATTAATCATTCTACATAATATTACTCTTGGCACTAGTGCTTTATGTGTATGTTGGAATAACAAGACAACTGGAAATTCATATTTCAGAATAAGTGCCATCAGAAGTACTGCAACACAACACTTTCTGAAACAAAAACACTCCGTCTGTAGTCTGGGTTTTCGAGGCTTTGAAAAGGTAAACCGCCATAAATAAGACTACCATCTGGAGTAATTGCTTTCTAAGCGGGACGCATTTTAGACACTTAAACAGAAGAGCTAGATCCCAGGTGTTATCTTATAAACTAAGTTTGATTAATTGTGATAAGTGCTATTACATTTAATTTTGGTGTAATATACTTTTATTTTCCATAGGGGCATGTGATGATATGCACCTGTACAGCACAACGCAGTGTGACTATTAAGGAGACCATATGGGGCTGATATTGGGATACGAATAGTGGAACCGGTAGAGACAGAGGTGTAACAGATGATAGTATGTATCACTGAATGATACTATTCACCTGCTGGATGCTTTATGCATCTTTTGTATGAATGTCTTTAAAGTGGTTTGTAACTCGTCCCTTCTGTTTGCCTATGATAAAGGCCTGGGCTGTTGATTGATGGAAAGAGTGAAGTCTGTAGGTTACCTTAACCACCCGCACCAGCACAAATCAGTGTTTACTAAAGTTTTCTAAACTCATTTTGATTTGTTCAAGTTAAGTATTTTGCCCAGTAAACCTAACATCTAAGAATCTACGACACGTTGGACTTAGGAGATCTAGGATTGGTGTCCCGCAAAAAAAAAAAGACATTTAATTAATTAAATTTATTAATCAATTTTAACAACATTAACACCCATGCAAGGTGTCTGATTAGACCTCCGGTAAGGTTAAGGTTGGGTGGGGCTACGCTGCAGATTGTGTGATTTATGTGAACGATCCCACAGGAGCCAATATTAATGGTAGTTCCACCTGTAATTTTTCTGCTGTGACAGGTCAAAATAAATAGCTGTGAAAAAGATCTATAAGGACAGACAAGGTGTAATTTATCCCACCCTAACAGGTGCAAGAAACCCACCAGGAGAATCAGAGAGATGTCAATCAAAGAGTGCAGAGAAGAGGCTTGAGTGTAAACAGCAGTGAGCTGCACCAAAAGCGTGCACTGTGCATTGTGCAATGCCTTTAACGTCATTTTCATCCATGTATTTGTCTACTATTAATCTTATTTTATTCTATTTCTCGTGTCACTCTTTTGCAACTTAACTCCACCTCTCTGCATTTGGCTCCGGACTATTTGGAGACCCTGAACTCTGTCACAAGCTGATAAATGAGAGCCAAGTGACAGCCAGCGCAATCCCATCCCTTTGTATTTAATCTGTGGCAGCACTCTGTTGTTATAGGGTCATCTAATTTAATTTCATGCTCAGAAGAAAAGGCGAAGAAGAGGCCTGATGAAATAGCACTGTCATCTTCTGAGCAAACTGGTTTAAAGGGTTCAATCACATTTCTGCAGTGCGTCTTTGCACCATCTTTCTACCTGTCTGTCAGCATGTCTGTCTGTCGTTTCTCTTCTGTCTGTATGTTGAATGTTTCTCTTGTCATCAAACAGTTAGAGTGTGACGAAGCTTTAATCAAGGCCAGTGTCTCTCTAATGTTCTGCCTCATGAGGATTCTCTACTGTCTGGCCTGTTGAGCTCGCCATCTGTGGAATGTGTAGTTCCTTTGAGCGCTCAGTTAGTCCAATATGTAGATAAATTATTACTGTTATTGTTTTTGTGAAGAAACGCCTCCTGCATACAGATCTGTCATTTCTGTTTGCCACAGCACTGACAGTCAAAATGTGAAGTAGTGGCTGTTATATATGATGACCTTGCTTTTACATAAGATGGAGTTTGCTGCTAAATGCCATGCAAAGTGAATTTTAAATGGGTTACCATCACAAACCTGAGCACATAAAAAACATCCAAATTACTTCAGTATTGAAATGCGGAATACATAATCCGCCATTAAATATAAATATGGTAGTGCATCAAGCGGGTCTTTGCTTATTTACTTAGGGGAATGTACTCATCAAATAATTGAAAACATCAGATTTGGTCAAGGAGGTCATTTCAGAACCTCCTTTTGCCTTATAAAAATTCAAAGGAAAAAAATCACAAAGCTGTCAATAAAATCCCAGATGTGATTTTTTTTTCTTTTTCACAGGTCAAGTTTGTCACTCACAGCTATTATTTCAGGATGTTGGACTTAATTTAATGAACCTGACTATAATTACGTGCTTCTAGTTGCTATGACGATGACATGGTTTGTTCTGCTGTGTTGGCACAACACCAACATGCTCCCACTCAGAGACAGGTTCACCTCTTAGCAGTTTCTCTCACCGGCAAACACTTAAGCACACGAGGCAGAGTGAAGCACAAATGCTCCAGAATGAAACGTTTAGCACTCCTCAGCTATAATTTCTACTCAAACAATTGGTTAATAAATATTAATAATGATTGTTACATGGAACGCAAAGCTAATCTAAGACCAAACATTAGAATCTTAGCATTGTCATTGTAAGCATGTTAGCATTTAGCTTAAAGCCTCACTTACAGAGCCAGTAGCATGGCAGAAGACTTGTTTCAATGTATATCCTGGAAGTGAATGTGTTAAATTTCTCATTTAATCTGTGTTTTTTTTTAAACTGTCCTCAATCCGTAGATCTCTTGATATAGGGAAAAAAAACTTGACCCAAACACCATCATTTCAAGACTTTTATTTTATTTTTTCAGAACATTCATCCATTCTGTATAGTGGCAAACACACTCTGTAATAAAGGTTGCTGCTTGTAACATTTATAGTGCAACTAGTGGCCCAGGTAGCAATTATTGTAGCTTTGTATTTCTGCTTATTCAGCCTCAGCAACTACTCTCAGCCAATCAATACATGCTTGCTTTAGTCTAAGCTAAGATGCTATCACAAAATAAAGCTCTATGTTTTTAAAGTGGAAATATTTTTAGAGCTAGTGCAATAGTCACTACTTGTGCAACTCTGATGATGAGGTTGCCAGGTCTTAGTTAATGAGAAAAATGACTCACATTGTGCCGGAGCGTCGCTAACCAAACATGGCACCCGGATACAGGCAATTAAACAATACGTATAGTCGGCCAGATCATCCCGTCTCACACGGTAATGGATCTTTTCACCCTGACACTGAGATTCTGGCTCAGAGTGGAGCTCCGAGCTCAGGGGCCACAGCAGGGGGCAGAGGTATGATACACACACACAGACACACAAGTAAACAAGGATATTCATTGCATATCTGATCTGATGTGTGCCTGAGTAATGATCAAGCGGTTGTTTAACCTCATAGTTTTTCAGCGACAGATGTGTTAACATATTCACTCCTTAAGATGATTGACTGACTGGAGACGGAGGGAACATCAACCTAATAAAGATGTCACCCTTAATTTTATACAGCCTCGCTTCTTCTCTCTGGTAAATCTGCAAATGAGTATGTCTTGTCTGTGAGTGTTTTACTTTAAAAGCGATGAATGGAGTTGGCTGCTAGGGGACAGTTGTTGCTGTCAAATCTAAATTGTATCTCCCTCTTGCTCTCAGTCTCTACACTTTAAATCACACTGGTAGCATTCATTGGGATGCTGCTGCTGCTGTTGCTGCTGCTCTTTCTCCTTGTCATTTTGTTTGTGTTTTTTTTTTTTTGTTTCAGTACCATCTGCTGTTTCATCCTCATTTCTGCGAAAACAGTAGACCCCATAGAGGCGGAATTTTTTATCAGGGAAGCCCAGGTGTCGGACACCTGGCTGGGATCCTCCACAGCGAGAACGGGGGTTGACTATGGGGTACCGGATGCTGCCATCCTCCAGCCAGCCGGCTTCACAGCGGTCCAGGAGCTGGAACTTCCAAGCAGCGTACAGCTGACCCACTTTGGCCACAGCTGAACCATCTCGAATGCAGGCCTTCATCGCCTCCCCATAGTTCACCTTCTTGAAGCGTTTGAGGAAGTACACTTTGCCTATGGGGGATATAGAGGGAGGGTAGAGGTTTGTTTGTTGTAAGAACAACCCAAAATGCGAAAGAAAACAGAGCAAGTGCATTGTTCAGGAGGGTAAAAAGAAAGAAAGAGAAAGGAGTGAATGAGAGAGTGAAGCCCCAGAGACAAGCCGAGCCCTGAGGGAAGATATTCTCAGTCTGTCTGTGTCTGTGTTCAGAATATCAAATCGTTACAACAACCGTCTGGGCAGCTGCTCAAAAACGAAAAGCACTACTCTAACTCAAAATTACTCCTAAAACGCTTCCATTTTTGCTTTCATCTCACCTCTGGGGAGACTTTTTTCGCCTGGCAGTATTAAAGTAATTGGTGTTCTGATTGGCTCAATTGTTTCAACTGAACTGAATCACAAAGTAAGCTTCTTGTCAGAAAGAAGCAAGGGAAAAGGACCCAAACCACGTATAAAGAGGTTGGCGTTTTCCCTAAACAGCAACAACTGCTATCATGAAAATCATGTCCACAACCTCAGGTTTGCACTTTGCTCAGCTATTGATTTTATGCTTGTTTATGTGACTGCTGGCTACTAGAAAGGCAGAATATTGTCTCATATTCCCCAGGGGACGCTCAGTAAATACCTTCCAGCTGGACTGAGCAACAGTATCACTGTAGAAACCTCCTGCCCGCAACAGACTGTCCACAATAATTAACACACAGGGGAAGCCACGAGCAATCGTTTAAGGTTCCTGTCCTGCTACCTTGTTCTCGCTGAAGAAAAGCACCGGCACTGCTTCTTTTGTTCCAGTTTAGTCCATTCCATAATTGTTTAAAATTCATAGAACAGCATTGTCTTTTATTTAGATAATAAAATGCCTATTTAGTTTTAAGAATGCATGAGACAATTTCAATTCTCTTTCAAACTTCAAAGAAGCACAAGCCGGATGGAAGTAAGTTTTTTTTTTTTTTTTTTTTTACTCAAAACTGAATTTTTTGAATTCCCTGTTAAACAATGATGTGCTATGTTTCAGTAATGTGGCCAATGTTTTTGTTAGAAACTTGTTGGAAATCCATTACCACTCTCATTTCAGTCAGGTAAACATGAAGCTAGCTCGCTTAGCTTAGCATAAAGACTGGGATCAGAAAGAATCAGCTCGCCTGTCTATGTCCGGAGGTAAGAAAGTGTGTCTACCAGCACCTCTGAACTAAACACTATGTTATAACTCATTTGTTTAATCCTCACAGAGGAAAGAAAGGTGCTTTTAGACCAAAACATCCATGTTCTGTGTTTTGTTTTGGCAGCAGCAAGGTGCACAATACCTCTCTTCCCTTGCTGTGGTTTCTGTGGTTGTCATGGTCAAATGGCTTTAGCCAGAGCCAGGCTAGCTGTTTTCCCCTGTTTCTAGTTGCTAAGCTAACCAGCTGCTGGCTGTAGCTTCATACCTACTGTACAGATGTGTGTAATACCAATATTACATCTAACTCTTGCAAAAAAAGCAAATAAATGTAATTCCCAAAATAACAAACTATTCCTTCCCGAAGGAATGCTTTACTATTGATTGCCAAACCATTGATGCCTTTCAAAAATAATCAAGTAATGGAGTGTAACCTTTTGGTACACCTTTTTCTCCTGTGCACATGTAGACTTGTTCAACTGCCCTGGGACTCAAGATAACTTTCATGCTGCAAAAACTAATCCAGCCTCTGATTTCCCCAAGTTTCTTTGAGCTTATGATCCTGGAGGTGTGTGACGGAGACACTATAGCAGACTCTCTGTGGGAATGTGATGTAAATCAAAGAACTAGGAGATGAAAGCCAATGCTTGGCACCCAGAGGACAATGTGGCCCTTGCAGGGCTGAATCAACACAGCCTGATTTAAATCCAATGGCCTTAGGCCGGCAAGATCACAGGCAGAGATCAGAGACATGGTCCTAATTTCCCCACAGTCCAACACTCCTGATGTATCCTCTTTCCATACAGTACCACAACAATCCGGCGCTACCAATGTCTTGTTCTCTACCAATTATGAGGCACAGATGCTTTAAACTCAGTTGGATGTTTGTATTTAGTCATATGATCATATAGATGAACTACAAAGTGTTTCTGATCATCAGCTACAGACACGGCAACCTACTGTACATCCTTCTCACTTTCTCACCGTTAAGCTTGGAAGTAAAACAGAAAGCATCGTAGCGCTCATCCTCTTTGTGCCTGTAGCCATAGTTACGGACACCGGCGGGGGTGTCCTTGCGGCCACACTGGTCTCTGGGATGAGAGATAGGGTATTGGACTGAGCCGTCCTCCAGCCATCCAGCATTACACCAGTCTAGACCTTCCAGCCAGGCCTGTGGAGGAAGATAATGGACGTCAGTGGGTCATACTGAAGGATTAAATACACTATTAACAGGAGAAAGAATTTGGTTTACCTCTTCTGACATACCTCCATTACTCAGGACTTTAAAGCATTTTTTTTTTTTTGTTAAATAGGAAGATGGACCCACAGTAAGATGTCTGGACTGGTCATGTGCATTTTCTTAATTTCAGACTTACTGCTTCTCTTAAGCAGTTTATAACTGAAGATTTAAGCCAGTAAGTGCATCATTACAACTAAAAGAGTGGCCTATAAGTGAATGTGCTATGGAAGGTGTGATCTACATAGCTATGATAAAGCCTTGGTAGTTATCTGTGCCTTCTACCCTAGTCTGCCTTAATCTGCCTTGAACGTGACAGACATTTGATCCAAAGGAAAAGCACACACTCACCTTGTGCAGTTGAGAGTGAGAAGCCAGAATGGCGTCCTGCTGTTTGCAGGCATCCTCCCCCTCATGGTAGTTGAGCTTATAGCGCCCCTCAAGGGGGTAATAGGGAAACACCACTCCTACAGGTGACAGAAACAGACCTACTGTTAAGTGTTGTTCAATAAATTAAGGTGAGTCAATAATTAAATGTAGGAATGTCACTTGGCTCTCATGTGAAGCGGTATATATCTCTGGCCAAGTATAAGAGCCAGACAAGCGTTAGAGATGTCAGAGCTTCAATAAAATCTCTTCCAGTTTGCATCTTTAATTCCTGACCTTCTAGGTCGAGGTTGACAAATCCTGTATCGTCTTCCATGTCATTAGTGACTTCGCACTCAAAGCGTCCGTAGTCCTCCAGTGTGACATTTTGGATGATCACTGAGGCATCACCTGGGCCTGCCTGCTCCAAAAACACACGGCCTTTGTACGATCCAAACACACGCTGCTGCCTGGAGACATTTGACAGAAATGTAAAAGCATCTTTTTTTCTCCTCAATAAAAAAAGATGAGCAAAAATAATTAAGAAATGCTCTAACTTGACAAATTGACTTACTTCATAGCCTTATGCACAGACATGCGAGTGGGTTTGTGAAAATAAATATACATATATATATATATATATATAACAAAGTAAATGTGTGCTAAGCATCTACAGGGCATTGCAAGTGAAATAAATTGAAATCCAACAAATCAATATTTGTTGAATTAGGCCCTCTAACTGTGAAACAGAAAAAAAGGATTAAAACAATAGATACAAATTGATTGATTGAAAATGTTCACCTTCCAAGTGCCACAAAGACGTCCTCAAACTGAAGTGCATCAGTTACTTTGGTCCATTTGATCCGAATGCGAGAAGGATCGGTGTTCTCCGGCTCATGGTGGAATCTGCAGGGCAGAGTGATGGAACCCCCACGATGTGTCACCACTTTACCAGGAGCTGTCTGTACAATCACCGCACCCGTGTCATCCTCTGTACACAACAAATACTGTATTTAAGGAATGACAATTATGTAACATTTATTTTAATCTTGCTGGTTCTGTTTTCTCACAATTTTTATACTTTGCAAATTGGTTTTGACTGATGTTTATGCTAGCCACTACAGCACTTCCAACCTGGCCGGAAATCTATATTTTGAGTCATGACACTTGGTTAAATTAAGGGCAAATAATGATAAAGATTGGGGACATAAGCTAATGCATACAGATTTATCCATTGCCATGCAAAATATGTGCAGTCAAGTCCTTGTAATCCTGATTGCAATCACCCTTGAGACAGCAAATACTTAGCCACTTATTAACTCTTATTCATATCTTAAAATTAAATCTTTGATTCTCTTTGTGAGGGATACAGAGTGAGGCGTTCGCAAAATTTAATAAAGCGTGTGCCGTTTGCTTGTGCTATCATATCAGTGCCTGAACATTCAGCACATCAATAGTGGAGAAAACACGTTGGCCAAACAGTCCAGTGTGGAGCTAACTCGCTCCTCTGCCCAGATCATTCATTAGATCACCCCCACTCCAAATTTTAACCTCAACCTCTCTTTCTTGACAGCAATTCACCAAAATGATCCAAGACTAATGGCAACCATAGGCCTCTTATCCTAATGGGCTTTAACAAGACCTAGTTTACATTTGGGCAGACATTTGCTCAGAAGCTGTGTGTGTGTGTGTGTGTGTGTGTGTGTGTGTGTGTGTGTGTGTGTGTGTGTGTGTGTGTGTGTGTGTGTGTGTGTGTGTGTGTGTGTGTGTGTGTGTGTGTGTGTGTCGAGGCAGCCAAAGACTACACAGAAGTGTGGTGAAAACATTTAATTAGCTGCTGCAAGAGGTTTTCTGCTATGTTGTGACCAGATAAAGGCACCAACAATTATCCATGCCAGCCAGCAATTAGTCATCCCCCTGCTAACTGCTTGCTGCAAATTTTTTCATCAACAGCAGCCATGAAAGCAAATTTGTGTTTAATCAAAATTTTAGACTTATTGTTTGTGCCTGTGTGAAGGGCATTGAGAGCTAAAGATGCGATAGCATGCAACTTTACACTGTCATGGTAAAACTGGCATCTAAGAAGCAGCAGGCAGCTGTTAATTAGTGCAAACAACAACTTCTAATAAAACCCCTGTATGCTACCTGTCTAGGAGCAGACACAACAGACAAGCAAAGTTAGGGACTACCTTGAAAATAATTTGTAACATCTAAAGAGCCAGATATATTTCTTAGAAGTTGGTGGAGACCAAAATAAGAGTGAATACAGGAATTAAATTCAACAGGTGGTCACGACTCTAATTGCATGATCATTTCATAGACAACTATTTGCTAAAATATTCTTCATAATGACAACAAGATGTACGTGCTCTGTGTTTGTTAGTGTAGTTTGTTAGTTATTCTGACCCCAAGCCAAAAGGTACCTTAGTCAACATTTTCCATTTTATGCCACTTTATACATGCAATCTTCTATATTTTTAAAGAGGAAAATTTACTTTTCACTCTACTACCATTATTAACCATTACCTGTCAGTGTAAATAGTATTGGGACTCCAAAGGTTAGAACTAAACTGGGAAAAAGGGAGTTTAAGTTTGCTGCTCCCTCTACCCAAAACAAGTTACAGAAATCCATGAAACTTAATGAGCTGGTCTCATTGGTCACTTTTATGAATGTTGATTAACTTGGAGGCAGCCACATCTAGCTGCAAATGTTTTGCCTGAAGGTTTGCCTTGTCTTTGAGAGATTTACGGATTCAGCTGTTTTATGTTTTTAGTGTTTTTGTGTATTTTGTGTTTGTGTGGTTGTGCTGCTGCCTGTCTAAGCCAGGATGATGGCTAAGATAATGGCTAAGATATTGGCTAGGATAATGGTTAGGATAATGGCTAAGATTATGGCTAGAATAACGGTTAAGATAATGGCTAGGATAATGGCTAGGATGATGGCTAAGATAATGGCTAGGATAATGGTTAACATAATGGCTAGGATAATGGCTTAGCTAAGGGTTAAGATAATGGCTAGGATAATGGCTAAGATAATGCCTAGGATAATGCCTAGAACAATGGCTAAGATAATGGCTAGGATAATGGCTAAGATAATGACTAGAATAATGGCTAAGATAATGGTTAAGGTAATGGCTAGGATAATGGCTAAGATAATGACAATGGCTTGTATCTGAAAGAAAGTATAGATAGATTTACATGTGATGCATATCCAAGAAGAAGAATGAAGCTAACAACCTAACTATTAACCTTTTCATTGCAGATAATATGGACGTCATTAAAATTTACAGTGCTTAAATGTAAAACTCCTCAAGTGAATACTTGGTAGTAGTCCCAAAGGAGATATTAACAACTGTGATGATGTATTAATATTCTACAGTTAGCACACGTAATAAGTTACTGTTTGAAACATTCTGCGTGTTTCTGTTATACACTTACATACAGTTTCAAAATCCTTCATTAGGGCTTAGCTTGCTGGTTTTCTCCTCTATTTTTTTACTTTGGATCGCACTGTGTAAGACTGTGCATTTTTCCTGGGTTTAAAGGTGTCATCTCTATAACTCTGAGGTGACTTTTGCAGACAGTGTATCCTCCATCTTTTCTAGCACTTGCTGTAACAGCTATGCAGATCCATGCAGAATGAAGAGCTCCTGACTTTGCAGTTGTGAGCTGTGAGAAATAGGGAAGAAATCATTTCTTACCAAGCACGTGCACCACCTTTCTCCGTCCTTTGTCTATGTCAGACGGCAGGGAAGTCACTGAGAGGGCAGACGTCAGGATGAAAACCACAAAGGACATTTTCCCAAAGGCCAGAGGCCGCAGTTGCTTTGAGAACTACAGGAGAGGAAAAAACAGACTATTATGGTTATCGCAGGTTAAACGAAAACGGAAAAAGACAATCAAGACCTCAAAATACAAAAGTGAAGAGTACCAAAGACAATAGCTTGACATCATCAGTGTTAGAAACAAAGTTCTTGACCAAATTGCAGCGGCAACTTTAGTATGAAAACTTCTGGTTGGACTAACTGTACATACATAATAAAAGACCATAACCACACATATAATATATCTCATACAACTGTCTCCTGCCTTTCAGTCATGCTGAAACCCCAACAGATAAGTCATATTTAAATGTTAGGTCGTTTAGCTGGTCACTTCAGCTTTCACAAAATAAGGTTAGCCGACTGTGACTTGACGTGTGTTTGGTCTGAGATACATGCTTTCAAGTCACAGTCTGCTACACATAGCCGTTTAGACTGCCAGCTGTGTGGTGTGAAAAGAGAAGATAGTCCTCACAGGATAGTCAAAACTTAAAGTTTGTTTGGCACCTTTTTGTGTCTCTACTGCCAAGGGCCAGTTGAAGGTGCCAGTTCAAGGAAAAGGAAGTATTGGTAAAGTTTTTGAGAGAAATAGACTTGGCTCAGTAGAGGCCAACAGTAAACAAATGAATACATGCAGACATGAATGAATCACAATTACTAAAGAAGAAATAAAAAAGATATTCATATATATATATATATATATATATATATATATATATATATATATATATATATATATATATATATATATATATATATACTGTATATAGACATTAGGAAGGGCAGAAAGAGACAACAACATTCTGAAACTGTCTGAAAAATCTCCCCTGGTAGTGACCAATGAAGGATCACCTTACTGAAACACTTCTGGAAACTACTGCTGCTTATTCTGGTCAAGTGCTCATTATCTTTACGAGCTTTCGTTAGCTGCATTTTTGACCCAACACGTTATATCCCCAGTGGTGCTGCATGAATCCACGATGGATTGCAAAGCCTTAATAAAAACTAGATACATAAGGGTGGGTTTCATTGTGGATGAAATAATCATAACATCAAAATACAGGAGCCAGTGTGTTGTAGCTGTGTGCACTGCTGGAGGTCTGCATTTTCAGTGTCACCTGTAAATATTTACATTCTATGTAACACATAAAAGCCCTACTGCAGTAGACACCATCTGAACAGGCCCGAGTGAAGCAGAAGTACTAAAGCTGCCTCTTCACATGCACATTGCACACTGTAAACAGCTCTGATGCATCCTTTTTGTCAAGGTTAGTCCAACCAGCATCCCTGCAGTTCCCACAGCAGCACAGAGAACTGCAGAGCCGTACTAATGGAGCACAAAAGTGAACTTACCATGGCTATCCCAACAGGATTATTGCCTGGATGGAGCAGATATGCTGCTACTCGCCGATTAACTCCTCAGCCAGGCTAAATGTTGTTCTGCAGCAACACTCACCTCACTCCCTCCCTCCTTCCCTCTCTTTCTCTCTCCTCCCTCCTCCCTCTCTGTCCCTAGTCCCATCGCTGATCTCTCGCACTGCAGGGGAACCACTGGTGTTTTTGGGTCCCGCAATACTCCGATGACGCAGCACACATTTGTATGTTCAGGCATTGTGGATGAGTCAATCACAGCGATGATTTCACACTGATTTAATGTTTGTGAATGTCTTCTTGTGCGTTGTTGAAGCTCATTAGAGTGTCACTTATTGCTTTGAGCGTCACACAGTTTGTAGCAGTTAATGCAGTGAAATCTCATTAACTTTCAAGCGGAACATTGTTGCTATTAAAGACCAATTGAAATAATGGAAGCTGTTAGTGTTGAGAGTATGACCGCAGATTAAGACAGACTTATGTCATCAAGTCAAACCATTCATCCAAACAACTTTATTGCTGAGACTAATAACAAATAGACTTTCCGCTGAAATTTCCCTATTTGAATACATTAAAATAATGGTACAGGAATTAACATTAATAAACAATATAACTGGTGGAATGTATAAGTAGCCTGCGTTTACTCAAGTAACTGTATTAAACTACACTAAAGTTTTACATGATTCTACTCTATTACAGTTATTTGACAGCTTTAGTTACTAATTGCAGATAAAAAAATAATACATAACACACTCACAGGGGCCATTTTTCTCAACTATAACTTTTTTTCTTATTTATTTAATACCTTATGCACATGCTGCTAATAAAAGTCTTTTGCTTGCAGTGGAGTATTTTAATTTTGCAGTATTCTTTAGTAAAAAATGTTTACCAGCTTTGACTGCGGTTCACTTTTTGCTGCTTCCTACGTAACATGATTGCTGGATACAACAAACTTTTCTCCACTTTCATGGAGCAAGAGCAGATACTATCTGAAAGGAACAGTAAATTGAAAAAGGTTGCGAAAAAAAGGCACTACCGTAACGCTGGCTCTTTTGTGTGTTGACTTCACACAGTGCAGTCTAATGTAGTGGTTAGGCTGTTCTGTACAATGGCCAAATCTGCCTTTGGGGGTGGGGGGGCATATTATAGTGGGTCTGGGTGTCCTCCTCCAGGGAAGTTAAAGGAGCATCAACGACTTCATTTCCTACGGCGCCCCCCTGGGGTCAGCTGATTAAAAGAGCTAAAACATGCGTACAGAATAAAAATATGTTCCCTCAGTTTTATAAACTTTTAGCATGGATTCATAATCTGTTTCCTTAGTTTTATAAACGTGAGCAAAGTTCAAAAAATATTCACAGATTTTAACTTCCAGGATCAATTATTAAATCACAAATTAAGTATCTTTTCTAACATAGTAAGGTCAACAACAAGCTACAAACTAAGTTTCATCAAATCGAGCCGTCCTCCAACCTGAAGAAATACCATAGGTCTCTACCAGCAGCCGGCGGTGAGACAGCAGTAAGACGAGTGCTTAGACACCGTCTATAAACTACAAAAACTAGACAAGTTTTTTTAATAATTTAATGATTAAATAAGGTAGTGTTTCCAAACTCATTTTTTAAAAGTGAGTGCAGAAGACAAGTTGTAATTGAAAACTTCAAATTACAACTGTGCTTTTCAGGTGTTGCACTAATGACTCCGCCCAAGTAGAAGAAAAAGCAGTGCTTCGACTTCTGAAAATATAGTTCCCAGTATGTTTATGGTTAGAAGTTGGCTGTGTCTCGTGTTAGCTTGTTATTTGTACATGCTATGACGATACAAATCACAACATAGGGAAATATTGGCGTTATTTTGTGACCAAGCTAGGCTAGTCAGCTTTGTTCTTTTGAGGTTAGCTCTGTGCGTTGCTATGGTTTCTGTGCACAAACCAACCAGCCAACAGTCCAGTAGACAGACACAAGAAATGGATTTTGTTTTCAACGGAGACCAGTGAAGGCTATTAGAAGCCATTCCGGTGATGGCTAGGCGTTACTGCGCAGCCTCCAACTGAGCTTGACGACGTAGCTGTGACGTGGGCAACTTGTCTGAAAGTTGTAAGTCTTCTAGTAGCTGTGCCAAGAAAAATCTCAATCATTCCCAATCAGCAGAGACGGAGAGCGTAGGTATATGTTAGGAGATAAGATAGACGCAGGCTAATTGTTGCTAACTAAAATGCTAGTTAACATAAGTAATTAAACCTAAACAGTCCAAACTGTGTGCAAGCTTATCCTGTACTATATGGTAATTCCTCTACTGTGCGACAGTAAGTCTCGGGGCTATGACACAAGCATTAGCCTATTTTTACAAAAACGTCTGCTATGGAGCCATAACGTGAGATATAAGGTAATGGAGCCTTTTATACATTGTTGTGTTCATTTAGAAATAAACAATAGACATAAAGAGTCTTTAGACGCTTCAGATGTAAAGTTATTTCCTGTCAAAGTCGCACCAAAGTGAATGGCAGTCAACGGGATGCTAACTGCACGTGAGTGCTAGGTAGCATAAAAATGGCACCATAGGAGTTACGCTTAGTGCAGGCTGGCTTACAACAAGTCTGACACCGCTGGTAAAAATAAAATAAAATAAAGCAAAATAAACACTTTATTTTTTCTTTTTCGGAATTAGGGCAAACAATTGAGTATGTAAACGTTCTGACTGACAGCTTGCTTTAGCCAACAGCTCATCATCTTAAATGATGCATTGGTTGCTCTAAAATGAGATCAACAATTCTCTGCCCTGCATCCACGGGATTCAGACAAGGCCAAGAAGAGCGGCTTCAGTTAAAGAGCCGCAGAGCTGAGCAGAGAAAGAATATCCTCCAACAAAACCTCCAGGCTATGTTTTTGTAATATTGCTGTAGCACTCAGGGTTTTTCTAAGATTACCTGTTACCTCGAAAGGGAGGTCATTTTCTCTAATAAAATACACAGAAAATAAACTGAGAACAACCACGGGCAAGAAATGTCTATTAGCAGCAATCCTGGATTTTGAGGATTTAAAAACCCAATTGTCCAAACTAAATCAGGACAAAAGGATTGCTAAGGTTCAGTATAGAGTTAAGTTTTCCCTCTGGAGATGCATGGATGGATAGAGCTGGTTATGTTGTCCAAAAATCAATGAATGCAGCTTCAAGTGGTTCAGAGTTTTTAAGCTGTTTACGGCCTACAGAATAGGGATAGGTATCGGTACTCAGTTCTGGGGACCCAGGGCAGTTGCCATTTAATGAATGTGGGTTTAAATAAGCCAAATACTGCGAAACGACCTGAATCACAAGGAGAATCGCAGGTTAATAAATATCCTCATTACATAATAATGATCATTGTGTTTTTATGTTCTTCGTAAGAAGACATTACATTACCTGACAGCTACTTAGATACTACTAGATAAATAGAATAGATACTCATTTATTATGTGGACTCTCATGATATGTCATGCATTAATACTTTTAATAAAATTGATGTAATGCGTTTGTTAAAACGTTCCATCAGTGCGGTGTGAATTGTTTAGTTGCGTTTTTCAGAGCCACTGCTCTCGGGGGCCCTACTGCACAGCTGAGCAGACATCTGCAGCAGAGATCCCCTGTGACTCCCATCATGGGATTACTGAGTTGTTTGGAGCGTCCACATTTGATTTAAAGCCTCTGTCACATACACAGAATGCACTGCTAGCATGTGCACACAGGGGCGATCCTACACTTCAGCATGAAAAAGCTGCTGAGCAAGAGTGAATTAAATTAGTCTGTCTGTGGGCCTATTGCTCACTGAAGTACGGGGGATAATTACTTATGAGAGGGCTACTGTTACTGATGGGGTACAGATGGAGATATGGGTTGCAATGCTGTTTTAAAAAGCTTTTATCTTACCACGTAAATAACCCCCTTTATCTCTGTCAGGAAAACACTAAATGAATGAACTGCTCTCAAAGCATTATATTATAAGTAAGGTTTGGCAAATAGATGTCAACTGCATTGCATTGTGTGCTGACAATCTGCTTTTTTTATTTTGTCAGGCAATAGACCTCACAGTATTGACAGTAGTCTTGGCCGCCTTTCTTCTAATCAAATGTGATATAAACCTCTTTTACACACTGCCTGCTGGTCATTTCAGTGTTTTTGTTTATGCATAGAAAACCATTCATTTGATGTCTTTGTAAAAGACAACAATGAAGGCGGCGGCAGACTATTTACTGGGCCGCCCACGCAGAGCACGCACACAGCAGCATCACTCAAGGGAAACGAAACAAACAGGATCAAGGAATGTAAGTGGAGAAGGGATGAGACACTCACAATTTGGGCACACAGGATCAGACAGAATGCAGAATGGCAGGGGCCTGTCTTGTTTTTCCACTTAGGCCAAGAAAGAAAAGCTGCCTTTTAAAAAAACTGAGATAGGCTGGAAGCAGAAAGTGGCGGTGTGTGTTCATCAGAGTGAGTGAGTGACAAAAGCAGCTGTTGAAGTATACAGTATACATTACCTTTCAGCAGCACATGCTTGCCACTCAGCTCTTTGTAGGAATCTGTGGT